>NW_026294739.1:36574461-37101961 GCF_026119805.1 Tympanuchus pallidicinctus | reverse complement strand
CTTTTATTTGCAGAGATTGTTCAGATTTATACACGCGTTTTTCAGATCAGAATCCCACAAGGAATGCTTGCAGTGAAGAATGTGGAGGCAAATACAAGATTTACTTAATTTTGGAAGTGTTGCTCGAAGCATGAGAAGTGGCTTGAAAGTGCCTCGGCGCAGTAATGTGAATGTTACCATTTTATTAGGGATTTTTCCTTTCTGTTCGGTTTGATGTCTGTAACTGCAGCAGAATTAAGTTTAGTTGGAAAACCAATCTGTTTTACAGGTTCAGAGCTTATACCATATGTAGTAAACTTGATTGAAACGGGGAGCTTTTCAGTCTGTAGCTTGGTAATATATACTTTCTTTTTTCTTGTCAAAATCTGATTGGGACCTCGAATGACTACAAATTAGTTTAGTGATGGGGCAACTGTCACAGATATCTTTGAATGAGTTGAAAATGAACAAGGTTGACAGGAACGTGAGAGTCTAATGAGTCCTTCAAATGGTTGATTTGCACTCAGTGGACAACTAGACAATAAGTGGTATGAATTATTGGAAATCAATACTTTGCTATGGAATTTCATTATGCTCCAATGTCTTCAGTTCATAGTATTTTATATTTTGATGGATTATGTGAAGCAAACGATCATCTGAGTCATAGGGATTGATAAAGCTCCCTTGTACGGTCTCAAATCTTGCTTTTGACTGATTTTTTGTGAAGCAGAAATATTGATCTATTTCCATGTACCATCTTAGTCTATTGTTTTAGAGTGGTAGATAAAAACAGTGCTTTTAAATAAAACGTCCAGCAGATTTTTTTTTTTTTTTTTTTTTTTTTGTGTGTCGCTGTTCAGTTTCTAATCCATCATCTTTTGATGTTTTAGGAGACACAGAAAAGGGTCAAGGAAATCGAACCACTAAGAATAAGGATGCCCATGTCTGTGGCAGGTGCTGTGCTGAGTTCTTTGAATTATCAGATCTCCTGCAACACAAGAAGAACTGTACTAAAAATCAATTAGTTTTAATTGTGAATGAAAATCCAGCTTCTCCTCCTGAAACCTTCCCTCCTAGTTCCCCGTCTGATAATCCTGATGAACAGATGAATGACACAGTTAATAACACAGATCAAGTAGACTGCAGTGACCTTTCAGAGCATAACAAACTTGACAAGGAAGAATCCATGGATGTGGAGGCTTCCAGCATTAACAATAGCAGTAGCAGTTCCAAGAGTGTCAACAATAGTATTACAAGCAGTAACAGCTCCACAATGGGTACCTCAGCTGTAACAACCTCTCTACCTCACATAGGGGATCTGACGACGTTAGGCAACTTCTCAGTAATAAACAGTAACGTAATAATTGAAAATCTTCAGAGTACTAAAGTGGCAGTAGCACAGTTCTCGCAGGAAGCAAGGTGTAACGGTGCGTCGAACAACAAGCTTGCTGTACCTGCCCTGATGGAGCAACTGTTGGCTTTACAGCAGCAGCAGATCCACCAGTTGCAACTGATTGAACAAATTCGTCACCAAATATTATTGTTGGCTTCCCAAAATACGGACATGCCAACATCTTCTAGCCCGTCTCAAGGTACTTTACGAACATCTGCCAACCCCTTGTCCACATTAAGTTCCCATTTATCCCAGCAGCTGGCTGCAGCAGCTGGATTAGCACAAAGCCTTGCTAGTCAATCTGCCAGCATCAGTGGTGTGAAACAGCTACCCCCTATACAGCTACCTCAGAGCAACCCTGGCAGCACTCTAATTCCATCCAGCAGTGGCTCTTCTCCAAATATTAACATACTGGCAGCAGCAGTTACAACACCGTCCTCAGAAAAAGTGGCTTCGAGTATTGGTGGCTCACAGCTCAGCAACCCACCAGTATCGGCATCATCTTCACCAGCTTTTGCAATAAGCAGTTTATTAAGTCCTGCATCTAATCCACTTCTACCTCAGCCCACCCCTAGTAACTCTATTTTCTCCAGCCCCTTGTCCAATATCGGAACACCTGCAGAGGATTTAAACTCCTTGACTGCCTTGGCACAGCAAAGAAAAAGCAAGCCACCAAATGTAACTGCTTTTGAAGCAAAAAGTAATTCAGACGAGGCGTTCTTTAAGCATAAATGCAGGTTCTGTGCTAAAGTGTTTGGGAGTGACAGTGCCTTGCAGATTCATTTACGTTCTCACACTGGCGAGAGGCCATTTAAATGCAACATATGTGGAAACAGGTTCTCCACAAAGGGAAATTTAAAAGTCCACTTTCAGCGGCATAAAGAAAAATATCCTCACATTCAGATGAATCCATACCCAGTGCCAGAGCATTTGGACAATATTCCTACAAGCACGGGTATTCCTTATGGGATGTCTATACCGCCAGAGAAGCCTGTCACCAGCTGGCTGGACAGCAAGCCAGTCCTCTCCACGCTCACCACTTCTGTGGGGCTGCCACTCCCGCCGACGATACCAAGCTTGACCCCATTCATCAAAACTGAGGAGCCTCAGCCGATTCCCATTAGCCATCCCTCTGCCAGCCCTCCCTGCTCTGTCAAGAGTGACTCGGGAACCGCTGACCCCACATCAAAAATTTCCAATGGACTTTCTGATGAGGTAGAGGCTGGTGCTTTGCCTACCTCAAACGGCAAAATGGAAGAAAACCCTCAAAATTCAAACTCCGTTGCTAACATAAGCAGCTCTGTAAGTTCACCGGCAGCAGACTCAGGCTCTGGCAGCATCGCCACTTTTACAAATCCACTGATGCCTCTAATGTCAGAGCAATTCAAGGCAAAGTTTCCATTTGGAGGACTGTTGGATTCGACGCCAGCGTCTGAAACGTCAAAACTGCAGCAACTGGTAGAAAACATCGACAAGAAGGCAACCGATCCCAACGAGTGTATCATTTGCCACCGAGTTCTCAGTTGCCAGAGCGCACTGAAAATGCATTATCGCACCCATACCGGTGAGCGGCCATTTAAATGTAAAATCTGTGGACGCGCTTTCACTACTAAAGGCAACTTAAAGACTCATTACAGCGTCCACCGTGCCATGCCCCCCCTGAGAGTACAACATTCATGCCCGATCTGCCAGAAGAAATTCACCAATGCCGTTGTGCTTCAGCAGCACATCCGGATGCACATGGGAGGGCAGATCCCAAACACCCCGGTCACCGAAAACTATCCCGAGTCAATGGAATCTGATACGGGATCTTTTGATGATAAGAATTTTGATGATTTAGACAACTTCTCAGATGAGAACATGGAAGACTGTCCTGACAGCAGCGTGCCAGATACTCCGAAATCTGCAGATGCATCACAAGACAGCTTGTCTTCTTCCCCTCTGCCCCTGGAAATGTCAAGTATTGCTGCTTTGGAGAATCAGATGAAGATGATCAATGCAGGACTTGCGGAACAACTTCAGGCAAGCTTGAAGTCAGTAGAAAATGGGTCAGTGGAAGGGGATGTTTTGACTAACGATTCGTCGTCTGTTGGTGGTGACATGGAAAGCCAAAGTGCTGGAAGTCCTGCTGTCTCGGAGTCTACCTCTTCCATGCAGGCCTTGTCCCCATCCAACAGCACTAATGATTACCACAAGTCACCAAGTATCGAAGAGAAACCAGTAAGAGCTTTACCAAGTGAGTTTGCCAATGGTTTGTCTCCAACCCCTGCAAACAGTGGTGCTTTGGACTTGACATCTAGTAACACTGATAAAATGATTAAAGAAGAGTCTCTGAGTATGCTCTTTCCTTTCAGAGACAGAGGTAAATTTAAAAACACCGCATGTGACATTTGTGGCAAAACATTCGCTTGTCAGAGTGCCTTGGACATTCATTACAGAAGTCATACCAAAGAGAGACCATTTATTTGCACAGTTTGCAATCGTGGCTTTTCCACAAAGGGTAATTTGAAGCAACATATGTTGACACATCAAATGCGAGATCTACCATCACAACTTTTTGAGCCCAATTCCAGTATCGGTCCTAATCCGAACTCTTCGGTTATGCCTGCTAATTCACTGTCATCGCTCATAAAGACGGAGGTTAACGGCTTTGTGCACAGCTCCCCTCAGGACGGCAAAGAAACACCCTCTGCTCTGGCTGCTTCAGGGCCGCTGTCCTCTGCCACGTCCCCTGTCCTGCTGCCTGCTCTCCCCAGAAGAACCCCCAAACAGCACTACTGCAACACGTGTGGGAAAACGTTTTCCTCCTCCAGCGCTCTGCAGATCCACGAAAGGACGCACACTGGTGAGAAACCTTTTGCCTGCACTATATGTGGAAGAGCATTCACAACAAAAGGCAATCTGAAGGTACTTTTTCCTCTTGCTGTTCTTAGGTTTCATTTTGTCCTCGCTGTGTTGGTTTTGGTTGGTTTGTTTGTTTCCGGTGTTCACGGTGATTAATGCTGCAGGCAGCAGTACCTGTGGGTATCTGTGGCATGATAAACGGGGTGATAGTACTAGGTGGGCTCTTGTTGAGTGCTTGCATTGGCAGCAGGTCCGAAGCGTGATCTGTTTTTGATGCGTAATTAAAGTTCACCTACTAGCAAAGACCATCTATGTAGAGTGTGAAAGAGAACAGCCATATGTTGGTAAGCAGTACTAGTAAATAGAGAAATGCTTTCAGTAAGAATGCAAAAGGCTCTCGAATGTGTTGCTTTTTCATAGCTATCGTGTAAAATGATGGTTGTTTAAAAAAACTATTAACATAATTCTGGAACTAATGGGCATTACTTTAATTGATTATATAACTAACATTTCCTACTGATATGTGTTTGGAAAAGCAAATATACTTAAGTTTTAGAACACCAGTTGAGCACTTTACTGTGTACATTTTTCTGTTGACAGAGTATTTCTCTAGAGGTTGCTGCCAGTAATGTGAGATGAATAATTACTTTCAGGCCATTCTGTCTATACACGAAGCTCTCTGATGAGCAATCTGCAAAGGATACTTTCTGCCTGTCTGAAAAGGATGTTTATAGGGAAAGGGGTGTCAAATACAATACTTACCACTGCAATGAATGTGGACATAGCAATTCTAGCCCCAGAAGCAGCTATCTGCGATTGATGGAGTAACACAAAGTCATTATAAGCTAAATACACGTAATAATTTAAAGAAAGTAAGAAGTAACGTACTGTTCAGGAGGAAGACAGGGTATGCTGGGTGATAGTGCTGGGCTGATCCAGAAGAAGCTTGTTTATTACTCCAGACGGGAAATGGTGCCCTGCATCCGCTGCCTTTACTGCTTTATTATGTAACAAGACTGGACATGTTTGTGAACTGCTGCCTTCACCGGGATGAAAATAAGTTTGCCAACTGCTACTCTTGGTTTCTTTCTTTCTTCTTTCTCTCTTTCCAGGTTCACATGGGCACTCACATGTGGAACAGCACTCCCGCAAGGCGAGGCAGACGGCTTTCCGTCGATGGCCCCATGACGTTCCTAGGAGGCAATCCTGTGAAGTTCCCGGAAATGTTCCAGAAGGATTTGGCTGCGCGGTCAGGGAACGGAGACCCGTCCAGCTTCTGGAACCAGTACGCAGCAGCGCTCTCCAATGGCTTGGCCATGAAGACCAACGAGATCTCCGTCATCCAGAACGGCGGCATCCCTCCGCCGCCGGGGGGCCTGGGCAACGGGGGCAGCTCGCCCATCAGCGGCCTGACGGGCAGCCTGGAGAAGCTCCCGAGTTCGGAACCCAACGCACCTCTAGCTGGTCTGGAGAAAATGGCAAGCAATGAGAACGGGACAAACTTCCGCTTTACGCGTTTCGTGGAAGACAACAAAGAAATTGTAACGAATTAGTAAAAACTATACGTAACATTCCTGCAAATAGTGCAACCTAGGGTTGCTTTTTTCAAACTGCAAGCTACAACATTACAGAGACTTTCTTTTTTTTTTTTTTTTTTGTACCATGTTCTACTTCTAGAGTTCTAAGAGAGCTTATTTATTAGCGATATAACCTTGCTTTGCAAACAAATGCAAGCATTAACTTTGGTCTCCTGTATTTTGAACTAAATACTAATCGACTAGAGTGCTGTAAAGTTGCTGTAACATTTATGGCAGTTGCGAGTCTGTTCTGCTAGGTGATCTTATTCTGGCATTAACTTATTTTCTATACCCAGTTTAACATGAACTCTGGTATTGATGCAATGCCTCAGTGATGCATTAGATCTCTAATAAAAGTCTGTATATAAATGTACACTTTGATCCTGCTGGAAATTTTATCAGCAAAACACATTGTTTAATTTTTCCAAACAGAATTAAGAAAAGGACTGAAAGGATATAGACTGAACAGTGTGGGTCCTTTACACAGCTCAGTTTTTGATTTTTATTATAAAATTAAAACTGCTTTAATTTTTGTAGGTTTAACATTTTCCGTTTTGAACTGTTATTTGTATTGTGCTTTTTACTTGAGTCGTCTTAAATGTTAATACATTTCTGTACAGTAATAAGCACGCAGATTATTAGAGGAGATACTGAAGTGTTGTTTTGGTAGTTGAAACTGAGACGTAACATTTTGCCTTGTAGGTATATCCATTATAGAAGATGTGCTGGACTTTCACAATGCTGCTAAGTATAGCATCTTGAACAACTCTCGTGGACAACTGTAGATGCTCCTGTATATACAATAAGACATCACTTTCATTAAAATGTATATACGTTCCTTACAAGACCAAGCCCTACTCCTTGACTAAGGGAACAAGTATAGTGTCTGTTTATTTTGTATTAGGTATGGGGGCAGGGGGAACCTTGGACTGTTACATGCACTTTCTCGGAAAGTTGAAAGGAAAAAAGAGGTCCAGTTTCTTTAACATTTAATACTTACTAACAGCAGAGATACTGTAATTTTACTCGAGTAATCAAATACATTTTTGCAACAGATAAAAATTGCTGTCTCTGTGTTTTTAAAGTGTACCTGTATTTGGTAATCATTTTGAATGTATTACTTAGCCTTTCCCTCGGTTAACACGAACTGTCCAGGTTGTACGTGTGTGTTTATATTTGTAAGTATGGGTATACATATGTGCTGCATATTAATTGCTGGTATATTTTTCATACTCCCTAATAGTGGGGACTTTCTCCTTAATTAATCAAGTAGCCTTCTCATCAAATTGTAGATATTTTGGCATTTTTCTTTATATATATATAAAATGCTGCTAGCGAAGACCTAATTGAGCCTGGGGAAGTTTCCTTTGAAGGAAGTACTTATCACATTTAAGGCTTGATTTGGTTCAGATGCTTTATATTTGATATTAATTTTATTTTATGAGAGTCTATGTTTGTGGCACGCTTACGCTGCTCTATCTGTGTTAAGATGTCCACTTGCAAACCTCCGTATGTTATATGGAGCCTATAACTTGACTGTAAAGACAAAAAGAATTGCTTTGGCCTCGCACGTGATTTGGCTTCCCTTCTGCTCCTGCAGTGACCGCCGACCTCAGCGGGAGCGTGGGGACACGGAGCTGAGCCCAGCGCTCCGACCCGAGGGCTGTGATCTCCCTAATGTTATCACTCACGGCAAATAAATTAGTTTGGCTGCCTTCAAATTACGGATGGTCCAAACAAACCAGTCAACCAGGAGCGACCAGTTGCTTACGCACGTATATTTTGTTCTCAACTGCAGCACGCAGGTATTTGCTCTTGAGTTTCTTTGCTATGGGCTCAAGGGCCGTTCTGCTCTCCCGCATATCGGTCTCTCGCGCTCCCCATCGAATCGGGCGCTGCAGAGGGCTTGGCTGAAAAGCCGGGGAGGGAGAAAAACTTCCCGAGGAGTTTTGCCGTTAATATGATTATGAACGCTCAGTAAAGTATAACGCTGTAGTCTGAACACCTCCGGACTCGCTATCTTTAGAACGCTCTCCTGTTTGACTGCGACGGTTCCGCGGTGCGCGTGCTTCTCGATGCGAACAGTCAGGAACACGTTTTGCTCTCGTACAAAGCTAAATCGAACAGGCTTCCACGGCCGCGTCAGCGAAGCGCCAACCCCGCTCCGAGCCGAGCTCGGCAGCAGCGGCTGTGGGGCGGTCGGGGCCGAGCGGCGTTCCGGCTCTCCGCTCCCGCTGAGGCGGAGCGCCCCGCGGCCGTTTTGCAGAAGCAAACGCGAGCGGTTTCCCTTCGAGGCCGCGCGGCGCGAGGACGGCCGTCGGTTGGGCGCGTGCCTGGCGGGAGCGGCTGAGGGAACCTCGCAGCGCCGAGCGGAGGGGACGAGGCGCTGCGGCCGCCTCGGGGGCTCCGCAACTGCGTCGCAGGTGAGGTGCGATGGGAACGGGGGCTTTTTTCTCCCCGCCTTTCGGCAGCGTTTGTCCTTGGAGCCGCCCCGGGACGCCCCTTTCCTCCGCGCGGATCGATCGCCGCGATGGAACGCGGCGGGGCGGGGCCGCTCCTTTGCGTTCCGGCCGCGGGGATGGGGGCTCGGCGGTGAGAAAGGGACCGGACGCGTCCCGCCCGGCAGACGCTGCTATCCATCCCCGGGCCCTACGAGGCTTTTCCTTCCCCCCGCAACTCCGGGCGGAGCCGCCGCACTCCCCGCCCCGAAGCCGGGGCCGAGCGGTGTGCAGGCGGAGCTTTTCCCCACCCCGTCGGGCGGGGCGCCCGCTGCCAGCGGGGGCTGGGGGGGGGGACGTGCTCGTGTAATTTGCCCAGGAAAGGCGGCAGTTCGACGTCCCGTTACCTGACACCGGGCCGTGGGCACCGGGGGGAGCCGGCCGTCCCCGGGGCGGCGGCTGGCAAGCAAACAGAGGTGCCCACGGCGCTCACCCGGCGCAGGATTTCCTATTCACAGACACTGCATTAATCCTTGTTCAGGAATAGGACATTTTGCTTCTTTCTTAACGGTTTTGTTTGTGCGGCCGCATTTTTCTCATTAGCAACAAATTTTTCCTCCTCTTTTTCCTTCTCCTCCTTCACGCTCATCGCAATTTTATGATCCATTAAAATTAAGAGCGGCGGTTTCTCTTTCTTTCTCCCCCTTTCCCCCACTCCCCTCCCCCCCTCCTCCCCCTTTTTCCAAGCTCCAAAGATCACTCAGCTCATCCCCTTAACGAGTCGCTTTCTTCACTCAACAGCGATTTATTTAATAAACACCGGGCTGGCAGCGCGCTGAACCTCCCCGTGCGGGAAGGGCGGGCGGCTGAGCGCGCAGCACCGCGGGGCAGCAGCGCCTGGAGCCGGGCGCTCCCAAAGCTCCGCGTAGCGCCGGCCGGCAGCCGCACGCCGTGCCTGACGGCGCAGCCCCGCTCGCGCAGAGCAGGAGGGATGAAAGGCGGTGGGGGATGGAGAGAGGAGGCAGCGCGCTGCTCCGCAGGGGCGGCGGAGAGGTGCGAGCGGGACTGCCCGGCTTATTCCACGTGCAGATGACAGCCAAGTCCCAAAGGCTTTTTGTCGGGGAAAAGGGGGATGGATTTCCGCGTTGCCTCCTGTGCTGGGCTGTGGTTGGTGAGGGCATATGTGTGCTTTTGGGAGTCCCCGAAGCCACAAGCTACCGGGTTGCACCTACGCAGGAGGCTGCTGTTATTTAGCATGTGAAAGTGCGACTGAAGTTCCCTTTGCCTCCACCCTCCCCTCCTTTTTTTTGCTCCCTGCCAGGCTGCAGTACTTCTCCATTTATTTATTTAAAATCAAAGGATCGTTTTCTATCTGGCTTCCTTCCCTCATGAATATGAATTGACAGAAGTTAAAATAATGTTTTGCAAATAAATGGGTATGGTTATTTACACAAGCCAGAAGCAATATGTCTTTTAGCTGCTGAGCTGAAATATAATGACTTAAAGATTTCACATACAATACAATCTCTTGTATAAATACTTTTTCCTAGGCAAAATGTTAAGGAGGAATAGAAGTTTGGAATTATCTATGGAGAAGATCAGAAATAACTGGAGAATGTGCAACTTCCCTAGCAAAGGGCTACAGATAGCTATGCCTATGTTCTCTCTTCTGATTTTGTATTTCTGTTTTTTACATCCAGGCTATAGTTAATATAAGAGTAGCTGAGCCAGTCCTGTCACTACTGGCAGTGGCCTAGAGGATGCCTAGAAAATAGCCAGAACGTGGTGATTGCTGCTTGGGAGGATCTGCTTGATCTGAAGGTGTGAGACACTCAGAGTTCCTGAATGACGTGCAGAGACCCGAGTATGTCACAGGTAAGTGAGGTGTAAGCATGGCAGTGATCAAAAGCAAGTTTCAGTCTCGAATCATACTACAGCTTAGTCCTACTACAAGTCTCTTCTATCTTCTGTTTTTCTTTAGAGATTTATTTTTGAATCCCCAGCCTAAATCTTTAAGAGGCAAAGTCACTCAGTGTCATGGGAATAAGGACGAGTTCTTGTACATAACTGTTGAGTCATGGCCTGACCCACTGATTGAGCACCTGGGGAAAGGATCCAGTCAGTCCTGGGAGCACAGGTGAAGGCAATTCAGCTGTGTGACCAGAGGGGTGGAACCTGGCTGCACCTCTTAGGCCTCATTTAAGGGCTGGCTGCTACTGGGGGGAGGATTTCAGGTTGGAGATCCCTTCTTGGTGAAGCTTTCCCCATGAGCCTGCAATTTTCAGATACGGGTGAGCAATTATCTTCATTTCCTTTATTGTGTTGGTTCTTCCCTCATCACGGCTCTGTTGTAATGCCTTTCCCATTGTATTGATATATCCAGTTGCTACAGCACTAAGGGAGAAAACAGGAGGGAAATCTTTGATGATCAAATCCATTTAGCTTTGAGGGAGCTGGTGAAAACTGAGATGTAGAAGTCATTCCGTAGAAAGCCTGCAGGGTGTACGGGACTGAAGGCTTGCAGGCAGGTGGCTCTGTGTAGAACACCTGTGAGTGTTCTCACCCACCTGCTGGAGGGTTTTGGAGTAACAAAGCCATGACATCTTCCTTTTTGCAGCAGCTGACTGATCAAAGCTGGACTGCAGGCTTTTCTTAACTTCTGGAGGTTACTGTAACTTTTGCAAAGCAGTTTGCTTCTGGTTAGATGGCTACTGAAGATACGTCCATACTTGTGTCAGACTGGGTCGTGAGTGCAAATAAGGAACATCCTTACTGGAACATTTGGCCCTGAAACTTCTGGTGTCATTTCCTCTAAGTAAGAAGTCTCTCTGCGTTTGCAGGCATTCACATCATCTGTACAGACAGTTCTCTTGATCAGGGCAATGCTAAAGTGCAAAGGTCTATTTTTATTATTTAAAGGTCTTAAAAATGCAGCATCACAATGTCAGATGGGTGTAGCAGAAGCCCTGCAGCACCTGGCATCAGGTGGTTCAACACAAGCAGTATTTGGAACTGAATATGGAAAGAGAAACGTGCAGTGGTTTGGCACAATGTCATAAATGTAGCCTTGCTGGTCATCACTTTATTTCCTTTGCTTTCTGGAGAATACAGTAGGAAGCTGAGCCCTTAAGACTATCCAGATGACTAATGTCAAGGCATTTATCAAACCAATACCTGTTCTGATACTGAACTTTCTTTAGCTGTGAATAATTCTAAATTGCCTTCCTTTCAATGGAATTTTAAAATGCCGTTCAACAGGTAGGGAAGTTAACATTTGTATCATGTGAACAGCAGTTAAGGGGATAATCGTCTTTGTTACTAAACGTGTCTCATGCAAGCTCCTATCTTTCTGTTGGTTAGAGTATTCAGCTAATAGCAAATTACAGAGAGACCGTCCACAAAGGTTTTCTATGTTTTAGTTGCCTGGAATGAATACTGACTCCTCTTGGCAAGCTGTCAGAACTGCTGGGGGAAATGAGGCTGGCTGTGATAGTTCGCTTGGTTGTGGGGATCCCTTCCTATCAGCCTATACCTCTGGTGCACATAAATGGATTGAATCCATCTCTGAAGTCAGTTCAGAATGTTTTGGCTTTAACAGAGTGGGCTCTGCACAGACAGTTGCTCTAAAGGTGTATCTGGCTTTTAAGACAATGATCTTTCCTAGCCTAAATGATTCTAAGGTCATCATGTCCAAGATAGAAGATATCCAAGACATGCCAGGAAGGCTTATGCCAGAAAGCTTGAGGAGATCTTATGAAACTTGAGGTAGAGCCAACACCACTGAGTTCAAGAGAAGGCAACTGATAATTCTGCAGCTTGTTTGAGACAGAACTGCAGGAGATGTTACCCTCCTGAAGGACTGCATATGGAACAGGCTCAGCTTAAAGTGCCACCGAAGGCCATTTAAGACAGTATGTCATTGAGCTGTAGTAGGGAAAGAACACTTCTGTTGTGACACAAGATAGTAGAACAGCTTAAAACACCCAGACCATTACTTCTGTCATCTCCTTATGGATGTTATGTAGTTGCTTACATTCACTTTTCTTGCTTGACCTATACAAAACAGTAGTGTCTGCTTCTGTGTTCTCTCCTGGATTTGAAGACGTTATTAAACCAATTCTCTCTTTCCAAAGCTCAATGCATTCATGCTGGCATCCTCGATAAAGCTGAGGCACAAACAAAAAAGCAAACAAAACAGTTGCAATAGTATTCAGTGCACTTAAACTTGGAGGAAATGAAAATCAATATTTGTCAAATGGAGGGAAAAGGTAAAAATGGACTGAGGGAAAAATGCCTGGCTTTCTTAAAAGCCATTAGTGAGAATGAAAAGTTGACTGCAGCACTGAAATTTAATTTAATACATTGGTGTTATTTGAACAGATAACTTTTTTCTCCCTCCACCACTCTCCATGTACTGATGCATGAACTAGCTTGATGCACGCAGTTCCTTATTGTTAATGCTGTCAAATGGAACTTAACTACACTTTAATATGGCATGGTTTGAAGCCTTGAAGCCTTATGTGAAGTTCCCCTTATGGTTGAAGTGTGGTGTCTGAATCAGTAAATGAAAACTACGTTTTCTGGGTGTTCATTGCCCTGGTCCAAGTGCTTTAATCTCTTTATATGCTCCATAAAACAGTTCTAGCAATAATTGCTTACCTTTCATTTTCATTTATTTTGAATTTGTAGCGTGGAAGCTATATTACTAATGTGCCATGTGGATACTCTCTTGGAATAGAAATGAAATATTTGGTAAAACTAAGCAGGTGGAATTGGGAATGTCATATCTAGTCAGAAATAAAATGCTATGTGCTGTATAGCATGGCAATTCAGGCTCAGTCCTGTAGCCTCTGTCCTCCTGGTTGCTTTGAGACTGGCATGAGCAGTGAGACAACTGGGCTCCTCTGCAGCTGTTGGTTTCGCTGCAAGTCTCTGTAACGTTATGTGATGGTCTCTGTTTTGTCCCATAGAATATGTATCTGCATGCACTATATGAAATTGCTAGCAGCAAGCAGAGCAGTGCAGCTATTTCTCGACATGCAGCTCATAGCAATGTCTACCATTGAGCACTAGGAGTAATGGCTGAAGAAAAGCATTATTTTTGTTTCTGATGGGTTTTTTTCTTTTTGGTTTGATCAGTTTGCTTTTTGTAACCCTATGTGGCAGTGGTGATCTTTGCTTTTGAAAGCATAACTGTGTTTTGAAACTTTGGCTATGTGTGATATAAGTCATCGCAGTATGTATGTGTTTAGAACTTTTCCACGTAATGACTTACAAAGAGAGGAATGATTTTCACTTCTTCAAGAGTCTGTAGTAACTGTCAACTAAAACCCAAAGTCCTGATTTCATATATTGCTAGTTTTGGAGGGCTTTCTTCTTTCGGAAAGCTAGACATTGGCAGCAGTAAAAACATGAATAGTTTTTACTATTATAAATGAATAGTTGGGGCAGTATTCCTCCCCACCCCCTGGTGACAGTGGGCAGTTCCCAGCTGACACACTAACATACTTCTGTGTGTTAGTACCCATCAAACAAAAAAGCAGCTAGGAAAAGGAAAGCAATTAGCCAGTTAGGTGAGTAGACTATGTGTGTGAGTGGGGAGCCTGGCACTGCTGGGCTCAGAACCAGGGCAGCCAGCACCTGTAGGAAGACTTTGAAGTAGCAGTCCTATGGTGATGTGACATATTTCTCTTTCTTCAGAATTAGTAATTTTCAACGTTTCTTCTTCCACTGCCTCCTAGTTTCTTTCTTGATTTCTTTTTCTCTGTTAGGGGTTAAGTTTCCATATGACACTGACAGTTTCTGGAAAAGGCTCTAGCAGCAGTAGAGCTGATGAAAGACATGAGTATTTATAGAAAATAATAAAGTAAAAATAAATTTAGGATGAAGTATCAATAGCTAACAGCTGTAGCACCCTTTCTCCCTCTCCTGTTAAGTGTTGGCCATTTGGGCTCTCTCCAGCATCACCATGAGTAGCCCGAGATGGCAGCACATATGGATGGCTGCTCTGCTGCGGGACGCTGGAGTGCCTGAAGTCCAGTGCCAGTGGGTTCATGTGCTCACAGGGCTCATGGAGCAACAGGGGCTGTGCAGAAAAGTTTTTGACTATAGCAGTGGTGACTGTGGAATTGTCTCTGGTGACTTTGTCGTAAACCAGGAGTTGATCTCATTTTGATTGTCTTCAGCAAATGAGAGGTGCAGAGATGTGAAGTTATCCTGTGTTACTCTCTTGATGTGTGCAGCTTCTGACCAAGTCTTAAAGGTTACTCCATCATTTATTTTTTTTTTATATATGGCTTTCTTTATTTCTCTAAAGACTCATGTGGGTTCAGCCCTGTCCTTTTAAATGGATGAATTTTGGTATGGGAAGCTTTTGTTATCTCCGAAATTAAATGGATTATACTCCGAAAGGAGATTGGCAGGGATGGGCGATGCTGGCAGATCAGGGTTTGCTTTTCTGGGGAGAGTGAGAGAATGTTGGCTGCAAGTGGCTGCTGAGCCTTTGTTAGAGTCTTATTTTATCTTGATTCTGTGTGTGTGTGGTTTGTGTGTGGCGGTTTTTTTTTTTTTTTTTTTTTTAGCAGAGGAAGTGTTAATTCCAGAAGCATTTATCTGACACCACTGGAAAAACTGGCCAAGGTATTGCAAGGACTTGAAACAGAGCTAAACTAAACTATTTAATAGCGGTCAAATGGTGCTATCAAAATTAGTCTTCACTAGCATCAGAAATTCTATGTCCTTCTGGCTCAGTAATAAACCTACAGTGACTCATCAGGGTGATGTTGTGGCGTTTTCCTCTGCTCTCATGGAACGGAGTATTGATCAGGCTGTGAAATAATACAGCAGCTGAAGCTCAGGTAGCAGATACGCATTGAGTTGCCCTCCCTTTACTAAGCCCCTGTATCCCAGCATTATTTATAGCAGAAGGACTGACTCTGAAAAGTAACTTTGATAAATATGACCTTGTAGCACCTGTTTAAGTGATGGGGAAGCAAATGTTTGTTAACTAGTTTGTTAACTTTAAGTATTGGGAGTGGAAGTGGTGCGTGCATAATAATATTATGATTCATACAAACCACTTTTCAGCAGACTCAATATATTTCATTACCTCTTTCCCAGTAGAAGTATTGATTTTTTTGTTTTGTGGTTTTATAACACAATTTCGAGGCTGTTGTAGTTTAATGAGCCATGCTCTTATGATGTTTAAAAAGATTTGAAGCGTTTGTTGAAATAAATATTATGGATTGCCCATCTCTTGTCACCTCTTTTTTTCCTCTTCCCCGTATAAACCCAGCCCAAAATGAATGGGGCAGCCAGCTATGCGGCTTTTTGTGCCAGAGATCAAAGTGCTGCTGGGGAACAATAGCAGGCCACGCTTCTGTGTTCGTGACCACACACAGCAGCACCTGCAGAGCTGTAAAATGTCATTGTTGCTTCTGCAGTTTGAGCACAGAGGAAGCACCACTGAGGTGGCAGATGATTCTAATAATACTTGATGTGAATTGATGGGGAAGGAGGACCATAACACAGGGCTTTTTATTATAAGCCATGACTTGCCAAGCTGTGAACAACAGAATGCTGCACCTGTGGACTTTCTTCAAATCAACCATTATGGAAAGTGACAGATTTTATTAACTTAAGGAAGAACTTTTCAACATAGGAGATTTGTAGTTTATTTTGGAGATGTGAAGGGGGGGGGGAGAAACCAGAATGTGTTACATATTTCCCTCTACTTGTGTTTCTCCAGTGGAATCTGTGCTCTGCTTTTTGAATGTGTTGTGTAGAATCATCATTAGAGTCATTGTGTGTGTGTGTGTGTGTGTGTGTGTGTGTGTGTGTGTGTGTGTATGTATGTGTATGTGTATCTCTAAATAAAACTGTAGCAACATCTTCAGGATATTTTTCTTCCATTCTTACCCTTTGCTTCTTGTATTATATTAAAGAAAGTTTGGAATTAGTGAGAGTAAACATATCGCATGCCTTGCATCAAGCAATAACTTCAAGAAATTCAGGGTAGCTGAGGCTCGATGAAAGTTGCAGGAAAAACTTGTATGTCCTCCAAAAGGGAAATGATTCATGCTGGGCACTGTCTCTGTGCAGTCAGCTCCTCGCGTGTGCGTCCCTTTCTGGGTCAGTTCTGGGATGGCAGATGCTGAACCCGACAGTTGTAGGACAGCAGTGTCATCCAAGGCACACACAGGTACATGGAGCTGACGTTTGCTTGAACAGTACAGAGCCTGCTTGCTTCTCCACACGGATCAGTTTGTTTGTGTCCTTTACGCCAGAGCCCTATGGGTGCTTGAAGGTGTCTCCTAATGTTTCTGTTCTGGGATTGATACCATATCAGTCTGGTTCCTAGAGCAAGTAGAACACAGCATTTCCAGTCTTCTGTTTTTCAGGTGGCTGCTGTACCCTGTCGTGTAAAATGAACATGCTGCAAGACTTGAGAAGGTTAGATGCTGGTTGTAATCTAATGTTAGAGCCGCTCCTACCTGTATCAGAAGTGAACAAAGTGCAGGATTGATTTCTCTAGACTTTTTGTTACTTTTATTTAACAATGTGTGGCTGTGCTGTGACTTCAGTATGGCTGCAATGATTTTGTCAGGTGTAGACAGAAGCCTTCTGTACCTGTATGAATCCAAATATCACAATCTTTGTGTAGATGCAATTAATACCCAGATGATGACATAACTGAGGCAGCCTTAAAAAGAAGCACAATAAAAAGGAAACATTGATATGAGCACTTAATTGTCTTCATATGCATGTAGCTTTTACAGTCAATTATGAGTGAATCGTAGATGTAGTAATTCATGCAATATTAATTGCTCAGTGTTGACAAATCAAGCATAAAGTCAACTGGATCATGATTATCAGCAGAAATCACGATGCTTTTAGCTTATTCTTCTTCTAAAAATAAGCCTGACTAAACTAGAAATCGCTTTGCAGAAAACGCTTAAGTAAAGTGGTCATGCAGAGTAGTTGGTGGAATATTGCTTTTCATTTGCACAAACAGATGGTAAGCTTGGCCTTCCATTTAATCAGGGAGTGACAGACAGGTAGCACTGCTGTGTATTTCAGGTTGAAACCTCATTCCAGAGAGAGAAAAACTTCATATTCAATAACCTCTATACTAAAAGAGAAATATTTGCCAGATGTTACATTATTCTTTGTGTTACTGTAACTTGCTGTCAGAATTAACTCATGCTGGAAAGCTGCTGTATTTAGTTGACTGCAGAAACTTTTGTTTGATTTATCCTCTTCTCCCTTTTCATCTTGGCAGTACTTATAGCCATCCAGAACTCATAGAAATGGGGCTTTTAATAAACCTGTGAGCAAAGAACTGCCTTAACAATTCAGGATTCATGGATCTCTGACCATATTCTTTTTAAGCTAATCTTTTAGATAAGATTCTGATATCAATTGTTTCACTTTCCCAAAGCATAATACCTGGTAACCTAAGCAAATACAATCTGTTTCAGAAGAGGTTCTGCCAAGTGCAGCCACTGGTGTTTTAATGTCACTGCAGAGATTATGTTACCTTCCTAGAAACAAAATCTTTTTTTTCCTCCCCTTCAAATGAAAGTCCCTTGATACCCCTGTCAGAGACCATTTGTTATGCAGAGTTTTGTGAAGCAATCAAAATTAATTCACAGTGATCTTTTCACCCAGAACCCGAGCCCAAATAATGGTCTTTCTCAACAGGTGCTCATTGTGGCTGTTTGACTCCAACTTTCCAGACTGAAGATTTTATTCTTTAGCCATATTTAAAAAAATAAAATAATCCTGCACTTGCAATTTACTAATCTCGAGCAGCTGCCCAGGAGGGCACACCTGCTGAAAAGTGATGTCTTTGAGATCTAAAACACAAGAAATGTTTCCATATTTGTCTATTTCCATACTTAATAAAATCTCATTTACAAGTCACTAAAAATCTACCCATCAACAATGCCATAAAGTGCTGGTGTTTAAATAGGAATTGAGTGATGTTGTCTCTTGTTGTGGAAGAGCAATATTCCATCTGAATGCTATGTAAGATGTTTTTTTCTGAGTTAGGATTTGTAGTATGTTGCATTGTGAAATGAAACTAAAGTAAAATGAAGTGAGCAAAAAGCCCCACAACTCAGAAAATACTCAGCCCCACAACAAGAAATATTCAGGAAAAATACTACAGGAATACTTGCATTACTTTTGGTACCATGAAAATATCACTTCACTTCTCCAACTTCAGGCAGCCAGGTAATGCATGAAATATGCTGCCAGAACAGAGGTCTTACAGTGGGAGGATGAAGCCACGCTTGTCAGAGCATGCTTATGCTGCAAGAGCTGTAGAAGCAGATGCTGCTGTGCTAGTTAGTACCTTAAGCAGGAACTGTGCCCCAAAACCTGCATTAATTTCAGCTGTACAAAGCAATATGCAGAAGTGACTTTACTGTGCTGCTGACATCTTAGGATGGGAACTTCTGAGAACATATGGCACATGTATGAAAGAGGAATAGCGGGAATTGAAAATGACTGCTAACAACTTATTTTCAGGCAGGATGGCTGCCACTTCTATGGTATTTAAGAAAGGAAATTGTTGCATGAATCTGTTTTGCATAGTATGGTGCCTTGAGATTAGACTTACTTATGAACAGCCAGGAAATGCTTGCCGTTGTTAGCCATTGTATTGATGGTGATACTGCTGTAGGTTAAAGCTGAGCCTTTTGACGTTGTCCTGCATTTTAGTAAGTTTGTAAGAAGCCATTAAGGCCCTTTATTGAAGCAGGTAGGGCGCTGTGGGCCTCCAGCTGGACAAAGGCACACGAGGCCTCGCAGGCAGTTGCAGACAGAGGCTTTATTGAGTATTGCTTCAGCACAACTGAGGAGCAGCAAAAACAGTTTGAAAGGAGAAAGAATAAGCAGTAAAAAAAGCATGTGCCAGACCCACATGCGTGCTGGCAACATTTATGTTAGAGAAGTACTGGAGCTTTTGGAGTTAAATGCTGAGAGTAGAAAACATTAAGTGAAAAGAAATCATCTCCAGCCGCTTAATTCTCATTACATTTTGGGGATGCGGGATTTTGTTTGTCTCCAAGAAGGAGCTGACTTTATCATCAATTTCTGCTAATGGAAAGAGAGTGCCCTGTGCTTTGGCTCTCTGCTTAAGTCAGAAGGGGGTGGGAGGACACTGCTTTTTCTTTCAATAGCACCATTTATCGAGGGCTCTCAAAATATTGTCTAGATGTAGGTGTTAGATAACAGCAGTGCCCTGCTGAGTGGACAAATATCATTTTACCTCTTTAACAAAGTAAGGGATTGAAGTAAGGATTAGTTAAGTAATTTGCCCAAATGCAGCAGTGGCTTGGTGATAGAGCTGAGAAGTGAGTCTAGGCTTCCAGTTCCCTTTTCATTCGTGCTGCTGTAAACCAGATGTAAGCGAAGGAAGAGCCGTGCCTTACAGGCTGTGACACCTGGTTCCCTGCTACAATTATGAATGTAATTGGGCTGCTGGGTAGGTGAGTGAAATAGGCTAATGCTAGTTCCCTTTTTCTTGTTACACTCACAGTGTAGATAAGTACATACATATGTGTGAAACTTGGGATATAGCACCTGTTGTATTGTGCCACAATATAGCCAAAACTTCATAGAAACAATGAAGGTAAAATGACTCATTGACTTGACTCATGATCTTTAACATCAGATAGCAATGGAAGGAGTACGCTATCAGTATCTACTTGCCACCCATTTCCTCACATCTTATTTACAGCATTGATACGTACAGTGTAAATGGAAGTTTAAAAATTCTAGCTTCCAACTATTTCCACATATGAATGTGGGAACCACCAGAAAGCCCTGGCAATGAGATGACTTGCTTGGATTTATGACAGAAAGAGCCTCACATCTCACAGTGCTGGTCTAGCGTGTGATTTAAGAGATCCAACCTACACAGATGGTTGCAAGTTATAAAACTTCTACTCTTTATTACCTTTTACTGTTAACTGAATATTTGCTGTACATGAAAGCTCTAGTTGAAATGCATCTAGAATATTTTTGTGTCACAGACAAGCACATCTCTTAACTAGTCCCATCTGAAAAAAAATTGCAGTCTAAAGCTGGTCTAAGAAGCTAGTTCACAAGCCGCTCATGATTCCTGATACGTTAGATTTAACATTTCATTCTTTATGGAGCAGTTGTAACTTTGTTTCTTCTAAAAATCAAATCAGCCTAAAAAATTTGTCTGAAGTGACAGTTTTAATTCCATCTTATATCTGAAGTAAAGCTTACTTTGAGTTGAATGTGGCTGTAAAATTCCGTGTGAAAATCAGACTTTAAAAACTATCACATCAATCAATAAAGAATATGCAGTTAATGCATATGTGAGTCCTGATCTACAGAGGAGCTCGAATGTTGGGACAAAGATCTTTGACATGTTATTCTTACGATACAGCTTGCTCTGCTCTTGTATCCCAGCTCCAGGGTGTTCAGTAAAGTATGAACTCAAGAGCCACCAATGTTTCTCAGCATCTTACATTTGTGTTTGGGCAATTTCATTCAGCTTCTTTGACAAGTTCTCACAAAATTTGTTGAAGAAGGAGGAGATCATTTAGACTACTAAACTAAGTGTATGCTTTGTCTATGCGAAATAGACAAAAAAATCCTATGTAATTAGACCATTTATATCATGGAGGACTCATTTATATTCAGATCATCAATCGCACTGAGTAAGATTTTAACATGTTTAGTTGAAAAGCATACTTAATGGATTCTAGAAGCATAAGAGTGGATGAGTAAAGTAGAATACAACATAAATGCTTGTAGGTAACTTCTAGCAGCACAGAAAACTACATTATCCGTGTAAAGACAGCATGCTGTTTTGAAACTCAATAAGCTTTGTACAATCTCTTATCTTTCCATTAAAAAATTATATTGCTGAAGAATTAAAAATCAGCTCAAAATACAAACAATGCAATGTTCATAAAGCTGCCAACAGTATGACTTACCAGCTGTTAGATGTACGTATTTGTTTCAATGGAATATTTAACTTCAGTATAGCTGACTGGTATATTGTTTATTGTTGTTGATGGTGTGACTGATTACTTTGTTGCCATTCATTTTGATAATGTGTTTATCTATTACTCATCCATTTTGAGGCTGGCAAAATGAAGAAGCTGACTGCTGTCAAGTATCGCTGAGGTATAACTCTCTACTTCTCAAATTAGTCACTGCTTTTTCCTCTCCTCTCACCATTTGCCAAGGGCTGCATCTTCCTACAGTTTCTTTTACCGCATGGAGAAAAAACCAAAAACAATAGGTCAATTTATATAAGCAGTTATGAGAATATTATGTTTTTAAATGGAGGGCATCCATGGCATTGATTGCATTCAGGACTGGAGTAAATTCCTGGCTTTATGCAGAAATATGGAAGATTTTTGTTAATTGGCATCAAATTGGCTAGCGGGAAGTAAGCAAACGTTCTGTTTCAACTGAAATTACTCATGAGCTACCTGTCTTAGTGATCATTTTTCTGAACTTTAGAGGACTCTCAGGTGGATAAACAGAGAAGCGTGAATTCTCTGCTTTGGTTTTCCATGCGTGTAAGCTTCTGATAGTTACTTCCTGGGAAGAGAATTGCAGTTACTTGTACAAAATACAGTAAATGTAAAATTGTGTATCCTTACTGAAGTGTGAGTGTATGCTTTGGATGACTCGATGCAAGCAGGTGGTTGGACTTAATGATCCTCAGATATTGCATCTAACCAAATTTTTTCTATGACGAAGTATACAGACAAAAGCAATGCTAAACATATAGAAAAAAATTATGTGAGTATTCTGGAAACTGGATTAAAATCAGGAAAAATTGTAGGTCCAGGTGTATAAATTGATTTGTATTTTTTTAATTTTGTATAGAATACAGCCATGAAATGAAGTTATAGATTTGTGAAGTGCCTTATGAATATCCGTTAGCAGTACAAGGCTCTTTGAGATAGCACAGGAAGGAGGAAAAGAACAATGTCTCTTGTTTGGCTACATTACAATAGGACAGTCAATGACATAACTTCTAGGAACGCTTTCTCCACATGATGCAAAGAGCAGTGTTTGTCTAGAAAGAAATCAACAAGTTTTCTGTTTCTTAGCATTGCAGTTGTGTATGCTTCCTTCCTTCCCTGTTGTGCCTATTTAATCTCTTCTTTCAGTGAGCGTAGGTTGTACAGCCCTGGTTGGGGTTGTGTTTGGTGGCAGGTGAGGTGGTGCTGACTACTGTTCTCTGAGGTCTGCAGTGCAAAGGGCACCTGAATTATGTGGTGCATACTTTTAAGTTATGATTCCTGATCAGTGCAGGAATCATAACTGATACACAGAAGCCATTTTGATTCAGTCATTGAAGAGACTGATTCATTAGCTCAAGCTGCTGAAAGTCACTTATTTTTGAAGTCTGTTGTAAAATGGCAGCTGTAATTGCTGGCTTTTGTTATTTCTTCTATCTAGTTTTGCATCCCAGTATCAGCTGCCTGCTTTAGCTATTTTCTCTTCAGCTGAGAGAAAGCTGCCTTCCTGTCCGGTCTTCTGAAATACTTTACTTTTCCCACAAAGATAAGGTGGTGTAGGCGAAGCTGCTGCTGTAATGCAGTAGCTTCCATTTTCCACTGGGTGGTGTTTGAGTTAGTCTGCAGGCTTGTTTAAGTCTCTACGCCAAGACAAAGAACAGCTTGTGCAACTAAACACAAGAATCCCAAGGCTGTTCTAGTGATCAGAGATGAAACTTTGTTCTTTGTGTTTATTATAATCTGACAGAATTTAAAAATGTTTAGGAATTATAAATGCAATAAACGTTAAAATGCGATCGTTCTAGAACATTAAATGGAAGATTTCCTCTATCTATGCTAATTCAACTTCATCATTATTGCCTAAAGCAACCTTTAATTCCATTCTTGTTTTTTAATTAAAATGGGTGGATTACTCTGGACTGGATTTGTCTTATTTTCTCCCACTGAGCAATACTTCACACTGTTGGTGGCCACTGAAACTTAAGTAGGGCCAGATTTACTGAGTCGTTGCATGGAAATGCAATGCCACGTTTTGCTACTCCTTCCCATGTAAGATAATGTTGTATGCTTATTTTAAGATAACCATGTTCCAGAACTGTAATAGCAAATCCAAATATTTTAAGTTAAAAATATTTTTTTTCAGATTCTTTAGATGCATGCTAAGATCCAGACTTTGTACACCAATTCCCATTGCACAATAAACAGACACAGCATATCATTTCTCTATGTGAGCTCTTGGAACCTGGTCTTTATAGAAGTGAGTTGTGTAACTTTCCCGTATTCATAAGCAATTTTAACTGATGACAAGATGTGTCCTGAGTGTCAGCAGTGTTTGTGCATGGATATACTGTTAAGATATTGTAGAATATGTCTGATACTATGTTGCATGACTTCTACCTATAGCCTATTTTCTCTGCAGCATTATGCTCACGTGAAGGCACATTTCGTCTCAAAGAGTTTCGAGATGAAATGATGATAGTGAGTTTATACATACAACTTAGCTTATCTCCACGTGGGCTTGAAGTTGATTTAGTTTTGGTAGTTGGCTTTCTGTTTCTGTGTGTGTGTGTGTGTTGGTTTGGTGGTTGGGTTTTTAGTGTTTTGTTGTTGCAGTTCTTTGCTTTTGCTTTCCCTACAAAACTGAAGTTAGAGAACAACGCTCAGCCGTTGAGTTGACCGATGTCTTTGGGGCAATATACAGCTAGCAGTAGAATGCTTCCAGAATAACAGCATGAGGTCAGTTGCTGCCAACCTGAATAACATCAGGGCACATACTTGTTTTCTTCTCTTGTCTTGCTTCACTATTGAACAAACTAAGGAAAAGAACAGGAATTATCTTTGGCTCGGCATGCTCAGAATTCTTCATGAGTGTATGAGATGAGGCTGGAATGTCTTTTCCTCTCTGGCTCAAAAAACAAGTGCTTTTCTCTTTAAAAACAAAAAGGTGAAAATTTACTCTCAATGACCAAAGTGCAAGGAGTGAAGTTTGAAAGGCTAATTGTGAGATCTAATTCTGTATAAGATTTACTGATTATGCTTCAGTTGGAATAGCTGTCTCACTAGGACTTGATAAAAAAGACAGAGAAGTCAATGGAAGCTTTGGGCTTTGTATCTCACCCAGAAATTGTATCAGAAACAATTATAAAAGTAATGGAATTCAGCACAAAGTCACCTTGGATCCTGAGCCATTCCAAAAGCTTTCAGCCTACATTATTTTCCAACTGTGTCACTCTCCTTAACTATCTGTGTCACAAAGCATTACACAAAAGATGTCAGCTGTAATTCGTTTTCTTAAATATCTGACTCTAAAATGTGTGTCAGGCAATTTGTATCATCTGTCAAACAACTGTCAGAAAGGGCCAAGAGGGGAACACCTGAGAAAAGTGCGGTGCTATGAAAGGTCTGTGCGTGGAAGTGCTGTGTCCAGTGCAAACTGCTACTTCAGGACCCTGGAAAATCCATTAACATTGCATTTGCAGCCTGCACAGATCCTGGATCAGATTCTCTGCTGCTGGATGATCTCCGGTAGCCTCAAAAGGTTGGCTGCTGCCTTATGGCCAGCCTTAAAAGGGCTTGCAACTCTTCCTACCAGGAGCTGGAGAGTTACCATGGCATCTTGGCTAAATTCTAGTTATAGTTTATCTATTAGAAATTCTTGTAGGGTTTCATTTAATTATTTCATTGTAGACCAGTGCTCTGAATTTCTAAGTAGAAGTGTTAAATGAATATTCCGTTAGCTGCGTGTAGTTCTTTACTACAGCATTTAATAAGATATTATCTTTACAAAGCAGCTCACTTTTTTTAATCAATAGAAGTTTTCTATGGTGTGTGAGAGTTCTTTTGCTTCCCACCCTAAATTTTTTTTTATGATTTTGCTCCTGAACAGTAGCCACGTCTCATTCAAACATTGTTTGTTCCACTGATGCCAGTGTTACATCCCTAAATGTGTGCCTGGTTGTATAATAAACTGAGAAGTGGCACAGAGGGGTGTGGCCTTTCCAGGACCATGATTTCATCTTAGGAAGTATGGGAGCTTACATTTCATATTTAAATACTTAAGGATTTGCTTGCTTAAAAGATACTATATACTCTACTAATGATTTCCTGGAATGTCTAATTGTGACTCATAATATAGTCAGTTCTTATTGGTGCTGCTAGTTGTTAAAATGATTATGGCTGCATGCAGTAGTGAGGAAAATCATCATTCAAGTATTTGTTTTAAAAATGATGGGCTTCTGTCATGGCGTGAAAAGCTATGGAGGCATTAATTGTCTCTTCTGTTACTTTGCTAACCAATCCATATAAAAAGAGCAGATTAAATTGACTGACCCTCATATATTTAATGATTGCTGCTATTTGACTAAGAAACATTTCTCAGGAAGCAGCTTGTCACAGGCTATCAATATTCTTTTAATCCCATGTTAGTTATTGGTGCACTTTGTTACTCTCCAAGATGGTCTGTCTCAAGTGGTTCTTCAGCTTGCAAAGCAAGCAAATGAGATGCTAAGTGATTGCAAAAACAATTTGATTATAGTGTTTAATTCCTGCCCTATGGATTTTCAAGATCACTGATACTTTCTAGTCTTTAGTTGTAGTAATTGTTCTTCTCACTGATTTCTCTGCAGCTAGAATTATTTTTTTCTTAAATTGCATTTTCATCTCAGCTCTCTGCAGTAAGAGCTGGGCTTAAATGTACCAAGTTTTAGTATAATAGCTATACATGTCAGAATAGTAGTATGGATATTATTTGAGCCTTGTTGGCAGTTAACATTTTTGCTGGACATCTGAGAGTACCCAGAAAGATGAGTGGTCAGGATATTCTGGGCATTTTCTCCACTATTTTTATCAGCTAGAAAATTGGATTTCATATCTCACGTGGATGGTGAGAACAAGACATTGTCTTTTCCAAGGTGTCTATCTTTCATGTGGCTATTGGCAGGATTGGGCCCATGTTTAATTTCTGTGAGATCCAGGATCATGCCACGTTAGTCTGATTCAGCATCTGCTTCACTCACTAAAAAGAATATAGTCCTGGTTTGTGACAAACAAACACAAACAGCACACAAACAGACAAAAACTTAATTGATGTTCAAATCTCTGATAGGATGAAGTTTATATAGATGTTTGTTAACATTAGGAGGAATAAAGCTTTAGACGGCCACTCATCATTTCTTTATTTCTGTCATGTTCATTATTATTATGAACTTGATTGTTCATTCTAGAAGAAATCTATAGAAATGGTAAGGTTACTGTAAATGCCCTTAGTTCTGGGTACATATAATACAAAAAGTGCATAAGACTCACAAGCCTTGTAGTAGGACTTTGGTGTATGAAATGCCTGAAAAGGCTCTCCTGAGATACTGTGAAATCAGTCAAAGCACTCTTTCAACTGTGGATATGCCATGGAAATGTCTTGGTTCTTTTTCTTTCTTCCCGTCTTTCTCTCTGTCCGTCTTTCTTTCAACTTTAAAACCTCAAACCTGCAATTAACTTGTTAAAAAGAAACAAATCAAAACCCAGCCCAACAGCTCTGATTTGATTTAAGCTTTCAAGAGCATGGGGGTTCCCAGACACAGCCCTCCTGCAGGTCAACTGGAGAGTTGCTGCAGTGTGCTGCTGCTGTCGCTGGCTTTGGTGTCCTGTCCACAGAGCGCAGTCATTTTTGAAATATTTTAAAAATATTGCTTAAAAAATTTTTCTTCAAAGAAACAGAATAGAGGAAACTACTTGATATAACAACCGTTAGTGCTGTGTAAATATGCTGTGGCTGAATGCTGTAAAATACAGTCCGTTCAGCAGGGCAGCAGAGGCCCAGTCCATTGAGCAAGACTAGCTAATAACAGTGAGGTGTCTATACAGCACTTTGAAAATGAGAATTTTGCCCTCTTTCTCTGTGAGTAAATTAGGTCAGAGTGTTCCCAGAATTTACATTTCAATTAAAAATCCCAATAATAACACATTGTGCTTATAGTGAATGATTCCTAGTCAGGGAAAGATGATATCTCCTGTTACTTTGTTAAAGAAAAGACCCTTGGTTGCAAAAGGCCACATCAGTGGTAGGAACTCTTCCTTGTTTGTCTTCTTCAGTGAACTTAAACCTGTATGAGGATAAAGCACTGTAATCAGAGCTCAGGCTTTCACTGTCTGGGTTAGATATGTTCAAGTTTGTATATTTTGATCTCTAGAGGGTTTTGGAAATACAAAAGAAAACAGAACTTTCTTTTAAACTCACACACACCTGAAAAATTAGACAAATGATCCCATTTCCTTAAAAGGAATTTTCTTTTTGTACGGGGAGGAATTGTTCTAAAGTATACTATCCAGTACAGCTTATGCTTGTGATTGTGATTCTTCCACAAAGGTTTGCAAATTCTTAATTGAAATGCTATTATCTCTGGGCTGCCAGAGCCTGTTTTTCCTGTCAACCACAAAAGAGCAATGCCAATCACAAATTTTATTAGTTAGATTTCTCTTTTTATGTACTTTGTTGCCTACAGGATGGCTGCATTCACCCTATGGGACTGTTTCTCTTGGTTAAAGCACAGTAAATATTTTTAATGAAAGTTTTAAAGTAGTCACCTAGAACAGGGGTTTAGATGGTTGCTATCTATATATGTAGGTAGCATTTGTGAGACTGAACAGTAATTTATAGAAATCAGATCAGTGTAAACTGCCTGTTGTCTACTAAAATTGTAGTGAAACACCTCAGTTATTGAAATAACCATAATTTGAACAGAAATCACAGTTATTGTGTCTGAATAGAAGTTTCTGTTGGAATTGTGCATGTGTGTAAAAACTTAGACTTTACATACACATCTAAGAACCAAGCCAAATAAGTCTATTGTCAAACAGACATTTTTAAGTCACACTGAGCAATTTCATAGGTTTTTTTTTTTAAACAGACAATATAAGTTATATTCTTCCCACTGACAGTTGTTTCAATCTCACACCAGCAGAGCTCACAATACTGAATGCATACAGATAGTGATAGAACACAGGGAAATGGCTTTAAATTATCAGGGGTAAATCTAGCTTAGATATTAGGAATAAATTCTTAGATGATTGTGAGCCACTGGAACAGCTTGCCCAAAGAAGTTGTGGATGTCACATTTCTGGAGATGTTCAGTGCCAGGATGGATGGGGCCCTGGGCAGTCTGATCAACTTGCCTGGCAACTCTGTCCACAGAACAGAGGTTGGAAATAAATGATCTTTAAGATCCTTTCCAACCTAAGCCATTCTGTGACACCGTGCACCTGAAATTGCTGCAGCATCTAGGTTTTTTTTTTTTTTTATTGCTGCTTTGTTTTTTTGTTGTAGTTTTTTTTTTCCTTTCCCCATGGAAAATAAAAACAATATGGTGAAAAGTTTCTGAATTTTAGTGAAAATTTGTACCTCTCTGGAAAACACTGCTTTTTTGCATACATATAAGTAATATTCCATAGAAGAAGAGTAACTTCAAAGTGTTCTTACTTTGCAAATGTTACTCTATCTTACACAGAATTTGGGGCATTTGGTTGATAAATCAGGTCTCTGTTGCTCTGAGATCATCCTGCCTGGAAGTCACTGCTCTATCTAAATTACTGATCACTACAGTTATATCCTACTACCAGTAGTTTTAGGGTTGACTCATATCTTATTATTCACTTTTAAGAAATTTGTGGTGGTGTTGAATCGTACATGGTTTTGATACAAATCAGCTGAAATATATTTGGGTAATCTGTAAATACATTTGAACTTCAAGAGGGAAGATTAATGCATCTTTGACTATTTGCCACCGATTACTTTCAGTATATTTCTCTAATATTAACAGGATAATCTCCACTATTTTTATTTTCACCTCTGCTAAACCTCATCTTTCTTTCTCTGGTATTATGTAAAATTTAGCTAACACTTCTTGACTGAGAAAGCAAGTGATAAGAATACACAATATTGATGGAAAGTGTACGACTACCCAACCTATGGTATTCTAAATGTATGTCTTGCTGCTGTTCCATGAGTGCTCAAGGTAAATCTACAGTCTTCCTCTATCTTCTTGAGACACGAAGCTGAAAAGAAAATAAAGTGGAGACGGGCTGTGTTCAAAATGATAATGATAGACGAAGTCTATCGATGCCCATATTGGGAATATCAATATACATGTCCATAATTATTTCAGTAAACAGGCCTGAACCTGTAGTTATTCTGGTAGTTTCAACTTCTGTAGACAGTGCCATTTTAATGCTTACAACGATTTTCTGGTGATAAAAAGAACTTGAGCAATATTATGTCTTGCATGGACAGATGAAAGGAAATAGAGAGTGGATCTTATTAAGGTCTCAGAAGTCTTTTGTTTGTACTACATAAAATTGTACCAGATAAATGGATGCTTGAATTCAGCTTTCTTCTGTTTCCCCCCACCCTCTGCTTTCCAGCATTCCTTGTCACAAACCTGTGAAATCAAACCAAAACACATCCTTCTGACTGCAAGTGCATGTGCATTCCTTCATATCACTGCCGAGATCATGGCTTTGGCACCATGTTCTCTATAGTACCTGCCAGGAGTTCAAAGAATGCAAAGTCTTCTGATGATATCAAATAAATTGCAGGAGTCAGTAAAAGTGGCTGAATGCCCTGGGGGCAATGTGCATTTTAAACAAAGTCCTTGAGCTTAGTGGAGGAATGCTGTGTACCCCTCTATGTGTGGGATGTCTGCCTTGAGTGCCAACCTGTGAATTCATTCAGGTGCACGGTTGTAAGGCACAGCAAGTAACAAAACAGTAACTTGAGTGGGCATACGGAATGTATGCAAGTAGGTCAGGTTCTGTGTCAGCTGCCTTGCATTACTTCATTAGTACTTCTGAGAGGGAGACACAATAGAGACTGTGTGCAAACAGGCTGCTGAAGGATGATCCAAACAGTGTCTGATGCAAGTAAAGTAGGTTTTCCTATCCTCCCACTATATGCTCAACTTGAGCGAATTCCCTACAAGTGTTCGCAGTGGAACTTCCTGCCTGGCAACTCCAGATTGTGTGATTTCAAAGCGATGCCAGATTTCTATAGATGCAATTGTCTCATGTTACCTACATGTAGGTGAGATTAATAGGTCTCTTGCATTGCAAATACTAGGAACAAGACCTTGTTGAACTATGGTTTTGAATAGGATGCCTGATTTTTGACTTCTCATATTTACCTCTGCTTTACTGGTATCCTCCTTGTTTTCTCAGGCAGGAGCCTTAAGCTAGTGGGAGCAGCTAAACGTGGGATACTTTGGAAATAAGGTCATGCATTTCAACTGAGCAATTTTTTAGTGCAGAGATTATTATAGTTTTGTCAACAAATAATGCAATGCTGGTTTGTGTAAGCAAAGAAACATAAAGAAACATAAATATTTGACATATGCATAGAGTCACACAGGCACTATGTGTACTGTGTGGTATTTCTTGCAGGTATTTCTATTATTAGTCGTATTTGTGATGATACTCAGTTTGGTTTATTGAAATTTTTTGAACCATCTTATATTATTCAATTATTAATCTAGAATTAAAGCTTTTTGTAGACTTCTAAAATACAATTAAAACACTTGAGTCTTGGTCCTTTTTCTTTATTGTGCCATTCGGTGAGGGTTATTTGTAATCCTACATTCTCAAAGTTAAGTGACTTTATCAAAAATTCTATATGCTGCCTGCCTTTCCACTCCAGTCTGGAGGAAAAAAACCCGACTGTCTGAATGCTTTTTCAGCTGGTAACTCATTGTGCAAGGGATGCTTCAGTCTATAGTAGGGTGTTTCTCATTGTGACTGTCTGTCTCCAACAAGAAGCTGGGTTGAAGTCCATACAACTGTCGTATAATAAAAGCTTGGCTGTAAAAAAGTGTTTTAGCATGATCCTATTTGAATTCAGGCATGCAGCATTAGTAATCATGATGATTGTATTGATATATATATATTTTAATTTTGCTATTGAATATTGTCTTCATTACAGAAGAAATATATAGCTGGGAAATATAGCTACTCTGGATCTCAAGTTTGTTACGGTTATTTTTTTTAATACATAAGTAATTTAATGCGACTGTATCTTAAAACTTTATATGAAGAGTTTTATTTTCTGTTTATATATATTTTTTTCCAGCTACCCTATAGGTAATTTCTTGTATCTGTCTTTATTAGTTTAAATCAATCAGATGTTGGTAAGGTAACAGGGAGTTAGAGAAGAATTGTGTTGGCGTTTACTGTTCAGCATTATAAATAATGCTAATAAATAAAACCTTGTCTTAAAGTTAATGAAAATTCAGTGTTTCTCATAATGTTGCTTACAGAGTTCAGTACTTGGTGCAACACAATATGGGAGATTCCTCCCCTCAAGTACATTGCAAGCAGTAGCACAAGAAGATACCTCATGTTTTCTCAGATGAAAACAATAAACTTTCTCCCAGAGTTTGGAGACAGAAACCTTTAAACATAAGTTTATGTAGAGTACAGTCATTGCTGGAATACTTTCTATGTCCAAGTATATGTTTTTAAGTCCCAGTTACTGAATCACAGTTCTGACTCACTGTTTTTTTTTTTTTAGGCACTTATCAATTTGAATTTAAAATGCCCTTAGTAGCAATCATCCATTACTTCGTAAATTTCTTGAGTATCTTTTTTAAAATACTGCAATTTTTTTTTTTCACCCTTCATTAGAATTAGGATGAAAGAGCTACTCTGAATAGCCATCAGGTGACAACAGTATGACTGTTTATATGTGTAAATGGCAGGACTGTGGGATCACGCTATCAATGCTGCAGATCACTCAGGTTGGTAAATTGAGTCAGTTGTATATTCAACATGTAATATATATGTGAATATGTGTACATATTATTTATTATGAGATGCAGTAAAAGGGCTCTCCAGCACCGATAAATCCTCCTCATGAGAAAAATAACATAATGAAGTTTACAGAAACTGCATGGATCACAGTGGAAACATCTGTCTTTTTCATTCAAAAATGTATTAAATGCTTCACCAAAATATTGCTCCCCTGTTGTTTGTATAATTTAATCTGACTCCAGCTTTCAGACTCTTACTTGTCTGATGATCTGTGTGACAGAAAAGTTGCAGTGCTTCATCAGGAAGTCATAGCCGTTGTGATTTATTACATAACCAGGTCCTAAGCAATAGATTATAAGAAGAGATGGCTCTAGGGAGAGTTGTGGGTGGATTCGGGAAAGAAGAGTTATTTCACTGTTGTGTGTAAGATTGGCTAAGTAGTGGGTCTACAGATCCAATGTGCATGGGAGCTGTGATTCAAAGGAGGAAGATCTTCTTAGGGAGTGGACTGCTTTTCTCTTGGAGTTTTAAATGAATGGTGCAGGCTGCAGATGGTTGAGACAATTCAGACAAATGTGTTTGCCTTGCAGTTAAAACAAATAAAAACATTTCTTCAGAAAATTATGAGTTTTGATATGTTCCATACAAGCTGCCTCTAGATTGATGATTTAATAAATGGAGGGAAGGAAATAGATACTGTTTCACAAAGTAAATATTGCATTTTGTACATCTCTTAAGAGAAGAATCTTAATGAATGATATACGTAATATTTCAACGTTCAAGAATATCTGTTAATTGGACATAGGTTTTTTTTCATTAAAATATATTCCTGAGACTTAGGAACTCATCTAATGCCTCTAAAATTTACACTATTTCCTAAAAGATATTTTTTGTTTTATATGTGACAGAATTGTAATCACCTGTATTTAAAAGTAATGGATTTGAAATAACCTGGAGCTTTCCAGTTTAATGAGAGCTAGATTAATGAAAAAAGACCTTTTACCTCAGATTGCATGACAACATTTTCAAATTACATTCCTGAAACAGAGAATTCACTTATTCCGAGTAATTGGATGCTGACTAGGGTTAATATGTACAATGTCCTTAAATGAAAATGTTCTATTGTAAGTGGGACTGTATGATACCTGAGGCATTCTCAATAGATTTGGTTGGGCTCTGAGTTAATTATACTGCTCGCTATTTTTTGAATGAATTCAAGCATGAATTCTACACAGTAAAGATTGGGATAATTATATTCAATTCTGCTTGGTGCCCCGCTGAATGAATTGACCTTTTAGATAAAACTAGTCTCTTGAGCAGGAAACCTGAAGAAAGCCTGAACAAAGCAACCAGATGCAGCTGGGAGTGGGGGTGGGGAGAAGCTTTAAATAAAATTTAAAAAACGCTAAAGGATTAGAAGCATCAGAAAGATTGATTTTTAGCCATGGAAAACGTATTCCCACTTTGGCTGTAGTTTTGTATATGCTGCGCATAAAGCTACAGGTTAAATTCATTGATTTTTATTTTTTTTCCTAAGCTGTTTTCTCATCAGTAATACAACCAAAGAAGCAGCAGCAGTAGAGCATTAGAAAAGTTCAGTGTACGCAGGTGTCCCACGTTTCAGCAAGGTACTGCAGTCACAAGCTGTGATTGAGGACGTGGTGCCAATAATGCTGACAGCACGACTGGCCATCCCCTTGCACATGCAGACTAAAGGAGGTTGGTTGGGAAGGATGGTGTCTTGAAAGGAACTGCTTTAAAAGAAAATGAGAGGGAGAGGACTCCCAGGAACCAACAGACCAATTGCTGTGAGTGCAGACCTGCTGAGCGCCCTTTGAGGGCAGAGTGCTATGTTAACTTGTCACCTGTTGCATTCCCGTGCATTGTGGAAGCATCCAAAATTAACATTTTTGTCTCTTCTTAAGCTTTCCAAAATTTGCCTTGCTTGTACTAAAGTGACCAGAGCACTAAACTCAGTGTTCCTTAGCTCACTTCTGTCAGGGTGGTAACTCCTAGAATGATGATGCTCTGTACTGGTGGTAGGTGATGGAAAGGAGACTGTTTTGATTGTTGTTTTTTTGCAGCGTACACACATTCCCTCTGAGGGTATCTATGACAAGAATCAGCAATTTCTGTGGCTTCTCTGCATAAGCTTTTGAAGTAACTTTTGCTGGGAGTTGAAGATAACAATGATTAGTTTATAGGATGGCACAGCATTTTGTGTAACACCACAAAAGTATTTATATTATTTATGCAAAACAATCCGGAGGGTTAGCCATACAACACTTGGATCGTCGTAAATAATTCTTCCTCTGGTAGGCAGTCCCCTGTTGATGAGATATCAGTAAGGCAGCAGAACTCAGCCTGTAATGTTAGCTGGATTTATGATAAGGGCAAGCATTTCTAACAACTATTTTTTTTTTTGATGGAGTTCCAGTCTCTTAAGCGCATACATTATCTGTTATTGATACATCATTTATGTAGAGAATACAGTTGTCACTCATGTAATTTAATTAGATTATGGATGCTAAATTATCTACTAACATAAAATGGGCTTTTATACTGCAGATTACTAGGGTTTTCAGAAGTTTAATATGCCACTTTTAAATTGGTGAGCAGTACCCTAAAGGATTCATGGGTTTTGTGGCATTTATTTATTTATTTTTAATTGCAGTGGAATGCAAACATGCTATAATATTACTAAAGATGGTTAGTTGCAAATGAGATTTGGGTCAGTGAATTTGGCTATGATTTATCTTGCATAATACCGATCTAGGAGGTATAAAATGGTGAATGTAGTAATCAAAGGCTTATATTTTAGCAATGAGATCACTGAGTTGAAAATAGAGTATCTTCTGGTCTTTACACTCCAGTCAGCTACAGTCATTTAGGTAGATAAACAATTTATTGCATATGGGTCCAAGGACGTAAAGACTATAAGTGTAGAATAGCTGATTTTCTGCTCTGTTTTCTAATCTATTAAATGTATAATCTTCTCTGTATAGGTTCTGCCTCACCTTACTGCATAAATTCTTTGCTTTATTTATGTCTGCATTTGTTTGTACAGCTGCTAAGTCATTTGTTCAAAAGAAGTAAATGGTTGGTTTTGATCCCTAGACTGTGAAACAGGGATTCACAAAATGGTTATGGGCCTAATAAATTGACCCTGAAATATTGGGAACAATTTCAAGGACCTGGTTTGACCATCTAAATCAATGCTACATGTTTGTTATGTTTTTTCCTTTTTTTTTTTTTTTTCTTCCCTTTACTGTTGATAGTATTTTATCATCGAAAGCTCAAGAGCTTTTGAAATGTTCAGTTATGCAAATACCTAGGAGTAACTTTCCCCCTCACGCTGTCCTGTCTTCTTGTTAAATATACAAGACTCCACACGTAAATTCAGTGCTTAACTGTGACTCTTAGAAAACATCATCCATACATCATGTATTCTCAGCATTCTCCTCTAGGACTTGCCAGAAGTTTACCTTAAACACTTCAGCTGTAGTTTCAGCATATGCTGTTCACAGGGTCATTTCGGTACAAATGAGCAGTAGTCAGGCTCCCTGACTCTGTCATGCATGGCATACCTGGTAGATGATTCCTAACAGGTGTAAGGCCAGATCCAGGGACCTTGGTTCACACAGCTTAGATCAACAACAGTAGTTAATAATTACCCACTGAAGAGCTACAGTTCTATGTGAAGTTTGCATGTGGGCTTCAGACACTCCTAAATGCTTCTTCCGTGATAATGATTCCCTCATCTCTCCTTGAATCAATGGGAGATGAGAGGTTTTCAATCACTGAATTAGGCTCTTGTTTCTGCAGAGCTGCTTAAACCAGACCCTTGTGAACAATGTAGATGTACACTGATAGCAGGTAGGGTCGAATGGGATAGTTTTCAAATAGCGGTTAGTCTCCTCCCTGTACAAGCTTCTGGCAGTGAAGAAAAGCAAAGCCACTTCACATCCTGCTAGGAGGAGTACTGGAGTTTCAGGCTGACAAGAGCTCTTGTTCTTCTGTTCTTGTTTCCTTCCATCCTGTGTAGCACTGACTTCGATTATACTTATTTGCATGTCTGCCTAAGCCTATGACATCTTCTAGCGTAATGACTGAATTGTTTAATTCTGTTTAAAAGCTGTGGATGGAAAGGAGCCAAAAGAAAATGCTTTCTGCTACCCCAAGTGGAAGAACAATGCCAGAGATTAACAATGACTTAACAATGGTTTCTGCCCTTGTCTAATGGATCTACTCCATACTGAGCTGCCTACCACTGGCTATATGGAAAAATATTAAGATCTGGCAAAGAAGTACTTGAGTTTTGTAAATGGTGAGGGCTTCAAAAACCCCAGTGGATGCCATATTTTTGGCTTTTTACCTAGCAAGGTGTCACCAATGATCTAAATAACCACTGACTGCTCAGTCCTGCCTATACCTACTTTCATCATTTACATTATGGCAATAGATACTGCAGTGTATATTCAGTAGGCCTCCATTATGTACAGTTGGCCAATAAATTCCTATCGTATACTCTTACTACGTGTCAGATGCCAGCTTAGTTGTTGATCTGGATTGATCCTGCTTACTGGGTATTGTCTGCCCAAGATCATTCTGTGGAAACACATGGATTGTGTGTTTGAGCTTATATTAAACTTAATAACCTCAGGAGCTAATCATTAGGCAGTCATGAGAGAAAGGCAGGGTTAGGTGCAGGACTGGTGCTTATGCAGTCTGGGCAACATACTTGATGTGCTGACAGATTGTGGTCTATTGCTGTTTGGAAAGGAAGCTGGACTTCTACTGCTTCTCACCAACTAGAAAACTTAACTCCTTCAGCAGCTTTCACTTGCTTCTGGTAACAAATTCAATTGTTCTTTGTCCTATCTGATGCTATGCACCCCATAGTACTGTGATATGTAGTATTGTGACTTGTATTTTCTCTACCAAGTAATTTCTTTCAGAGGGCGTCTAAATCATATATGGTAGAATATACACATAGAGCTAATTTAATCTGTCTGTTTTATGTAAAATCTCATACAAAGGAATTCTACTCACGACCAAACAGCTGCCATTCCATATAGATTTATCAAGGCCACACGTGACTTAAGCTACTTGTGGAATAAGATGACCTGAGTAGAGCAGTTACTTGCAAATAGTTACTGAAAGTTATGAAAATGACTCTTGTTTAGATTCCTCTTTTGTGTTGCCTGATGGTAGGTTTGGAGGGCAAATCCTTCAAAATTCCATGTAATTATTGATGATCCTACATCTTCCTTTGTGAAGAAAATATGATTAGTACTTGTCTGTGGTTTTTGTGTAATAGAATGGGGTAGGATTGTGAAGTTCATGGGGAAGGCTGCTAGATGCATGTTGCTGCAGGAAGGTAGTCAGCAATTAATATTAGCTGTCTAGTTTCCAGCACACAAGGTGATCTTGACTCCACGCATGCTGGTCTGTACTGTTGTTTTTGGCAGTGTTTTGTCTTAAATAGGATAAAAAGCTACCAAAAGCCATCACTAATTTTAAACTGGAAAAAAGTCAGAAGAATGTGCCGGACTGCTATTAGTATTCCTCCAAAAAGAATTCTAAGTAAATGCATAAAAGGTACCTGGGAGAAAATAGCAGCGTATCTGGAAGGTGAAGTCAGCAAGCAGTTTCTTTCTCACTAAGCTGCACAGGATACGTGTCAGTTGGCACAGAACCAAACAAATGTGACAAGTTGAACAGATAATGGCACACAACTTGGCTACTGTGTGGAAATATGTTCTGTTATCTGTAAGCATGTTTTAGACTTTTAATTGTGATCTGTAAGGTTTTTACATCTCTTAGGCTATTAGTCTGGTTTCAGTAAAGAATGTTTAATGCTATTATTATGTACAGAATTGCGTATGCAATGCGATGAATTGCAACATCTTAAGCTGACAACTAGTCAGCTTAAGATGGCACACCAGGCAATATAAGGTTGTATAACAGTGCAGTCACTCTTTTTTGATGCTAAGGGTATACAACCTTACGCAGATTGTAAGGACCCGAGATAATGAGCATATTAACTTTGCATGACACAAGACATGCTCTTATGTTACAACAGATAGCTGCGTGCTCGAATTCCTCAAGTTCAAAAGGAAGATTAACTGGCTTGCTGGGGCTGAGAAAATTTCCCACAGGGTTTCCCTGACAGGCAGAATTGGCATGCACCATCCTCTAACTACTTTATGCACAGTTATCCCTTGAGGGTGAGATTAGTGGAAAACCTCCTGAGATGCACCTTAAAATGTTTCTTGATTCTTCCAGTGGAACTTCTTGAAGTTTTCCTGTGACAAGGCAGAATTTTATTCTTTCAGGGTACAGACCTTTTGTGCCAAAGGAACTTTTCAATAAAAATTAAAATAAGAGAAAAGATTACAAAAGAATCGGGGAAGCGTTCTTTTTCTGCAAAGAAAATGCATGCTATCCTTTTTATTATTTTAAAATGTAAAAAACACAGTGCGATCATGCAGAAATGGAATAATTTTATATGGCTATTAAACATTCGGAAACAATAAAGAAGTGTAAGTGCTTGGGAGTACGGTGCAACTAGCAGGGAATCTGTTTCATTACCAAATAAAATGCAGCCTGGAAATGGCACTTCGTGCACTGTGTGCGTAAGTACGTATGTATGTCCATGTATATCTGTGCACGTGTGGTACTTTCGTGCTGATGGCTAACTCAGCTCCACCATGCACCTCCTCAGCAAAATGGGAGAAAATGAGAAAGTTGAGAAACGGACAGGAGATTGCTCACCAATGACCATCATGGGCAGAACAGACACAGCGAAGGGAAACTGATGTAACTTGTTGCCTACTCCTAACAGAGCAGGGCTGTAAGAACTACGAGCATCCCCCAAACACCTTTCCACTCTCCTAGTCCAGTCCACCGTCTTCTATTTCCTCCCTGTGAGCAGAAGAGGAGTAGAGGCTGTGGTCAGTCCATAATGCTTTGTCTCTGCAGCTCCTTCATCCCCACTCTTTTCCTGTGCCCTGGCATGAGATCCCTCCTGTGGAATACCTGCATGGGCTTCTTGAAGGCTGCAGCTCTTCACGAACTGCTCTAATGTGGGTCCATCTTCCAGGACTGCACTGTTCCAGTACAGGTCCCTGCAGGTGGCAGCTCCCCCAGACCTCCTACTCTACTGCTGCTGTCTCCACCAGCTGCAGCTCTGGGCTGGGCATGCTCCTGCAGGAGCTCCTTTAGCTGCAGCCTCCTTGGGGCCATATCTACTGCTGCACCATGGGCTCTTCCATGGCTGCGTGTGGAGATCTGCTCTGCCTGATGCCATTGGGCTGCTCCTCACTACTGAATGTAGACATGTGAACCTAATACAGCATGCATTTGTGTGAGACCTTTATGTTCTTGACATTCTTAGTTGGCACGGAAGGATACTTTTGTATTTGAGTTTATTGTCACACACTTAATTTGTACTAAATCCAGGAAGAGTATCCTAAACCTGCACATGTTTAAATAAATAAATAAATAATCCTTTGGACTTTAAAAGGTTATAGGCTACTGACTTGCAGCTTGGTAGCTAGGTTTTTAATTTTTTTTTCTATTTATTCCAAAGAATCTGCTTGTTGTTCAACTGCTAATGCATTTCCAACAAATTTTGTAATTTATGTTGGGCAACATTCTCAGTAAGAATAGATTGTGTAAGTAATGGTAATGGCTTCCTCCTGCTGCTTCTGGCAATATGGATATTCCCTCCTCCACTATACTCCCCTCCCCCTTTAAATTTCTTGGGCCAAAGAAGTTTTCAAGGTTCAAAATATTAGCTCCTCAGCCACTAAATTTCATGGATAATAATCTGGGAAATAGAACTGATGAAAGGTTTTTTTTTTTTTTTTTTTTTTTTTTTTTTTATAAAGCAATAAGCTGTTGCATCTCACAGATTTCCATTTCTAACAAGAAAGGTCTTGTGTGAACCAACTTTTTTCATATAGGATATTTTGGCAGTGTGATCTTTATCCCCATATTTATTGGAATTCCTTTTTTCCTCCACTAAAATCTGGAAAACATAAGTTTCTTTACTTCTTGGTTGAAGAAATGACCTGCTGTGGCCAAAATTATCATTCTGTTTTTAGGATTTCAGTGAGCTTTTCTTCTTACCTTTTTGAGTGTATCTTGTGCCAGGCCTGAGCTGAGTGCAGGAATCCATCTGTAGAAAGTAGTCTATTCCCACTGGTTTCACCAGAGCAGATTGGTGCTAAAGAGCACATGATGGGCCTGGGCACAAAAGAGAGTTCTTGTTGGATGCCACTTGGCCTGAACTTACCCACGTAAAACAGTTGGGAATAAGATGAGGGGAAAAAAATATAAACAGATTTAAAAAAAAGAAAATTTCTATTTTCATTCAGTGAGAATGGGGAGCTCTTGAATTTGATTCTGCTTTGTATCAGTGCTAACTCTATTACTGAGGCATGAAAAGGAGTTCTTTCATCTCTTGATTCTTTCAATGCAAAGTTCAGGTATTTGCTACCAACTCCCTGTTTCCATTTGTAGGCTTTGCTTAAGCATGGCTCTGTGAAACATTCAAATTTAGAAAACTTTGGTTCATGTTTAATTTCTGAAGAAAGGGAATCCAGAAGCTGATAAAAATATAACATCAGGTGCTATGTGGAAGAGTAACTTTTCTTTGTTTGCATTAGTGGTCTTGACAAATTTCAAGGTGATTTGAAATATATTATGATTAATTCTGATTAACGCTCTGGGTTTCACATAGGTTAAAATAAATGAATAGAGTTGCTAAACATGCTACTCTTATGTTTTCTGAAATTTTCAGAAGGGACACTACAAATCTTTCCCATTGTTTCATGTTGTAGTTCAGGTCTTTAGTAGGTGATAAAATGATGCTTAATACAAGTCTGTGAGCCCTGAAACTGGGTCTTGAATAGGGAATCCTTGTTCTAGAAGCTGGAGAAGTTGATTTTGACACCAGGAAAAAATATTCCTGGGTTCCTTAGCAAGCACTCTGCTGAGATGCGTGGAAACAGCAAAGAACTGGAACAAAAGAAACTTGTTGCCAAGTCATTACTTTTTATAAATTCCCTTCATGAAAGAGAGCCAGAATATATTTTTGTTTCTGTACACCAGCCTGCTGATGTACATAGTGTGCTGGTTTATCTATATCTGATTATTTATATGGTAAAGCTTTGCTTTGTGTTTCTGTGTGTGTTTAATTTCAGTGAATATTAAAGGGATTTTGCATGCATTCATTAAGAGAAATGGAACTAATCTAATCTTTGATTCAATGGGGAATTGAATCATATAGCAAGACAAGTCAAAAATTCAGTATTGGCACAGCTTACATATGTATCATAGAATCATACAATGACTTGGCCTGAAGGTACCTCAAGGATTATCAAGTTCCAGTTCCCCTGCGACAGGCGGGGTTGCCAACAACTAGATTCAGTACTAGGTCAGGTTGCCCAGAGTCCCATCCAACCTGGCCCTGAACATCTCCAGGGACAGGGCATCCACAACTTCTCTGGGCAGCCTGTTCCGGTGCCTCTCCACTCTCAGTGAAAAACTTCCCTCGATATCTAACCTAAATTTTCCCCCTTTATTTTAAAATCATTCCCCTTTGTCCTACCACTATCTATCCACGTAAAAAGTTGATTTTCCCCGTTTATAGAAAGAATCAAGGTCTCTTTGGATGACATCCCTTTGTTCTGCTGTATCAACTGCAGCACTCAGATTGGTGTCATCAGCAAACTTGCTGTGGGTGCACTCAATCCCATCATCAGTGTCACTGTTTAAGAGTAGTGATCCCAGGACAGACCCCTGGGGGAGTTTGCTCTTCCACTTCCCACCAAGAGTTTCAGAGATGTGAGAAATAGGAGAATCCTGGCTGCCAGTGAAGATTGAGGTGAAGAGCTCACTGTGTACTTCAGCCTTCTCCATATCTGTTGTAGCCACTTCTTTCTCTTTTATCAGAGTAGGTATGCTCTCTTTGCCCTATCTCTCCTGACCAATGTAAATGTACCTATGGAACCCCTTCTTGTTTTTAACATCCCTCACCAAGTTCAGTTCCATCTGTGCCTTGGCTTTCTTTAATCCATCTCTGCATGTCTGGGCAGCATCCCTGTATTCTTCCTAGGTGATTTGTCCTTATTTGCAGTGCCTATGCATGCCCTTTTTTTTTTTTTTCCTCTTCCCAACTGGTCTTAGATCATCCATGTTGTTTTTCTGCCTCCTCTACCTGCTTTCTTATTCTGAGAGATGGAGAGAGCTCCTGCTCTCTCAGGAAGGCATCTTTGAAGAGTAGCCAGCTTTGCTCCACTTGTCTCTAATGACAGCTTTCCAGGAGATCTTGTCCAACCATTCCTTAAACAGCCTGAAATTTGCTCTCCTGATGTTCAGAGTCCTGACTCTTTGTCAGGTTTGCATTCCTTGAGATCATGAACTCAACCAGGGCATGGTTGCTGCAGCCCGGGCTAGCTCTGATCTTGATGTCTTTCACAATCTTCTCTGCACTGGTGAGCACCAGGTCCAGCAGTGGTTCACTTCTGGTTGGTGTGCCCAATACCTAAACCAGAAAGTTATTATCAGTGGACTCCAGGAATCTCCATGTTGTTCTCCCAGCCAATATCTGGTGATTGAAATCCCCCATCAGGATGAGAGCCTGTGTGACGCTGTGTGAAGCAAATGTGACATTTCTTGCAGCTGAAGCAAGAAGGCCTTGTCCTGTAGTGGACCCTGACCAACAGCTATTCTTTATTGGACCTTTTCATAATCTTACCACACAGGCTCCCAACCCATTCCTGGCTGTTTCTCATACCTATTCTCAGACTGTGTTCTCGGCTCCTTCTCCTTGCGGTTTATCCACTTTTTAACAGAGGGCACCATCCTTCCTACCTTGCCTGTCCCAAATGTATACAAATAGCTTCTCTGTTCTGCTTTTGTGCTTCTTCACCTGTGCTTGTCTGACTGAGGTATTTTAAAATAAGGCTGCAATATGTTTGCAAAAATAGACCAGTGAGTGTAAAGCATTCGTAAGCAAATGTCATGTGAAAGCCATAAAGAAGGTGTGAATATATGGTTATTTTAAGAAATCAACTTTTTTCACAGTTTCCTGGAGAAAGCGAGGCATGAATTATTAATGTATGTAAATTAAACAAATTTTGAAATTTTTGTGTATTTAAATTGATGCTTCTGTAATATTACATGAACTTCTATTTTGCCAAAGCTTTTGCTTGAAAAAATCTTCGTTCTGTGTGTCCTGGAGTTCTTTGAAACTCATAACAACATCACTGTATGAAACTTCTAAAGAATAAGGACTAAAGATAGCCAAGTTTTAAAATTTATTTGTTTCTTATTATTTATGACAGCTTGAATACCAGATGTTTGCTTACCGTAAAGGAACAAACAGCCTCTGCTTTCAGTACAGATTGGGTCTGACATCTCTATCAGGAAACACTTCATTTAAAAATAAATAAATAAATCTAATTTTTAAGAAAAAGCCATAGACATTTCCAAAATCATTTTGATGTTAAAATTAAAAGTGTGACAATGTGAAATTAATCCTGCCAGGTGCATGCTAGTTTGGCTCTCAACCATTAGTGCAACATTTCCTGCATGGGCTTGACTTTCAGTTTTTGATCAAGGCCTTAACTTCCATTTGCAAGAAGTTCCCCATACAACCTTGATGGCTCAGCATATGGGTAGAGTTGCAGAGCGTCCATGTTGATGACTTTTTTACTCACAGTGCAGCCCTGTGGGGGTATCTTCCTTCAGATTCATGCAGAACATGCCACCCCAGCTAAGTTACTGAATATTGCTGCAGACTTTAGGGGAAGGCTCTGAAATTATGACCCAGTTTGTGCCATAAAGCAGTTTGGCTTGTTGTGTATTTGGCATGAGCAGCTGGGTGACAGAGGGCTACTGCATCCAGTAACAGGTAGAGAGTGGTAGTTCTATGTGCTAATTAATTGTTTATTTAATCTTGGTTAAAATTGGTAAGTTTCACTTGAATTAAAGAGAATCCATATATTCCAAGGGCTCTTTTATTTGATGCACTCTAGAGATTGCAGTCCTCAGAGGAAAATATGAAAACTATGTGCATGTTGTATCTGTGCATGAGCACTTGAGTGTAGTTTCTTTTAAATGGAAATATAAAGATCTGCTTCTGGCTGTCAGTAACTTAGATGTGTGTCATATTATTTGATTAGCTTTTTATATGAGAGTGTAACACTTAACTGCACAGTTTTTTGATTGTTGTCTGCTAATGCTGTTTGTTTCTCCTGCTCAAATCTCATGAACTCATGTGCTTTGATGGTTATGGGAATTGACAGGTTCTGTTTAAATGTGTATGAAATTAAAATCATTAAGCAGTGTAGATGATAGAGCAGAAATAAACATCGCTAAAAGAGAGATGGGAGAGAGAGTGAGTTGGGGGAGATGTCATGTTACTGAGGAAATGCCTATGTGGAAGGTACTGATGTGAATGAAGATTATTACAAACAGGAAAACCGATCTGCATTGCTTATGAATTAGTATTGGGAAGAGCAACTCAAAGTAGTTACAACTTCTGGTGTTGGTAAAAGATTGCCTGCCTTATGTATACATATAAGTTTATATATATAAGGAAAAGAAAACCAACAAGTAATTCTGAAACTTAACTGTGTTTATAAAGGTCTGGTATTGGCTCTCTTGCACAATTTTTCTGAAGCATCTATTTTTTTAGTTAAAAACAAAGAAACAAAAGACCCAAACCACGAAGATTGTTTCATTCTATGCAAAGTGAATAATGGAGAGGTTTTGTTTTTGAATCCCAGTACAGATTCTTCCTAAACTTCTGTGATTCCCTGTGTCAGAACCAGTAATAAATTATGGCTAGCAAAGTCCAGACTACTTTGGAAGAATACAGATAGCATGATATGACAACTTAAGATGCATTCTCCTTTCCATTCTTCTATTCCAAATGTTTGTACATTGCCTCTGAAGCAGCTGCACATCCATTTTTGAGGGTATTGTGTTTGGAGATGCTACATTTGGACAATTGTGTGAGTTAAAGTTTTGAATATATCTCAAGAACAGAAACTAAGTATACCTGAATTATTGCTCAAAACCTGTACATCAAGCTATTACTCATGGTTTAGCCTTTGTAGACTTTCAAAGCTTTTTCTACGCTCCAATAGGCAATTATGAAAAAGGAGTAATTTTTTCACTGAAACTGTGTGTTTGGTTTTGGTCTTATGGCAACACGAAGCTCAAGGAAGTAGGCTATTGTTTATAGTTACATAGCAAGGAGGATTGAGTAATGACATTCTTATTACATGTTTGATAAATTAAATGTAATAATGGATTTTTTTTTTTAACTTATGGGATACAATTGTTAATATATAACTTGCCATATACATTTATACACATTAATCATTTCAAGCAAAACTTTAACAATTAAAGTAATACCTTGAAGAAATTAAATGTCAATTATTTACATCTTTATTTGACTTTATATAGAACAACATTAAAATAAAAAACCACCACCACCACCGACAACAAAAAACACCTCCTGGCAGTAGATATCTTGACGAAGGTACTCACAAAGGAGATTAGTGTGTCCAGTTCCTAGGCTTTGTCCACATGAATAAGTGGAGTGACCCAAAAGGAATGGACTTGTGGAACAGAACGGCTGGTACTGAAGACGCTGTACTCGAAAGGGGGGGAGGATTATGACAGCCTACCTCTGTGGGACTCCTTGGGCTGAATGCTTATGAGAGGCATTATGATTATGAAGCCCTGGAACGTTTCTTTGGTTTCATCCTTTTTTTTTTATTATTTTATTTTTTTTTTAATCTCTGTGCCTGTTCTGTGAGTACTCCGACAGTAATAAATGGAGATGATTCTCTTCAGAAACACACTCTTGATCCAAGATGCAGGGTCTTATGTAGGATGCTATTATGCGAGATAATTAATTAATGTAATCATCTTGATATTTGTTACTTGATTTTTGTTTTGACTTTGACTATAATATACAGGACTTCATCTATTTTTGCAAAGAGGTGAGGTGAGGTGAAAGTCCTACTGCATACTTGAGTGGGAAAGAAAGAAGTGAAGGTGTGTGGGGAGATCAGGACAGACACAGATCCTCCGCTCAATCTTCAGTTCTCATGCCCACATATGATCAGAGAGGTGATTTCAGATTCTTGCTTTCTCTCTGACCAGTTGTTTGTTTTCTCTGAGCTTACTTCTGCAGGTTTTGATATATAAAAGTCTTTTGTACCAAACCCTTACATTTATTTCTTTCTGATATGACAGAAAGCATCCTGCACAGAGTTGCCCTAGAATGCTTACAGGAGAAGGGAAGGAGGAACGAAGTACCGGTTGGAGTGTTTTACTGATTATGTACTCGTGTTCTAGGCTGCTATTTAACTATAAAATAAAGAGGCTTGCTCTTAGTTGTGCTTTTAAACTTACTCTTTTAATAGGTTTATGTACATTTGAAACAGTATGGGAGTGTTGCAAGGTAACAGATTCAGGGAGTGTTGTAGATGCAAAAAAATATTTTCATGTGCAATTTAAAAAGGTTGAATATCCCCTGCATTTCAGTGTTCAAAGCCCTTTTAACACTCTTCAAAGACTGCATAATTTATGAGCCTGTTTTACCTTCAAAGATTACTGTAAGCTAGGGCAGTGGTATGTCATCTACTGGGTTGTTCTTTTTAATGCATTTGGACATCTTCCTGGTGTCAAACAGCAAAAGGGTCCTTGTTATTGCATATTCATTCATTTGAACTTGTGGCTGTTATGAATTCAGTGAAAATGCAGACCAAGTTTTATATCTGCTGCATTTTTTTTTTTTTCAACCATTTCCTTTTTTTTTTTTCCCCAACTTCTTCCAATGACAAAGGAGAGTCTTTAGCATAAACTGTTCCATCAACTCAGCAGTTGCCCTCACTGGTTGCATGAAGCCTCTGTGTAATTTTCCTCATGCTTTGAATGCTGACCTGCTGTCCTGAATATCATCAGCTGAAAAACAACAGTCAGAGGATTTTTCTCATAGTGACAGTCAGGAGAAGACCCATCTGAAATAAGGGTAGTTGTCATTTTTAATGCAGTGTTAATTTGCATAATATGTACTTCTTTTTTGTACTTTTTTTTGTACTTGCAGTCTCCATAATTTTGATAACTTTTTAAAAAATTTATCTATGGAAATTATTATTCTTTAAAATTGCAGTGCATGAAGCTGTTAATTGCTGAGATCTTTGGCAGTGAAGTTTGCAAATTTACAAACAATGGCAGCTTCAATTTCTTACAGATCCTTCCTAATAGTCAGACATCTTGAAGTGCTTTATGGAGCACATAATAATGTGCTAGTACCAAAGTGAGTTTATTCAGGCTTACTGGCAGCCCCTTTCCTTTCAGCCATATCCAACATATAACAAGGAATGCTAGTTAGAGATCCGAAAGTGAAAAGAGACAAATGCTGAAAGGGTGTTTCTAGGATGTTTAAAAGTGCCACACAATTTCAGCATTTCAGTGTAGAGCCAAGCTTTTGATTCTTGAATTGAAAACAAAATGATGTACTTACCTGAAGGTTGTATTTATCTGAAGGTATACAGCATGGTGGGCAGGTTTCTCAACGCTTTTTCTCCACGTTGCTGCATATAAATGGTTGGAAATCAATTTACTGCCTGCTGGATATTTGACTGTCTTCGCAACATGAGTTGTGAAACAACTTGGTGTGTTTAAAGATGGCCATGAGTACCAGAAGGACTCTCATAGGTCTTACAAAAAAAGATATTCATCTTACTCATCTCGCCCTCAACGAATGTGGATGTTGGCTAGGCATACAGAAGCATTTTCAAAAGCCAGGGTAGCAGCATTGTGGCTAGCCTTTAATATATTCTACCTTAGCCATCCTACTCTTTCATTCTCTTGGCGAAGAAAATATGTCAATTTAATCACATAATTTGGGTGTTGTTTATACTATGCATGTATATGAAATCGATGCTGAGATACATTCCAGGCAATGTGTTGCTACATTCACTAATTAGAGATGTGGCAGGTGAACGTTCAGTGAGAATGTTCGTTCACCAAGTGATGCGGAAGAATGTTTTGAAGTTTCAGAAAACATCTTCACAGATACAGAAGCGTGCTGCATGGGAGCACGTTTTCAAATTGCTCCGTTAGTAGAACAGGCTGATGTAATGAGAGGAGGGTTTTGATTGTGGGAAGTTTCTTTTATAATTACATTTACTCTTTCAATTACCATATTCATTTCTCATTAATATAGAATTTCAAGGCCCTGTATTTTTGAAAGGGAAAAGGTTAGAATTATGGGCCAGCAGCTGGTTTTGATAGGGCGCAGCGAGCAAGTTAATGCTTACCAAACATTTGAAATTGCTTTTCAATTTCTGAAATCACTTTGCAGCTCTTCAGCTATTTTTTGGCTGGCTGCTCTTTATCATATTAATATAATACTGTGCAGGAAAATATTGCATTTAAGTGTTGTGATGAAATCAAGCTGTTATGCTGCATGTGTGTGGTACAGAGTATATTTTTAGTGTTTCTTTGCCTATAATTATGCGTGTTTCGGTGCCTTTCAGAAGCATAGTTGTCTAGGGAAGAGGTTATGGTTATATAATACTAGCTATTTTTGATGGGGTGAAATGCATTTTATAACCTCTTAAAGCATCATTTGACTGAAGGAAACTTCATTTTAGCTTTGTCTGAAAGTAATATTAGCAAAAACAAGGTGTTATATTTTTTTAATACATCACTTTGGGCAGTCCTCTTTCTCATCAGTTTATCTACTTGACTGCTGAATGAACTGAGGACCTGCAAATCCTTAAGTTACCAACACCCCACATGTGCGCTCTCCTGCCAGGACTGGGGAGATAATTCCAGATGTTTTAAAAACATGAAAAAACAATCAGATGTAGAATTATTTACTTGTAGCTGGTATGTCTGAGAGCACCACCAATACTGTGCTGCAGAGAGTTCTCAAAGTTTTTGACTGTTCATATAATTCAAAGAAATGGAAAGAATTTGTATTCAGTGTAATCCGCAAACCAAACCTTAAGAAAAAGGAACCATTTTAAATTATGCCTTTGTAGATTGAATTTCAATATCTAATTAGCCACATTGGGAAGTAGGGGAAGAATAACTCTGATTCTCTGTGAAAGGATTGACCTTTATTTACTCATCTCAATCAGATGACATAAATCAGGTAAAAATACGTATCTGTATTATGGCTGGAATCATCGTCCATTCAGTCCACTTGTTCATTGATTTATTTTTGGTTTTTTTTATAAGCAAAGTGAATTAGCTCAAAGAAAAAAAAAGCCAGAAGTGATCAAAACTAATATGTATAATCATAACCAATTACTTACTTATACATGCTGTTTTCGACTGTTCATGTGGTAATTTTCTGTTGAGATTTCCTTTTGGAATAACCTTGTCTGTTGCTGAGCTAGCTCACTTGTCAGGACCTTGCACTTGTTACTTCTTGTCTCTATTTGTATCTTCAAAAATTAAATATTTCAGGTCAAATAAGAAAACCTGACTCTTTTTCAGTACTTTTAAATTATTATGGCCGTGGATTGTTCTGGAATTGTTCCCTGCAATCTTCAGCACGTTCAGTGTAACACAATCGATTATTTTACTTTTGAATCCAGCAGGTCTTTTATTTTGTGAAAGCCTAGCAGAAGTTCATTGATTTACACCCAAGCTGGTTTTCTGTTTTCTTCAGTCAATACTGCCACATAATGAAAATCTTGACTTAGCCAGGCAGTCTCAGCAATGCTTTGGTTGGTGTCTGCTACTACTGAATACAATCCTGCAGCTTCAATTTAATTGAGCTTCTTTATAATTTACAGTTTGACCACAGTGTGTCACTTTGGATGTATCAGAGAACCAACCGGAATATTAATAAATTGTTTAAATCCAGGGTATTTGGCCTTGGCAGCTCTGTAGCAGAAGAGGCTGCTGCTGCCTTTATTTATATTTATTTATTTATTTTGTATTTTTAATACCTTTCAAATCAACAGAAATTAATAAGGTATAAAATATTAATAAACCATAGCAGAAGTTTTGAGAGATGTTCGGATGGCCTAAGTGTAATACATATGGTGTATCTAGTGGCAATGCTTTATTGGCTTATTGCCTTTGGAAGCTTAGAATGAGAATAATACGAAGACCTTTACACAAAGTAGGTGGAATTCTGTTTATCTCTGTTTGGCTGGCCTTTCCCAACTTCAATAAATTTACTTGAACTGTTGTTGCTAAGAAAAGTTCTCTGCAAACGCTTTAGACTGAATGCTGAAGAAGGAACAATAACTGCTTTAAGGCTGATGCAGAGGAGACTTAGTACAGCAGTGCTGCTGTGTTCATTAGACCCAGTAATTCCAGAAATGCAGAGAAAATTCATCCACTTTCTCTCGGAAAAGTGCCCTCAGTCCTTAGCTAGGAGTCAAGCAAGCATGTTTTAACTAATTTAAAAAAAAAAAAAAAGGTAAGGCAACGATCATTTCTTTTGGGAGAGTGGCTTTCATAGTGGTACCATGGACTTGGATTCAGTCTTTTTCCATACCATTAAGAATAAACACAGCTCAAGTTTAGGGCATGTTGAAACCTGCCTTTTTTTAAACTGATGGTGGGACTCAACGCACTTCATTTGAAGTCCGACCATTCTGGCAACACAAACTTTTGGAGTTTCAGGTGTTCAAAGTACAGTACACAATCATTTAAGAGCAACTCAAAAAAATTTAGAAATGTGTGGCAGTGGCAAATTTACCACCCGTGTAACATCATGGCTGCAAGCGTTGCCTTTATTCCAAGTTGCAGCAATTTCAAAGGGCCTGATATCAGAACAGCTGTGGCTCAGGTTCAGCAAGCCAATATGTGGGATTATGTAATGTTCAGGGTCCTAAAATCTGCAGACTTTTATATTCATTTTACATGAAGTAGAACAAAAACAGCTTAAGAAGTGATTCATTCAACTTTGCCTATTTTACATTTGTTCCCTTTAAAATAAGGTGGAATCATCACTGGTGTCTGGCTCAAATATCTTTGTGTGATAGTAGACGTGCAGAGAGCTTTGACCCAATTTAATTTCTTTCTTCTAATTGTATGTCTTTTACTCATCTCAGAGTCTCATACAGGTATAAGCGGCTTCATGTTGTAAAATTACTGATGGAAAGTTTTGAGAAGTTAACAAAGATCAGATAAAATGGTTCTTGCACAGGAGAAGATGAGAAATGAAGTAGTGAGACTAGAAGGCTCTGCTTACTGCTAGCTTGAACTTCAATCAGTACTTGAAACAAAAATTAGAAGATTCAAAGATGTGTGACTGTAATTCATTTCTTGTCACTGAAGAACTTATTGCAGATGCATGTATCTTGACTTGTTATTTACAGAATACTAGATGATGGTTTTATTCTCACGATGTTCATTTTGTTTTCATTAAAGTTGCAATATGTAATGATAAGTGGCAGAATAAATAAAATGTTAGCTTATCTTGGTGAAGGTGAGAAAACTGTTTGCATGAGTTCATGAAAAGTGACTGTGGATTAGAGTATTTAGGGTCTAAATTTGCAAATAAAAATAGCATACATGATAAACTTTTTCTCTTATTAACTTTTAGGTTTATTAAGTGCATGTGATTCTTGTCGATTTGCAAGTCCGTCTTTATTCCAATTTCTATTTTGTCCCAACAGTGTGGATATTAAAATTCAGTCTAAGCTAGCATTTTCTTTAAAGGATGAACAAGAAAGTGAGCATAAACTGATGATGATACTCAGTGCCCTTGCCCATGTGGTGACAACGTTTAGATAAAGATGATTCATAAAAGATTAAAGAACTGACTTTTCAAGGGCTCTTAACATTTTTGGCTAGATGAATGAGTAATTGAGTGTCATCATATGGTTAAGCCTTTCAAACCATACAGTAATTGAGATATTATAATGTTGACCGAATCCTCAAAAATATGGAAACCAAATGTGAACCTCACTGCTATGATCTAATTACATCCTCTTTCTCAGATGGTTTCCTTAATAACTTAAAGGTTATTGATGCATTCCTCATATGCTGCAATACTTATATGTGTAGGTTTAATGTCTCGGTACATTATTGTGGTGGTGATGGCATCACTTTGTATGGCTCCTTTCTGAGTATTCTCTCCCTTTGCAGAAATTGTTGAAGAATGAAAGGAAACAATTGCAGTGTGCTTATATTGCTCATGCACCACAAGCACCGTAACACAAGTTGCAGAGTGCCCAGCACAGCAAGCACCATAGCTGAATAGTGCAGAACTACTCTCAGACATGATAGAAGAGAAAAGGCAGTATGCATTAGTAGCCTTTAAAATCTGTAAACAAATTGCATATTTGCTTCAAAAATGTGAAAGCACTTATTGATTAAATGGTGTTAGAGTGCCCTTGGCTTTAAAAGACATTCAAAATAGGAGGGAGTGCTCAAGATCAATAATAGACTTTTATTTCTGACAAAAAAAAAAAAAAAGTAGCAAGTCTGTATAATTTAATAGCAAATGGCTCCTTGTGACTCTTGCACACGTTTAACTTTCCTTCTGTATTCTTTATGTGCCTTTTAAATAATCTGTGACTAACTCCCTTTCTTCCAAAAAATCACAGAAATGTAAGTAGTATTTTGGAATATAGTATCATTTGTCTTGTCATGCACAAATTTGGTTGTGCCCAAAACATTTCCCTTGCATTCAACAAGCAGAGAGATTAAGTGAAACAATAAGTATTTTGGCACAAATGAATGCAGAATGTTGTGTTCTGCTACAGTTCCGATGTACCTTATTAAATTCTGGTTTGCGTGAATTAAAGTCTGCATATTTTTCTTTTTCCAGAAATGATGTGCATGCGAAGGGTGCCTATAATCAACTTATTTGGGTAGTGAATAGCAAACCTGTTAGTTGCAGCTACAGCATCAGATGGCTGTGTTTTATTTTATATATTCTGGAGTAAACTAGTATTTTTTTTCCGCATATGACGGTGTTTGTATTTGTTGGATTTCTGACTGTCCAGAGATACTATCCATTTTTGTGATTGCTTTGTTTACAAGTGTGCAGGGTAAAAAGACTTTTCCTTTAATTTTCTCTCAGGGTAAAATAGCTAATCTGTTTTGACATGCTATCTAAATGGCACTCAAACCAGTATATGGACTAACTCATCCATAAGTCATTTCTTTTATATCCATGTAGTGGTGTGTCCAAGAAAGAGTTATATTGGCTGCAAGAGTTTGAATAATAATGGTCATTAATATGGCGAATTGAGGGTCACCACATTCATCCCACATATCAAATCCCCTTTCAATGAGATCAGTTCCATCAGCTGTCAGATTCCATTAAATATATCCCCCAGACCTACTGACCAGCTGACAGTAGAGAAACTCAAAACCATACATCCACTATTAGCATTATAAAATGTGAAATCAGCTGGAAGGAATGATAGCAGAACTGAAAACAAAATAGATGAAAATCTGTATTGCCCCTGCCTGTGTCTTCCTAAACAGAAACCCCAAAGAGTTAAAATGCCCTCATAAAATACAGAGGTAAAAAAAAAGGTTGTCACATTGTTTTCTTCATAACTTATAATGATTCTTTTACCTTTTGTTAATGCAAGATTTGCATAAATGTTTCATGAGGTTAATACAATGCATAAACTGAACAGTTTATTAAGCAACATCTGTGCTGTTTTCTCAGATAATGCAGTGTTGTTTCCAAGTCACTGAAATATAACCTATCATAAGGTTTTGGTTGTTAAAATACTTGTTTTGCAAGGGCTGTGATCACATCTGACGTTTTTAGCAGATGCCACAGTAATAGAAAAGAATTCCTTAATACCACAGTGAGTGTTAGCAAAGCACCCTCAAAGAAGGGGATAGTATTCCACTGAACTTGTATAGCTCAGCACACTGATTAGACATGAGAAATCTTGTTGTGTGTCTTCTTTCAGATAAATACCCTGTTGCAAACTTAGGCAGCTGCCCACGGTACTTTTTTTCAAAAGAGATCTCACTGTTGTTTACTGGCTTTGACTTTTGCTATAAAGTCACTTCATAGCACTTTTTAAAAATAAGAGAGGGAAAATCTTTGTACTGCCACAATTTTATCTTGATATTGGTGCCATATGGGACTCTTTAAGGAAAAAGAGTTATGAGACCAATAATTTTTAATGAAACTTGGCTTAGGCCTTTAAGCAGGTCATGTAGATAAAAAGTAGGCGCATGAATTCTGCAGCCATATTCTTTTTTTTTATTATTTTTTTTTCCTCTGGCAAGGATTAAAGAAATGTAGCTTTAATTAAATCAGCATAATGGAGATATGTTTTATATTATTGATTCTGCAAGCCACAATTTGGGCATTTTCTTTTTTTTTTTTTGCCTTATGTTTGAGTTACTTTTCAGGAGAAGTATGGAATTTCTGGTATTTAGAATTTGCATTTGTATTGGTCTTCTTTCACAAGACCCTCACTTTCTTGGTTATCTGAAGTAAATTGAACTTTTAGTTGCAAAAGCTCCTCAAAATCAGAGTAGAAGAATTGTATTTTTTGAAACTTTGCCTATTTTAAAGTTGTGCACTGAAGTATATGCTTTGCTGTCACTGACTAGTGTGTAGAACCTCTGGCTATCTCTGTGAGAGTAATTATGTTGATCAAGTATCTCAGTGACATTCCAGGTTGTGTGATAATAGTCCAGCACCTGTATGGCTTCTTATGTTTCCATTTGAATTGATATGATTGTTTCCTGACCTATCTTGTATTGTGTCCGCCTGCTTTTGAACAGTTGCCAGATTCCACAACATGTAAAGTAAGAGATTTCCGTGCTGTTAAGGTGCCGTTACCTCAGCAGGGAAATCTACCAACTTGCATAAAATCTTAGCAAATCACCAAAAAAATGTGCAGTTCTGTATGGCAAAATTCCTCTTGAATACTTTGGCTCAATAGCAGAAAACAGAATGCTATATCCCAGTGAAACAAGGGAGACTTAGGTAGGCATAATGGCACAATTACCACATTAGAATTTGGCTAGAATACTATTGTTAACACATAGTTAGCTTCAGTGTGAACTTAGGATGCACAAAGAATACAAGATCAGATCCTATATAATGACGGGATCATTTACACACATTATCCCACAATGAAATGCTGTCACCCCTTGGTGGAAAACACAGCTGCCTTTTAGAAGTCACTCTACTGTAGTTAGTGTGTAACTAGAGCTCGTTGAAAAATGGGAAAATGATTTTGTGAAATGTTTTGAACTTTCACAGTTGTTTCCATTTTGCAGGTTCACAATAGCCTATTTATTTATCCTCTGGATTTTAGACTGTTTTGTTCATTATTGTAAAGTATTTGAATTTTAAAAGGTCCTTTCAAAAGAGCCCTTTTGAAAAAAAAGAATTCAGTTAACTAAAATATTATGATTTATAAATGACTGGAATCTTTGCAGAATATTTTTATATCAAACAAGACTAGTGTATACTTCTACATATTAGAAGAAAAAAAAAAAAAAAAAAAAACGAAAAAAAAAACCCACAAAACTTGGCCCAAATATCAGATAAAATTGTTGATTTAATTTCTTTGTGTGATTTTTCGGAAGTCATTCTTAGACGCTAGGATCAAACAACTGTTCTAAAATCCTGCAATGTAGAATTCAAAGGCACCAGCAAACTCCTGATGGTGTACTGTCTGAACGTGTTCTTGTCTGAATATTTGACTCAAGAAATAGACTTTCAAAAAAAATAAAGTGATCACTATTGTTTGGCCAGACAAGAAAATATTACCCTCACATGCAGGGATCATTACATTTCTTATTCTTGATTGTTGTTGCTGTTATGTTCTGCTTACTAGTCTTTTTGTTTCTTTTTTACTTTCTGATTCTTACTGCTTCTGTTAATGAATTCTATGCCTCAGCTGTGAAGAATGCATCTCTCCTACCAGGAGAAAGCATTTCAATTACCATCAAATACATGGACACAGCACCTCTTTTTTTTTTTTTTTTTTTTTCTTTTTTTGAAACAGTTCCATCAAAGAGCTACAGAATATGGCAGAAATACATAGAGTATGGTTGGACTTGAAGATCTTGAGATTCTTTTCCAACTTAGGTGTTTCTGTGATCATAGGAACCCATTTTCTTAGTCCGTTGGCACATTAGAGTTTTGCCTCCTCACTCAGAGTCCTGCTATGTGATCCTGCTGTAACTCACAGGAAGAAGTGAAAATAAGGGAGAGCATGTGGAGAGAGAGAGATTGAGTTCTGAGAAGCAGCAGATATTGCTTCTGCTGAATGTGTGTTCCTTAACCTCTTTGGAATTATTCGGTATAGGTTTGGTGATAGGCTACAGAAGCTTACATTTTGGTTTTGCATTCTTCTTGTGATTACCAGACTTTTTTTCTTTGGTTGTTGGCTTTGTGTGTGGATGGTTTTATTTTGTTTGTTTGTTTTTGTTTTTTTTTTTTTCTGTATTTGGCTTTTTGCTTTTTTTTTTTTTACTTGTATAGATCAATATAATTTTGCGGAGTGAGTGCTTCTCTGATTCCATTTAGCCCTTGATACACATGTGAATCATGTCTATATGACGCTGATATACATTTGTTGCTTTACTTAAGATTTCTTTTGAGTGGCAAGTTGTGGAGTTGTGGGATAAGAGCTCTTCTTTTTTTTTTTTTTTCATTTGAAGGCTGAAGGCAATGAAAGAAATGGTAAACCTCTCTGAAAAATATTGTGGGATTTTTTATTTGTTTATTTTAATTAAGAAGTTCTTGAGCTCTGGCCTAGCTACGCCTTGTCTAAAGTTAATATGAGCTTCAACTTTGATTTCACTCAGCTTTTGAGTGCGTTCCTCATTAACATTGCCTAATCGTAGCTCTTTGATCTTTAATTCCCCTGGCCCCCTCTCCTCCCCTCCTAACTCCATTAGTGGGTGCTCTGGCCCTCGTTTTGGAAGAGAAGATGAGCCTGTTTCAAATACTTAGAACTGGTTGTTGGAACAGCCATCTGTTTCAAATGCGTACGCACAGGACTCTGCTGAAGTCATTGCATTTTTAGATTGATTTCATTGGGCTTCAGGCCATACTGTCCGTAACAGACTCTGAAGCAGCCCTTGCCATAGTTACCGTGTGCACATGTACCTGCAGAAACTGCCAATTAATGTGATGTGTACAGTGTATGTATTATTGTAAATATAAGTAACCAGGCTTTTGGTCCCTTAATGGATCAATTAACACCATTGTCAAAATAAATGATTTACATTTTTATTTCGAATGTGTTTCTAAAGTAAAATAAAGCAAGAAAAATTAAAAAAAAAACAAAAACAAAAACAAAACTCCATAAAAACAGAAACAATGAAACAAATACTACAGCATCTATGTACAACATTTAGAAAGTTTTTCTTGGTTCATCTTTTTTAAGCTGTAGAGAACCACATGCAGAGAAACCAGCATTTTCGTAAATAAATCACATGGTAACAGATGACTCTGAAAACACTGCTAGTCTCATACAAGCGGTGTTTAAATTTTTAAATGTTCTATTAACTTTCTGTCTTATTCTGGGAAGAGGACAATAAAGGAGTAGTTAATGCATTGTTGTTAAATTGGACCAAAGTCTAGTCAAAATTACTGGGAAGCGTTTCAGTTAGGCTGTGTATGTCAGTTAAACCTCAGCTGGAGCACAGTCTGGCTTGCTGAAACATGGTGATTTCCTGATAAAAAATAATTCTTTCCTGTACTTCATTTTGAATTGTGTTTCATTTCTATTTTTGCTCGTCCCAACCTTAAATGTATCCCACATTCCAGAAGAAAACTTCTAATCTGGTTTGAGGAACAAACTGAATTTGTATCAAGGGTCACATATGAAGATTAGAAGGAAGAATGTGACCCTCCTACTTACAATTTATGAACAGTTCAGCTAATTTCCAGCATTTCTGGATTTTAAAATAAATTCTACAATATAATAATTGTATCTATTCATACTATTTGTAATTTCCAAGTGGTAAATCATCATCTGTAAGAAATGCTCTCAATCAAGGAAGAAAGAGACATATAATTATGTTGTTTATAATGAATTCTAAAGGAAACAAAGACTTTAGGAAGAAAATCTCTGGAGAAAACTAAGGAAAAAAAACCCTATTAATACTGGCTGCTCCTAAGAAGATGCAAAGCTGATCAAACAATTTGCATTTATTATATGAAATTCAGCATCAAATAATTCAGCAAGGGAACCATCAAAACTCTGGAGTCTAAGTAAACGAGACCTGACTTTTATTATATAAACACTCCTCTTCTTCTTTTGTAAGCATCAATAATATCAACGTTTTGACAAATAGCTATCTCTTGGGTGTGAGTTCTGAGGTTTTCTGTTAATCTTCATCTTTTGAAGCATCCAAAGGATTAAAGGCATATGTCAATAACAGTGGCCTGTGACCTTCATGTGGAAGGTACCACTGTGTTTCTGTGTAATGGCTAAGTCTGTGATGTGAGATGATATGTATAAATGCTTAGAAAACATTGAAGACCCCTTGCTGGGTGGAAATCTGCAGACTCAGAAAAGATGCTTCTGTACTGCAACACTTAGAACAACGTATACTGTCCGGCAGAATTGCTCATAATCATATTTCATGTCGACTTCAGCAAATTGCCCTGATTGGAAAAGAGTGTGTATATATATATATATATATATATATGCATATCATCAAAAAGAAAGGAAATAAGAGAAAGACAAAGGCTTGGTTTTCTACTGAAACTTCTTTCTACTGTTGTGATTCAGATGGAATTAGAGGGAACAGTTCCAGTGCAATCACTAATTGGTCTTTATCTTGTAGATATTAGGTCAGATTATCTTATGCTAGCATTAAACAATAATATAGTTGAACTCAGCTTTTTACACTGTAGTTATGGCTCCTTGCCACTTTGCTGCTTTGACAATGTTCTGGTTGACTATGGTCAAATACTCTCCATGGAGCTAGGATTTGTCTCAATTGATGGTAGAAGAGCATTATAAATCTGGAAACAAAATGATTTGCATATAATTTCAGGATCCACAAATTAATAAACTAATTAATTTGTACTTAGGGCAAAAATGTTAAGACACTGCTCACATCTCTCTGTCATTTTGATGTCACCTGATATCCTGGTTTGTTTTTTGGTGCAGTTATTCTAAATAATAGAAGAGGAGAGACAGACAAAAAAAGTGACCTATCTAAATTGATTCTGTTCATTTCCATTGTCTATCTTACCAGTAATGCAAGTCCTTCATGCCTGCCATCACACAAATCCAAGTGAGAGGAAAATGCTGTCATTAGTAGTGTTGCTGCTGTTTTGATGTGGTTTTAGTTCTGCCTATCAAAGTAGTTCATCGTGAAAAATAACATATTGTCGGTGTTGGCTGACATCCTGTAAAAGCAATTAACACTGTCAAAGGAGCTTACAGGTCGGTCCATCCTCATATCTCCTAGAAAATACTTAAAAGCTGAAACAGAGCCACCATAAGGAAATATACACAATCAAAAGGAATTAGACAGTCATTCTGGTGACTGACTGTACTCTGCTGATTGTATCTCTGCTTCCTACAGAATCCTGAGATCTGTTTGGTGCAACACTTATAGTTGGTACCTGTGTGAGACTTGTTGGAACATTTATTTCTTTTTCCTTCTTTGCAATTGATATAAAAAACACAATGCATTAAACAGAAATATCATCTCATTGCCTTGTATAAGAGCGAGGTGAGGGACCTTTTGAAAATGAGAGAACTTTTGCAGGTTTTATTGGGAGAGGGCAGAATGTAAGAGAACGTACTTAGTAGGGTACAGGGTATGGAACGGGATAAGAAAGTGTAACATGGCTCAGACTGAGGGAATATATAGGAATATGCAGATGACTTGGTGAGATCTGTGCAGCTGGAACTTCATCAGCATCTTCAGAGCTCTGCCCTTAGGTAGTGATGTTGCATGGTACAACAGGTTGAACACTGGATTGCCTTCCTCTGATTTTCACAGGTATGTGTATATTGATTGCCTCTCCTGGGCTCATTGGCAGGAGGGTATTAACCATTTCAGAGAGAGGTTCCTCTCATTTTAGGATGCATGCACCTCATCTTAGATAGTGAGAGACCTTTGCAACTGACTTATGTTAGATAGCTAAATTTTAGATGGTTGGTAAACCACAGTGAAGAATATGTATGTCTTATAATTCAGTATCAAGTGTTCATAGACACTGTCATGCTAGTTCACTTGTCATTACATAGATTGTAAGATTTTCTGTAAGGTTAAATATGTTAGCAGTTTGATGCTACCCGCTTGCACGGTACCTGCTACTTGTACATGAAGAATGTGTGAAGTCAGTGATCTTCTAGTAAGCCACTGTGACACAGGCACAGCCAGCATCTGACAGTAGTTTGGTGTCTCAATGAATGACATAGCAATTGGTGGGGATGTAAGATTTTTGCTGCAGAGAATTGCCAGAAAACAATTCCTTCCCTTGCTATGGAATAACAGTGGTGGTCTTCCCAAAGCATCTGACTGGTGGCTGCCTGTCCTGAAAACACAGCCTTTAAAAGCTTTGGGCCAGATACGTGCAACTGTGTGTGTGGGTTTGTCATTGTCGAGCCATCTGCAGAACATGCCAAGCACCAGAGATTTTTTTTACTTATGGATTCCATTACAGGCACAAACTTCACTAAACAATACCAACAGACTACCAGAGAACACTTGCCAGCTTATTGTAACAGTTAGGGTGGTTATGTGATTTGCAGTTTATAGGATGTGGTTTACTTATTGTTTCTCGTTGGTCACCTTCACTGATTACTCACTGCAAGCTTGTGGGAAGGCATTGGTCCATTCAAACAGCTGGAAGGAGGCACTCCAAAACACAGAATTTTCAGCCAAGTTATCATTTCCTTTTCTCGCTCTTTCCAGTTTTCCTCCTTTTAAATAATCTCCCTAAGCCTTGTAATGACAAATACTATTGAAAGTTTGATCCACCAAGCACTTTTTATTACTTTTTTTTTTTTTTTTTTTTGTCCATACCCTTCATAAATGAAAACAATTGTACCTCCCATTGTTAACTTGCCAAGCATTTGGTATTGATGCTTTTAGCAATCTCAACAAGAGCCTTTTTTGCTGAATTCCCGTCATTTTATATTATACACTAGGAATCCAGCTTTCAAGAGTTACAAACTCAGAATTCAGTTCTGGGCAGTTCAAAGCATATTTGAGCAATAAAGAGAGACCTCAGTGGTGCATGGTATCTATTCACCACTTCGAAACACAGTAGAATTAAATCTCCCTCTATTCTGGAAAAGCTTATTAATTTACTTCTTTAGATTATTACTTCTCTTTTTCCCCTTTCATTTTCCCACTGTTGATGTAATATGTGAATTAACATTCACTTAAGAAGTGATATGAGTATACAGCACCCTTCTTGAAAGACCTCAGCACAGAAGAGCAGATGTAGCAGTTGTGAACCTCGACCTTAAGGGTGATTGGGCTTAGGCTGAAAAGTGTAAACCACACCTTCTGGATTCTTTCCTCTTGCTTCATCCAAACGTGGTTTTTGTTTGTTCTTAAGGTCAATCAACCAGTTTTTAAATCAGGTAAACTTCTACAGACCATCTTAGAATTTGCGGACTATGTTGTCTTTTCATATTTCAGTACTTCTACATTTCAGTAAGCAAGATCCATTCTTTTCACATGATGCTTCCATTTTTCTCCTGTTCTAGACACTGAGAAGAGAATAAAATTCCTCCATCGGATGTAACAAAGGTGTTCACCTAGAAATCAGTGGGATTAGCACAGCACATGCAGAAAGCTAGAAACTAAGTAGCCTGATTACTGTTCTCAGGGAAGATGTAGCATCAGTATCTCTGGCTGTTGAGGATGGACATAGGACTGTAGCATTAGGGCCTCTGAAATCAGTGCTAGATTGCTTTATTATTGAAATTAAAGTAAGAACTAATTTATTTGCTGGTACCACTAGTTACAACAGAGCAAAGCCAATTCTTTCTGTAACAGATATAGTACTTCCATGTTGATGTCACAGTCCTAATTCTTTTTCAGATTGGATGGTAAAATCCATGTCGTTTTCTGCAGCTATTGCTTGTTATTCATTTTGTATGTTGCTTTTAGGTGATGTTGAGTATTTGATGTTGAGAACGTTTCTGATTATTTAAATAGCTCTGGAGTGCAATAGGGATTATTTTGTATTTCCTTCTCTTCCAGGTATGTCTGATTTTTTATTTGGATTCATTTAGATTATTTGGGGATGAGCAGCGCTATATTCTTATAGCATGTTGTAGTAGGTTTTTTTTCACTACTTTGAAAAACAGTGCTAAGGAGGATTAAATCCAGCAGTTCAAAATGTACTTGCAATACATTTAGAACAGAGACCAGCTATAAATCAGCCAGTATTGACTGACTTGTGATGAAATCGTGTTGCTTAGCCTTACCTAACTTAGCCATCATTTCCTTTCTAAAAACATGCTGTTTATAGGTTTTGTAATTGCTTAGCTGTAAACTGGAAAGGGTTGGAGACTTTGGAAAGATCTCTTCTTGTTTGTTTGGACTTTTTTTATTTTACGGTATGTCTACTTTCCTATTTTTTCCAAAGGAACACAAAGCATCTGTAAGGCTTTGCCAGATTATACTTTTATGTAATAGTCTTTCAAGAATAATTTAAACTTGTGTTTTCCCCAAAATCTCTGCAGCCACTGAGATGATTCTTTTCGTAGACTCTCCTTTTTCCTAAAACAGGTAATGTCTTTGCAGGTGTGGTATGGTGGGGCACAAAAAGCAATTGTGCAATAATGAATGAATGCTCCCTATCTTGGAAGCCCAGTGACTGACTGTTTTGGAAAGAGCAGTAAGAAATCTAATAATGAGTGTAAGCTGTTTTGGATTTTTTTTTTTTTTTTTTTTGCAGATGCTGAACTTTTTTTTTTCCAAGGCTGGTATGTTCTGTATATGAGGACCAGTTTCAACATTTATCACAAGCAAACCACTCTGCTATTCCAAACATGATATATTTCACTTTAGTACTGCTGACTTCAGCTTACTAATTGCCTGACAGCATTTTCTTTGTTAAGCTTTAACTGTGATCATCACACTTTTGTTGTACTGACAGTAGAAATATTCAGTAACAGACGACCTAAATACATCATAAGCACAACTGTACTAATCTTTCATAATGGGTGTGCTTTTGGAATTATATGGAACACGTGCATATAATCATTGTCAGGAGCTGCGTGCATTCATGTCTTCAAAAGCATCAACTGAAAGCATTATCTGACAAAGCATTCTGATTCTCAATGCGCATGACTTCCAAAAACAAACAAAAAGAAGCCAAACCAAAAAGATGCAGGTTTTTATTTTATAGCCAATTGAGGCTGCTTATTAAACCAGAATCAGCAGAATGGACATATCACCTGCATATAGTCTGGATCAAACCGGTCAATTCCTTTTGTGATGACACAAGCCCACAGAAATCCACAAGCATTTTTCTGCTGAATTGACTGATGTTCCTTGTTTTTAGGAAAAGGGCAAACTGCGTACATCATGTATGCTCGAAGGGACAGTGTTCTGCTTTCATTGAATATGGACTGACTTGCTGGTAGACACAGGATTTTTAGAAGGGGAAGGTTCAATTTCCTATCTAATATGCAAAGGTTCATACTTGGAAATCCCCCATGCTTCATATCTGCTGCTACCACTGCCTTTATGTGAATACACTTGGCAAGTCTGTTTTCTTATTGAGGAATTATTTCATTAGGTTGAGAGACGTGGGCTTGTTTAGCTTGGAGAAGGAAAGGCTCTGGGGAGACCTCATTGTTGCCTTCCAGTACTTGAAGGGAGCGTATAAACAGGAGGGGGAACAACTGTTACAAGGGTTGATAGCGGTAGGACAAGGGAGAATGGTTTTAAACTGAGACAGGGGAGGTTCAGGTTAGGTATTAGGAGGAAGTTTTCACACAGAGGGTGGTGAGGCACTGGAACAGGTTGCCCAAGGAGGCTGTGGATGCCCCATCCCTGGAGGCATTCAAGGCCAGGCTGGATGTGGCTCTAGGCAGCCTGGTCTGCTGGTTGGCGACCCTGCACATAGCAGGGGGTTGGAACTGGATGAGCATTGTGATCCTTTTCAACCCAGGCCATTCTATGATTCTGTGATGTCTCTTATGGTTTAAACTCAGCCAAAGACACTTTGTGAAGGCTGCCATAATACTTCTAGGCATCAGTGTGGGAACCTACATGGTGAATCAGGATACATAGTAGTAGAGAATTTTGGAGTCACGTAACAGTTGTCATCTCTAACAGCACAGAGCAGCAAAGAAGGCAGTCTGATCTCCTTCCCAGCACAGTACTTGGTGCCGTGCACAGCATTGCCAGCACAGCTGCTAAGCAAGCATCTTTGAAGCAGGGAAGAGTATCTCTGTATTTCTCTCTATTCAGTGGCTTCAGTCCTTCATTAAAAGATCTGAGAGTCAGAACAAGGGAGTGCCAGATAGAAAAACTTCACTGAGAGTGTCGGAATGCGATATAAAAGCTTCACATTTTTAACAATTTCTCCTAATGGGTAGCAGGTATTGTCACAAGTGGGAACGCAGAGGCTACAGCGTGGTTACAAGTCAGGCCTTTTGACATGTTTTGCCCTTTGTCTTCAGACATAGACAGGGATATTCAAGAGCACCTTCATGATTTAAGATTTGCTGTTAATTAGTGAGTTTGGATTATCTCATTCAGATAGCTTACAAGCATCATCCTTGTCCTACCTAATGAGCTCTCAGAAACAGATATACACCATGTAATTTTCAACTCCATGATGATGCTTTGTCAAGAATATTTTTATAAGGACTTAACAACATTTTATGTATCATATCCAGTGTGTTCTATAAGAAAGCTATCTACAATCTGTCTCTGCATTTTGAATAGATGAGTAGTCAACAAGAGAAAAGTAAGATTTATTAAGTGCTTCTTATAGTCAGTATTAAGCAAAATTAAACTGTAATAATATAAATGGTTTTGCATTCATGGCATCACAATATTTATATGAACAAATTCAAACTATTAAAGTAAAGAGTCAGAGGCTGTTCAGGTTGAAATTTTCTTTTTATTATTTCTCCTGTGCTTCTAATCAATTCTTAGCATATTGTGGTATTTCATAGACAATATTTTAATTGAATTGTAATCAGTTCTACAAAGAAATAGGAACAATTGATTTTAGATTTCTAATGCTATGGTTTACTTTAATTCTGGTATTCATTAGCAGAAAACACACAGGTGTGAATGCAGAGTTAATTACAAAGTCATAGAGAAAAAAAAAGTGTCTCCAGTTGGTGCAGGATAAAATAATAGCTATTTTCCCTGATATTATTAATAAATTTATTAGCAAGTAATATTTCAGACTCTATAAGTTAAGTTAAAATACTGGTAACATTTTTACTATTTATAATTTAGAATTATTATTTTTGTATCCAAATTAAAGCACTGTCTTTTTCCTATGTGCTGGTCTTCTAAAGGGAAATGAAAAATTTCATTTTTAAAGCAACACCAGTAGTACATTTTTTTAAACCTTTACAGCCAGGCGACATTGCACTGAAATGGAAGTTTGTGGTGATTTTTGTTGTGCAGTACATCATTATGGCATTGCTCCTCTTGCCAAGCTTACAGGGCATATTTCAGTCTGTATGACTTTGAAGTATGTGTTCTCTTAAGGCTTAACAATGTCAAGCTTCATAACACAAGAGCTAGTTTGCTTACTTCCTACTTTAAATTGCTCGTAATTTGAAACATGCAAACATTTCCATTTTATCAAGCAAGGCTACTAAACATATTATTGCTGCAACCTGCATGTTTTATTGCCTCTGTATATTTAGAAAGCTGTGCTTTATTAAAATAAACTGTAAAGAGGCTTAACTCATTATGGAATCTGCTAGTCTTTAAAATGAAATATCTTCAATTTATTATAGGGATTTAGGAACCTTTGAATGAAGCAAGGATATGGTACAATTGCTACAGAAATAGGATGTTAACTGTTTTTTAGGCCTCTGATGTTTGTAGCTGGGTGTACAACCAACGTGGGATAGGTCTGTCTAGAAATAGCCTGAAAAGAAGTCACAATTTTGTTGTGTTCGATCTTCAAAATGTATTTTCATTCTATATTGGAACAAAAAGTAATTTAAAATACTTCCGTAAAATAACATTTTTGCAATGTCACTTAATTTTAAATTTAAGTATTAGGTGGAATGCTTAGTTTTCTCTTTCATCTCTTTGCCTCCCTGATGAGAAAGTCCATCCTAGAAGCAATAAATAAAAGGTGGAACACCTAACTCTGCACAGTTTTGCGGCCTTTGTAAAGTATATTTTGTTTAAAATTCAACCAGATTCTAGGCCTATAGCTATTGACTATAGTTGTCAACTTGCTGATATTCATATTTTGTCATAATTAATCAGCTTATTCACTTTAGGGTGCAATACAGATATTGATCAGAGGTGGTGGTTCCAAAGGAGAAAAATACTTCCTTTTTCATATGCCTTATTCATAGTCTCTTTATGTTGTTGTTTTTTTTAGATGATGTTCAGTTTTTAACATCTGAATGAATAACATTTGCAAAGTTATTCATTATTTAAACTTTTGTAGAACTGAACTTTGATCTTGTAGGAAAAAGTACACAAATGAAATATTTTCAGCCACCTCTGCAACTTAGAGATGTAAGGGCAAGGGTAATTAACTACCTGGGGCAGAAATTATCTTTTGTTTTCCTGAAAAATACCTCCTGAGGGTCACATAAGCCATACCAGTAAAAGTTCTGAAATAAGGAAATAGTTTTGAATGCTGTCATAGGCAGTTGATCAGCAAGGATTTTTGCAAGATGAAGTTAGATATGAATGATGTGTACCTGCCAGTCTGGAGATTCAGTCTACAAGCAGTATCTAAACTGTGGCTGAGATCTCATAGTTCACAGATAACAGGAGATTATCACAGTGATGAATGAGCTCCACATGTCTATGATGTTTTTCAGAGCTGTTTCTGTGCAAAATACAAAATATTGCTGAATTTTGATAATGCTCACACATATAGGAACAACTCAGAACAATTGAATGGTCTCATCTTTGCAGAAGATTTCCAATAAGATAACAAAATAGTTAGGTCTGAATGCTTTGCCAATTCTACTGGATCTAAGTAAGAGTGGGATTGAAAGGAGTTACAAAAATGTAGAGCATTATAAAAGAAACAAAACACATTTTTCTTGCAAAAGTCTTCCCTCTTCTTTATCTAGCCTTCTGTTGCAGCTGATGAGAGTGACTCTGAGATTCTGAGGGTGGGAAGGAACTGTGTATGTATGTACTATTTTTGTTTAGCTCCACACAGTTTTTGTGCTAGCTAGAGTTTCAAAACAAATAGAAAAACTCCGGGCTTTTAGAATCATTGCGGAACGCCTAGCTGTTTGAAATACTGTATGTCCTAGCAGATAGAAACTGTAAATCCAGAGTGCTGACAAAGTTGAAGCTCTGGAAAAGGGGTGGGGATAAAAGAAGAATCTGTTTTGCTGTCATGTGTCTGTGGCATCTGGGCTACCACATCCTGCCTGTGGAGAGATGGAGAGCTGCTGCAAGAGAAGCTTTGGCCAGAGCCAGAGCTGTTGCATTTATACAAAAGTGTTGTGTGATGGAACATAAGCAGCAGCCCAGCAATATGACAGAACCTAAATAGGGGGGGAAAATACACCAAAGCTTTTTCTGAAGTGAGATGGAATGGGAGTGACAATTTTAGAGGAAGTGGCAAGTTCTTTGATGAATCTTGTCTTTTTGGTGCAAAATGGAATAGCTTTAAGAAAATTAGAAAGCATGAGATATGTTGGTAAGTATGCGAAATAGGGACCTGGTGTGTATTTGCTGCTGTTGATGTTTTACTCACATACTTCAGATAAGTTGACCAGAAAGGCCAATCACATGCTGTGAAAGTCAGATAAGATGTACTCACATTCACAAAAACATTAGAAGTATTATTTACAGGTGAAAACATTTGCGAACATATCTATGAAAATTCTTAGTTATTATTATCAACTACATGCTCCCTGCTTCCTTTTTAACTGTGCATTTCTCATTCCTTACACTGAACAAGTCTCAGTAAATTAAGTGTCCTGAAAGGAAGGTGCAAGCCGAAGCCCAGTTTCTAGTGGTCATACAGTAAAATCCACCTGCATGTCTATCAGTAATTCTCATGATATGATTGTTTCAGATGTGTTTTAATTGCAATTCTTAGGGCTGTGTAAGAATGAACCCACATTTCTACATCTCTGCTGGTAGCAGCTTTTTCAAGGCTAAGCAATACCTTTATCTAACACAGCTTTATTTATCAAAGCTGCAGTTGTGTATGTTACATGTTTAGTTTTAGATTTGCTCTCCCTCTTCCTTAAATTGTCAGAAGCACCCACAAAACATGTGGCATACATTAAAGGGGAGTGTAGAAACTGCTGAAAGACCACTTAAACATTTTTCAGAGAAGATGCTCAAATTTGCTCTTGTGCTTTTGTGTCCAGTTTTAGTGAGTTGTAGAGAATCACCCTTTTAGGAACAACACACAAATCCATGCTTTTTTAATTTTCATTTTTATTCAGTGAACTTAATGGATTTAGAACAAAATACTACTGTGTATCAGACCAAAGTATCTTGTTCTACCAGTGAAATCCACAGCCCTAAATTAAACAGAAAGAATGAAGTGCCTTGAAACTGCCTCTGTAGCAGTGTCCAAAGTAAATCACTGAATACCAAACAAATAATCTGAACCCGTAACGCTTCTCTTACAATTGAATCACTGGGCTGGAGAATCCTCTTTGTCATCTTATCCTTTCTCTATCCACGTGAATCCTGGGTTCTTCCTCTCCACCAGCATACTCTCGTAGGTCTTTACAACATCTGCATAGATAAGTAATGAACTCTCTTGGAAGGCAAGAAACTTTTTTCTGGATTGGTGCATTAAGAAAGGTTTTTAGCATATGTTCCTTACCTTATTGAATAAAAATTGAGATGTCTCCTTCTTTGGTCACATTTTGAGTAAGGGCATTTGACTGCTGTGATTTGTATGAACCTTCCTCCTATTAGATATGTGTTGGTCTGATGTTGGAAGATTGGCATTGGAGAGAACATAAGAAAGCCAATTGTTTTCTTCTGCTAGTTCATAGTCTATGTTTTGTGTTGTATTTTATCTCTGAACACATCCAACCTTAGTTGTCAACCAGGATTATTTTTTAAAGCACCATTTTCTTTGGAAATGAATTGCAGTGGTGATAATGCCTTTTTTGGCACAGCAGCTAGCAGGCATAATTGAGAAAGTTATTCCAAATGAAATATATAAGTAATGTTTTTCTATTTTGTACTTGCAGCTTTGTAGCATACATCATTTTGTCATAAGTCTGTCTGCTCTGTACTACTCTTTCCCTCTGCTCTTAAACATCAAAACTCACTTTTTAAAATCTTCCTGCTCCTCATAGCATGCAATAGAGTGCATTACCTGAATTATAGGCTCCGTTTATGAAAAAATAGTTGAACAAACCCATTTCTTTTATTAGAGTAACAGCATGTACTTTGAGTGACTATCTGCCATCTAACCCAGAGCCCAATAGTACGTGAACATGGCAACATCCACATGACAGCAGTTCTAAAACCCTGCAGCTTTCAGCCCAGCTTCATCCGGTACATTGCTATATTTGGGAACAAATTGATTATGGTCCTGCAGGGCTGGAAGTTTCTCATTCAGTCCCTAGAATGGGGACTGAGTGAAAAGATGCACTGGGTGTGGTGCTACCAGTATAGCAAGAGGAACCATTAGTAAAAGTGTTCTCCAGATTACGGAGCACATATGTGCTAGCAGAAGAGAGAGTAGCGACCACTGCTCCTCTTGGGGGAAATAACTAGCCTTTTATGTCCCTCAGCCCCTAAGCATCATCTCCAACTCCAGCTCCTTACCTGTAGCTGCCTCCACTGCCTTTCCCATTTCTTTTTGACCACTGGTTTACATTGTATGCAGCATAGAATAATTCTCCCTCCATTAGGTATCTTGCTAAAATACAAATGACTTCATGTGTTTTTGATGTACAAGAATTAATATGTTCCCAATATTTCTAGTATGCCTGTGTTCTTCCCTGCTTTAGTTGTGTGGTTGTGTTTGTTGAGCTGCTCTTAACTGTTTCCTAGTCATATGTGTGCTTCTATCAATTTTCACATATGCTTCAACTTTGGAGAGTATGATCATGAAGCAGTCAGAGAGGTGATTACAAGTTGTAAAATGACCTTACCAGTAACTGTTTAAGCATAAGTAATGTTCTGAAATTGCCTAAAGCAAAAACTGCCAATTCAGAGCTGATTGTAATGAATCAGGTTCTTCTATACGAAATAATGTGATCAATTTCTCATTTCACTGAATAAATAAGCTGGAAGATAGGGAACTGTCTATGACCCGCTGTTAACCTTTTCCCTCATTATTCATATCAAATCTATGACATGCATGTAAGAAAGCTCTGGTTCAATTTTAGCTAATTATTTGTGAGAACTGAAGGCTCTGTGAAGTGTTACTGATTGTACAAGTACCCAGGGACCTTATGGCATCTAATGAAAATAATCCCAACGAAGGTGCTCAGGCCTGTATGCTTTTTGTCTGACTATCACTGTAACAAGTATTCTATTTCCCAGGCAGAAAAATCTGTGTTTCTCCCTGCTGTTTCTTTCAGATGCAAGGTGCTGCTATAATGTATTATATCTCAATTATTGTTTCAGTGAGAGCATTGGACAAAAAATCCCAGGTATGCTCTGTGGTAGATTCTGCATTTGTGCACATACTTCATTAATACTTATCAGTTTGGGATTTGAAGTGTTGGTATTTTTTATGTAAAAAACAATTCTAATTAATTGTTTACTCTGTGGCTCTTAGCCACAAAAATATACAAGCATGTGCTGAATACAGTTAATTCCACGTGAAGTATTTGGCATGACTTATTCCTGTCTTTTAAAGTCAACCTGATTTGCAATGCAGTTCAAATCAAAACAAACACAGTCATGGAATAGTAAGGCTAATGTTCTCAAAAACACAAAGCAGTTATAGAAGTAGAGGGTGGATTGTGTTGTTTGTTTGTTTCTTAAGAACACCATGGGCACTTGAGGCCCAAGGGAAGTACAGAGATTTTCCCACTACTTCTGGGATTACATACACAACATACGTACATACACACACACAGCTCTCCAACTTACCAACTTATTCATGCTAAGAGGTAGAAATTAGTAGCTCAGATGCCATGCTGCCCATGGACATAGGACTTCCAGGTTTGGACTAATGTCACCAGCCTTAGTAGGGAATCTGTGTGCCATACTCTATGTGAAAGCAATGGCTTTTTGTCACAATATCCCTGAGAAGTTACTGATGTCCAGCTTACAACAGGGAAAGGGAAATCTGTTGAGGTTAAATATCTTTCTGCAGTTTACATCAGAGAGATGTGAATGCCAGGAGCCTTCTGACTTTGAAATTTAAGACCATCATCCCCTTAGCTCAATGAGTGAAATGCACCTTAGGAATTAACAATGTTCACATCAATGAAATAACTTTCAAGTCATGTAATTTCTGTTTAAAGAACCCCATAGAGACTCTGTCTGCCCATGAAACACATAATGGGAATATGGAAATCATCAAGAAAAAGGAGAGTGGAAATAGAAAGTCTGAATTAAAAACAAACAAACAAACAAAAAAACAAAAACACAGGGATGATCTTTTTGGTGTTTAAAACTGTAGAGCTGCTGAATAGTCAGTAAACGTTTTTAAAGGACAGCAAAAATCTCTACTAAATATATTAGGTTCTCACAGGGAAAAAAACATCATCTAACCCCCGCAGATAAAACATCTCCTTGGTGACAGAATAATCACCAGAAAAATGCAATTTAAATTGAGTTGATAAAACATGAACTTCTATTAATAATTCCCAAATTTCCATCTTTCTAGAAATCCAGCTTGTGTTATAAAATGTGATGATGTTGTAATACAACTCTCACATAATTTCTAATATCTTACTGCTAGAACTACCATTGACCTGTTTTTATAATTTTAATGAATGTCAATTGCTTTAAATTAAACAGTTTAGAAGCATGTTTGCTTTGTTTTATGTGTAGTTGATAATTCTTTTCTGTAGTTAACGGTTTGCTCAATATATAAAAAAATGCATTTAATAATTTATTTTAGATATGCATATTAAAATCTCAATAATGACAGCATTCAAATGTAAAATAATTAGAGAAACAAGGAGGTGACAGAGCAATTACTAGTCAGTAATTTCCTCCTATAAAATCTATTAACGAAGAGTGAGAAGACATTTCATTTATTGAAAATTGGCTAGAAATAAGGTATGTGTATTTCAATCTATGATAATTTTTTAAAAGTTGATAAGCAAACATATGGCAAACAGTACAAAGCAAAGGATCTCATGTTGGAATTTCCAGTTCCTCTGAATGTCCTCATCAAGTGAGAATGTCAGTGCTCGAAGGCTGGCAGTTCACTCTCCTAGTAAAGGTAATGTTTTCACTTGTGCTCGAATGGCTGCTGCTTTCTCATGTGTCACTTCAGGCCTTCTTAGCAGCAGAATAGTGATGTAGTAGGGAAGTAATCTTGTTGCAGTCTGTCATGGAGATATTTGTTGGTAGCATCTACCTTTTAGCTTTCTCTTCATAATGACTAAAACTTGTGAGTGTTTGGACAAAGAGAAGATTTCAGTTTTCAGGACTACTATCTCTGCAGCCTTTCCGCACTTACCTGTATGTGTTGTCAGTCTGCCCTCAATACAGCTTTCCTTTTCTACTCCTATTTTTCTCACATCCTTCTTATTCCAAAGCACTATGTGGCCACAGCACTGGGGGGAGAACTGATTCCCCACTTTTGGACTTCCTTATCTGTAGAACGTGACACATCCTCAAACAGCTCTGAGGACAGACAGAGCTGCAGATCCTCTCTCTCAGGCCAGTAGAGGCAAGCATCTGGAGGGGAAAGTGGAACACGGTCCACAGAAAGCTCTTTTGATTCTTGTATATGTGAAAGGCTTAAAAATGACTGGTTGTGCTAACTGTCAATGGTATGGAATGAAGTGAATCTGTTCTTCAGTAAGCTTGATGCTCCTACAGTGTGCAGTTTCCAGAGAAAGTGGTAGCACTGATGGTAAGATTATTTTAGAGATAATGTCACAGATGATGTCATGAAAACCTAGAATGATAGGCAGTATTTAATTCCTGCTTTTCTTGCATCTTGGACAGGTGTAAATAATTTTACAAGCTTTGAGGCGGAGGGGATTGAGGTTGATGAAATAATAGCCTTGAAGAAATTTTTATAGCATAGCTAAGAAGTCCTCAGAACATGGGCTTATCAAAAAGGCCAAAGACAGACTCTTGTCTGCACCAATGCAATGCCACTGGACATGGTTAAAATGAAGTTTGTGACAGGAAAAATGAAAACTGCTCTTTTAGCAGCTAAGTTGGTCCATGATCTTCCTTGACCCCAGGGCTAGTGATTGCTGACCAGAATCTCAATGGCTATTTTCCTGTGACAATTGTGTCTGTGCTCATTAATCAATTTCTATTCAGCAGAATCAGTTTGTGGAAAACTTGCAAAGGTTACTCAATCCAGAGGGAGCATGTACTGTCAGACAGAAGACTTTCCAGCCACAGTCTTAAAACAAAATTTCCCAAATCTCTCGTCTCGTATCACATTTTACATGACCTTATAAATTACTGATAGCAAAGAACGCATCAGGCCTTTTACCACAACCAAATCATTCATGGTAGTGTTAGGAAAACATAACCTCAGCCAGCTTTCCTTAAGAAAAGAAGCCTTTCTTTATCATTACATCATAAAAATGGTCACATCCCTTAACTCCTTGGCTCCAGCATGAAACAGGAAACGACAATGGTGAAACAGTCAAATATGAATACGTGAGAGAGGCTTTTCTTTAATGCTCTGCACTCATATCAGTTATCATCCACTCTAAGAGCTGGATTTGAAAACAATTTGTAGAAACCCCCAATCTGTTTAAGTCCTTGCAAGGTTAATCCTTACAAACACCTGGCACAGGACTTGAGTGACTTAGAGGAATTCCCCAGACTCAGCAGCCTTGCACAAGTATGTGTATGTGCTATGGCAGGATACCCAGGAAGAGAAGCAGTTACAGGGGAGCCCTGTGGAAATGAGGAGTGCTTTAGTGTTGAATAAATTGGCTTAATGTTTTCAATATGAAGAATAAAATGCTGCTTTATTTTTTAAATATGGTGAAAATATTTTTAAAACAAACCTTCAAATACCTGAGCTTAATCCCTGTTGCCCATTGTGTGTAGGCAATTACCAGCTGCCCATGGCAACCTCCTGGCTAGCTGTCTCCTCCTAAGGAGGCACAATGCCAGTGCTGTGTATGGTTCAAAAGCTCAGTAGAGTCATTTTGTGCTGGAAATATTTTTTTTTATTATAATTATTATTCTTTCTTTTAATATTTTTCATGATATTGTTTCCTTATGTTTTCACACATGCTTGAAATGAAATTCATGTATGGAACTTCTGCTAGATATGATGAACTACTGTGTCATCTCTCGTGAGTGCTGAGCGTAGTTGGTAACTGTGAACAATGTAGGGAAATAGTATAGCACCAGCACAAATAGAGAGATGCCACAGCCTGTCTCTTATGCAGCTATAAAGTCTGGCCTTTAAATTTACTTTTCTTCCTAAAGGAAGCAATTTTTTTATTTCAGTTACCTGAACTTTTCCGGGATTAAAATTTTCCTGGAGCCTAATCAACTTTTCTGGTATGTTGCTGCTCTACAGATCCCTGCTGTCTGGGCCACAGCAAAGTTGACAGAACTGCTGGTAGAAATGAGAAAGGATAGTTAGTCCTCAATTTTGCTGTCCCAACAAGACAGGAAATTTATGCATGTGGTACACTTTTTCTGAGACCTATAGTGAAGCTGCTGCCATGTTGCAGGGCTTGTTGTGTTGTGTTGCAGGGATTCACACCTGCAGAGAACCTCTAAATTCCCAAATACTTTATTCTGTCCTGTGAATTGGGATGTGCCTGAACTCTGGGATGACAGTGAGTTTACAGAGACATCCAAGAACAGAAATGGACTGTGAAATACCCAACACAAAAATCTTCATCTAATAATCAAAACCGTACAATATTTCCTTGCTCAGTTTGCATGGGCTGCCTGCCTCTTCTGTCAGCTCTTTTTCGCAGCTGCCTAGGCATGTAGTTTTATAGTCATGAGTGCTTTTCATGAAAAATAATTTTTTGGTGTGTGAATTTTTGGAAGAGGCTAACTAGCTATAATCCTAAATCTACCAAGTCAGGAAGGTATTTCTGTTTATGCCATTTCTTTGCATGCTTACTTTCTGTAATGTCCTGATCGTGTCCCTAAAGTAACAATGAACTGATATAGAAGTTGGCATGTTGCAGTCTAAGAAGATATATTTATTACTGCAGACTTTTATAACGAAGAGTATTCTGTAACTCCTTGCACAGATATGCATGGATGAGGGGATTGTAAGTGTTACTTCTACAATTGGTTCTGGAGGCATTAGCTAGCAGGGTGATTGTGACCCTTTCCCACACATGTTAGCAATGATCTTGTTGCATCAGCATTGTTGGAGATATTGAAATGAGCTGACTTTGTGAGAGTATCACGAGTTTAAATTCCTTAACTGTAAAGCAATATCCTAACAGCTATATGCTACTCAAGGACAGAGGGAAAAGGGGGAAAAGTGATTGAGAGGCGTGTGATAATTTTGATTTTTTGCCACTGTCTTGCTAAGCAGCAAGTATGTTCCATGGCTGTAACTGTGCTGTCTCTTCAGAAAGATCCTGTTTGTGCTGTTTACGCAACTTCCCATTAGTGATATCAGTTGCATTTCCTTGCATCCAATCCTTGCCCCTATTTCCATGAAAGTGTTGTTCATATGTAGTGTGCCATAAGTGTGAAGTAGTGGAAGCTTGTGTGTTCTGTTTTCGCAAAGATTTTACTGTATGCATTCAGGTTGGGATTTGGTAATTGACTGCAGTTCCACCCAAGTCCTGGAGTGTCACTGGAGACTTCAGTGGTATCCCACACTTGCAAGAGCCCTAGGCGAGCTTTCTGCCTGCTGCTGAGGAAATCAAGGCCTTGGGTTCCCTCTGCCTCTCCCTGTTTGGCATCTGCCTAACATTTTGGTGAGGACAAAAAGCTGGTCAGGTCAAAATACAAATTGCATCACTCTCCTATAAGTGAGAGTATAAGGCAGTATATAAGTATAAGGCATACTAGAGGCAAGGTGGAATTTGGCTTTTAACTGATGCTGCTCCTATGAAGTGAGGACATTGTGCTGAATACAAAAGTGCTGCAGTCACATTGCTAGCTGCACTGAGCAATCACAAATGGCTGTCACTGCTGCCAGAATTTAAGTTCTGCTCACTGAGAGTGTAAGTTCTGGTGTTACATTCCCTTGGATGTAGGTACCACCTTCATTGGTGGCAACTCATGATAAATAACGGAGGAAGAAAACAAACAAATCAGTTTAAAAGCATTCTCTTTTTGTTAACTTCTGTTAACTTTTGAAGCTGGGCAACTTATTAGTAGTTAGTTTGATCCATGAATGTTACTGGCTAAAATCAAACAAAGGTGATGCTTTGGTAATAGGACTTGCATATTTTGAAATAACTAGTAAATGGAGTTTGATGGCACTGTTAAAGGCATTTTCTCTCTCAGTGATTAGGACTCATTCAAGACATAACTGCATTAACAAATGCCATTCATCAAGTATCTGCAGGTATTTGCAAGGAGATTGTCTGTATAGAATGCTGCCTCTTCTCTAGCAAGTGGGATGCGCTGCAGAGCTTTCCCCTTTAGAATGAGTGTAGTGTAATTGCTGGAAACAGATAAATATTTCTTTATTTTTAGGCTGCCCATCCTCCTTTAAGTGGACCAAATTCTTAGCAGAGTTCTACCACAGGACATAGAGACAGGCTGAGGATTTTTGAGGGGTCATTAAATACTGTCTTTGCAATTATATGTCTGGTATAATGGTCTCTACCGCATAAATTGCATACACATGGGGAGTTTCTTAAGTTTCCATCCCAAACCTTGTACTGCAGAGGGTGAACCAAATGCTTCATTCTTTTCTCACAGACTGTGTTAAGATGTGAAGTTTTTCAAACTTTTTCTGTTAAAATTTAAGAACAGATTCTCCTGATTGCAGTTCTGCCCTGATCTCAGTGCAATCTGGAATGAATAAAAAAACAAGGGAGTAAAATCGGACACACAGTATTGAGATGCCATACAAAGCTCTAGAAGACAGAAGGAGAAGGGGTGGAAAACCAAGCATTCCAGCCATGGGAACATCTGTACAAAAGCACCTCAGCAACAAACTGCCAGGTGGTGATGTGGTCCACAGGAAGTGCTGGTCATGGATGCAAATCCAGAGTGTGTTTGTCTCTCTAGCAGTTCTCTTTGATAAAAGCACATCATATCTGAAGGGTGATAGCATCTTAGAGCACCGCTATTTATTTGCGTTCCAAAAGTATTATTTGCCACTTCTACTCCTGTGTAGAGTTAGTCTAATACCCCAGACAGGACTGTTGGCTGTAATTCTATTTCACAAGATTTCAAGGTAGTCAGCACTGAGCTGTATGTTTCACAAAAAAGTGCATAAATGGCTTCTTGGTCATTCTGTTTACTACAGCATTTTTCTGGCCTTGTACACACGGATGGAGGAGATGGTACTTTTACAAAATATTTTCTAGCCTTGCATATAGCAGTTATGAGCAATATAAGATGTGAATTGAAGTAGCAGATACTCTTCCCACCGAGAAGTAACTTGTCTAGACTTACAAAATAGCTTATATGGGCTGGTTCCTATACAATACTTTGGACAAATATAAATAGTAATTTGCAATATAGCTCAAAATATAGTCTAACAGTGGGAAATCTAGGCATAAAATCCCTAGATACTGTACGTCATCCATGGAACTAAGTGAAGTAGTTCAAAGGAACAGTTTATTCATCACATCTTGTTGTGGTTAAGTAAAAATATTTGAAAATTCACCTTGACCTCAGTATTGAGATGCCACGCAAAGCTCTACAAGGTAGAACTAAAAGAAAAAATTTGAAAAGCTCTGGTAATATTCAGAATAATATTTGACAACATCACATTGGTCTTTTAAAGAAAACAAAGTCAAATAGAAAGTGCATTTGAGTTGCACAGAATTCATATGTTCCCTGACTGAATTTTTTGTAATGTTTTAGGTCCCATTTCTGTGCTTCTCTGTGGTCTTGCAAAGAATGAAAGGAACAATAACTGTCTACTGTCACTGAATGCTGTTGTATAGGTGAACAGTAATTCCTGTGTACCTTCTAGATGGGAAAGAGCTTATAATCCTTTTAAGACTAGCTTTGTGTGATCCATTTGTTTGCTGTTTGTTACACAGACAGTAGCAATTGAATGTAAGCTTTCACAAAGGAAGCCCTGAAGCCTGATTTTGTGATATATCAAAAATGTAACCTAAATGCTGTTTAATTGACAGGGCAGATTGTTTATTTCCAAATAATTGCACTAAATTGCAGTTCTTCAAATGTAGTTAGGTTTTGCTGGCTCTACCAGCCTATCAGCAGCTGGAGAACTGCATGTTTTTCTGCAGTAATAGGCAAAAGTAAAAATCATCTGAGGCAAAGTAGCCTAAAACTGCTTGTTCTAATGTACTGAACAACTGACTCCTCAGCTCCAGATGTTTTCTTTTGCACAGATCACTTCTAAAGCAGTGAACCACAGACCAGATTTAAGTCACAGATTTACATCTTTAAGAGCTCTCTTATAGGATGTTTATATATTAAAAAACAAACAAACAACAAACCACCTTGTGAAGGGGAATTGCATAAATCACAGGCACATGGGGACTAACCACACCAGGTTCTTTAATTAGCAGCTGAGCAGCTATTCAGCAACATAGAAGAGTTAGTCTGATTCCTGCACTTTTTTTTAACTTCATGCTTCCCACGTGTGTGTTCTTTACATTCTCACCCACTAACAAAACCTTTGAAAATCCTTACTCCCTAAATGAAGAAAGTTCAGAAGACTTTTAAATAATTATTCTCTGATGAACAAGAATGTTAAGGACCTTCATCTATATGTAGTCAGCAGTCCTGCAAGCACAGCAGAGAGAAGGTGAGCTTCTCTAGAGCACAGCAGTCTCCAGAGCAGCCAAATATAGGACAAAAGGCTCAGTCACCTAACCAGAAGCTGATAGGTGAGCTGGAAATGGATGATGGGTGATCAAGTTAGCACAGTTTTGGATGCAAGTTGGAGGTGCAGGGAGGCTGATTTGTACTGTGCAGAGGTGAGAAAGGCTGGAAATTGAATTATGTATGGTATAGGTAGCCTTAAGCAGTAGTGTACAAAAAAGCTGACCTAATTCTGTAGATGCTATGTCTTTCATTAATGTGCATAAATAATTTTTAACTGCATTTAATTTGCCAGTAGCATTTACTATTTAGATGACAAATTTTAGCAGCATTTCTATTATTAACTTCTTTTCTGTTGTCTGCTTCCAGTTCACTTGTCTCAGTGTAACACAACTTTTTTCAAAGGAATCCATCTATATGTCCAGCGCTGTGTTATAACTCAGAATAATTTTAAACCTGTCCCTTATAACGTGGCCTCTATGATTGCTCAGTCACTTCCATCCTATTTTGCCTACTCTGTCCCCATACTTATTTTTGATGTTTTTCCCATCTATCATCTGCCTACAAATATTTTTTATACAATCCTTCAGAAGAACATACTATTAGGCAAGCTAAAATAGAGCATTATCTCCATGCAGCTGCCCCCTCTCTCCCCACACCTCAGGAATATTTTTACCAGATGTGCTTGGCTGATGGACCAAACACTAGATGCTGATCACATGATCACAGCTGGAATTGACTTAAAAACTTCTATTCAGTGAAAATTACCATCTTGTTTTATTTTCCTTAAGCAACAAAATGGTAACATAGATGACATCTGTCTTCCCAGCTGTTACTTGTACTCAAAGAACTGCTTCTTTCTCAGAAGTTATCCAGCCATGTCTCTAAAAATGAGAAGACAGGAAACAAAAAAAAAAAAAAAAAAAAAAGAAGGCAACTGATAGATATGAAAAGAATCCTAAAAAGGTCGCATGATAAGGATACTACATTTCCATGTTTTCCTGTAGTTTTTCCATGTTGAAATAAATCCTGCAGTACTTCACAGGCTTCACCAGGTGATTGTAATGTATGTAAAATAAAATAAAAACACAGTGATAAAATTGCAGAACCATTCATCACACACTTTTGAGTCTTTGCTTGTATATACCAACTGTCTATCTGTCTACATAGAGCATATTATTGTGTTCTACATAGAGTAACATGGATTCTGGACACAGTGCTTCTCCCCTATCCCTCTTTTAAGGTTTGTTGCTTTGTGAATTATTTTTATTATTATTATTTTGGAGACTTCCATAAATTCTTTAGACTAAGAACTTGTTTGATTTAAATTATGTTCATATTTGGCAAGGCAAAGAGAGTGAATAAATCTTAATTGTTGGAGAGCACAGAGTACTTGTGTTACCTGGATTTCCATTACAAGCCAAAATACAGGGCAATTACTAGCTTCTATATATAGTTATTTGAGGGAGTCTGCTGGCAAGAATAGAAAAGATTTGGTTTAGTAGCTTGGTTTGACTTGAAATCCAGTCGTGTCTCAGGCAAACTCCTAATTTTAAACAAAAAACAGCTGTTTGCCTCTAGCTATACCGTGGATATTTTATATCAGTAGGTGATTTATTTTCCTTTTTCAGTTTCAAAGCATTAGTAATGGTGATGTGAATTAAAGGAAGTTTACTGTATTTCCAGACTATGTTATTGCTCACAGACAATTGGGAATGTTGTGCGTTGCTGTGTAAGCAAACTGCTTTGAATGCATCTTCCCAAACACAAATATTTACTGACACGGATGGGGAGGGTGAGAAGGGGAGACAGTAAGTTACGTACGGTCCTGCTGTGGGGGAGTCAAATAGGGCAAAGTATTCCATTGCAGACTCACTCGGATGAAATGCTAGTTGATTTTTATCTGGTCTAAGCCAGGGCATCTTTAAAATAAATCTCATGTTCCAGAGTAGGCCCAGAGTTCAGTACTTTCCTATGCTGGGTGAATTGTTCCATGCTGAAACTGTACATATCAAGTATCTATGGTGGTACAGTAGGAAGTATTCAAATGATGCTTTAACTTGCTAATATATACACCTTTTTTTTTTTTTTTTTTTCTTTCCTTTTTTTCTTTTCCTATTCTAATGCCTGCTTCTGCTTCTTGTTTCTGACTGCTGGCTGGGATTGTATTTCCCTGACGATGTTTTGGTTGCTGTTTTATTTTGTCATTTTTCCAAAAGCCTGCAGCTCTTGCCAAATACAGGAATACAAACTAAATTTTCATTTTGGAATAACACCAAAGAATGATGATGAGATTAATCTTTAGTTGCCTCTAGTCTCAAGAAGGTGTAGATGAGGCCTTTTTTAGGGTTTTTTTTTCTTCCTTCCTTCCTTTTATTTATTTATTTATTTTTAACTTTCGTCTGAAAAAAAAAAACAAAACATCGATTGCCTTTGCTTCTGTTTCCATATAATTGTGATCTTATAACTGACCACCCTAATTTTGGAAAAGCAAAAAATTTCAATAACACGACAGAAAATGTTCAATCCCAGATATATTGAGTGCCTTTTTGAAAGATTGAGTCTTAATTGAAAAAGCAGTAAGATTTCAGAGAGATCTTGCAACTGCTAATACATTTTCCAGAGTGAATTCCAAAAGTAAATTAACTGAAATAAAAATGTTCACTCAAGGAGTAGGATATTTCTCAATGTGAGTAAGAAGGGTTATCCCACTTTCAGCTACTTTCCATAAATGGCTGCTCTGTAATTACAGCATGTGTTAAGTTAGAGGCTTGGCTGGATAGGAATATTTATAAAAGCTGACATTTCAATAAATTGACCTGGTTTACAAGATTCTAAAGGAACAGAAAGAAATAAGGAAAAAAACCACCTGACGTGGCAAGTGAGGTTATTTCAAAACAAATCAAACAAAGCTCTGATCTGTGAGCCCATGAGTCCTCATACAGTCGATGCAGAAAACAAATCAAGTGCTTGTAAATGCTGTTTAAGGGCTGACACGCAACTTGACTTGATTAGAAAACTAAATATTTAATTATTTGTGGTTTTGATTTTATGAATATTGCTTTCCTTTACTTGCTCTCTCAAGATGTTTGACGTCTGGTGAGAGAAACTGTGGATAACTTTTCCATGTGTGGTGCCCATACAGCAGATTTTGATTCTGGTGCTGTTTGCCTAGCCCTTCTCATGCTGGAATCCCATCAATGTCTATGGGAGTTTCCTAATGAATACTGAAACTGAAATATGAGATTAGAATTTGGCTTGAGAGTTCAAATCAGGTTCCTCCCTTCAGCCAGTATGATGCCATCATCATTTTGGTCCCCTGCTGCTTTTAAACAATGTAGGCTTAAAACAAACCCAGATTCCAGTGCTGTCTTGTCAGTGTGACCACATTTGAAAGGTCCCTGTTAGCATTTTTGCTCTTATTTTTTCTTTTTTTTTTTTTCATGTTTAAATTGCACATGGGCTTGGTGGTAAGATTGTCAACGAGGTTTTAAAGACCTATTTGCTATTGTGAGATGAATGGCTGTGTCTGATACATCCGGAGTAGTCTGACAGGCTGAGCAAATGGCAAAAAAGTTAGAAGGTACTCAGATGGGTAAGGCAGGCTTCCAGTGATTTTGGTGGTCAGGTCCAGAGCTATGCCACCATGAGGAAAACATGTGCATCTTAATTGCTCTTTGTCTCTTCCAAAAACAGGCTCTCACTGAGGAGTGAAGAGATGCTTCTCGTATGCACAGTGCACTGTGTCTTTCTTTAAAACTGTCATGGCTTAAAGCTTTACAGTAACGGAGGCTTTGTTCTCGTAATGCTTGCAATGTGGGTGGCAAGGCAAAAGGCAGGAGTAGTCTGAGGCTGTGGCATGTGCTCTCATTCTAAAAATGAGAGAACCAGAAAGAAAAGCAAAGGAAAAAATGTGGTTGTATATAATAGGACCCTGGTGCTGTGGAAGGGAAAACTCCATTAAGACACAGACTTGAGGGTCTCGGTGGGTCTGCCTGTTGGAGAGGGCAGAGCAACGTGGGGGGGTTACTTAGAAAAGACCTGCATGTGGAAGGTGTTGCTTGGAGCATGCAGCTACCAAGAGAAAATGCTTCCTCAGGCATTTTGATCTCCTCCTGGTGTTGGTAAAGGCAAGAGTCTTTGGTCTTCTCCTTCCCAGAAGGTACTGGTTTTGCTTTCACCTAACCCTTGCATAAACATAATGAAACCATCACTGTAACTTACATACCATTCTAATTTTGAATGTAACTTAAGCATTCTTTTGGCCTTGTACGCTTCAACAGCACTAACAGGTATCCTCAATGACCAAATATATGAAGTTGTACAAATGTAACATATTTCATGTTTGTGCAGGAGATATCCTTGTAGGAGAGAAATTCATAAGGATGAATTTTTTAATCTGCCTTGCACTGAACACTCCATTGATTTCCCCTAAATCCACTGGCTTCTGTATTTCTCTGGAACAAAATGGCTAAATAAACCAGCCCAGTAAGTCACACACTCAGGCAAAAGGCTGTAGCTATTGCTGTGTGAAGCCTCAAGACCTGAAATGAGCTTAGGGACACAAAAAGCCATTCATATTACAAATTACCCTTTGCTTTTGAACTGTAAATTATCTTTATTATTAGGCTAGCCATGGTACTGCAATTATTAGGTGCCCTGTGTCTAAAGGTTTGAGCAATTAGAAGTCTGGGGTGACATCTCATGATACAGAGTGATAAAATATGTCCAGTCAAGACAAAGAGATGGTCTATATTCGTGTCTTCAGCATGTATAGCAGGGAGCCTGGAAGCTGTGCTGCTCTTAAACATTTCAATTAGCCCTGACATGGCCACGGTGAGCCCACAGATTATCTCTGTGTTGCTGTTAAGTTTTTATGAGGCTATCCCCTCAGATTACCCATTTCCACAGCAATCTATAAATCTGAAACTGCAACATCTGATTAATTCTCCCAGAAGAGAATAGTGAAGATACAAATTTTTTCATTAATGAAGTTTGTGCTGTTCTGAGGTCTCATATATTTCAGCCATTGTTTTGCAGGTTTTTTTTTCCCATTCTAATCTCTCTCTTAAGGTACTGAGGCAGGCAAAGACTTCAAAATCATCCACTTTCTGTGACCTAGCAAATTGACTTTTCTTGCAGCACCATTTTGCAAGCTGATGGCCATTCTTTGTTGTTTTCAGCATGAACAAAGCTGTAGTGTACCGTTATTATTTATTACAAACAATTGCTTGGCATCGCTTTGCTATTGAGTATTGTACAGTCTTTCTTTTATAGACCATATTCCAAATTAAAAGTCATGTGGCTTTGCATATTTTTGAGCTTTGAGATCAAATGCACCCAAAAACGTAAAATGAAACTGAGCTAAATCTGCTATATATTTCCTGGTCCCAGATGGAAAATTTGAGAAACAAATCCTCCTTCCTCCTTGGCAGATAGGGAAGCTGAGGCACAGATGTCTATTTAAAGGTATTCTGGTGGCAGACAGAAGAAAATATCTGTCTCAATTTCTGTCTTATCTGGTGGAGAGCAGTGGATGATATTTATGTGGTATTTTCTTCAACAAAGCAATGGCTTCACTGTAGCATTAGATAAATGAGCTGAATGATAAAAAGGCAGATAAGAATCCAGATGTCATGTGTAGGAAGGCCCTTTTGATTAGCTTATGAACCCTTGAAGTAATGCTTCCTGGTTTCTGTGTCATAGAGGCCTCCAGGAAGGTGTCAGAAAAGCAACGTCATTTGTATGTTTGTATCTGTAATTCTCATGTGAAGATAAAAGACACAAAGGCTGGATAACTTCAGTCCATGGAATGTGTTTTGTCTGTTTTTTTTTAAAATGTTTTAAGTGTGACTGTAGCATAGCAATAGTGCTCCTTTGTCTGATGTTTGATATTCTGTGAAGGAAGAGCACTGTCCTCCAGCTGTTCTTTCCCAGTCTTAACCTGCTGCTTCCCGAACCACCCAAACAAAAGCTTGGTGGTCACTTCAGCTTGCTTTGCTTTAGCCATTTCAAAGTTGCCATCTTCTGCCCATTCAGCAGGTACTGTAATTCCCTGCCTGGGCACGGGACAAGATTTGCTTTTATCCTACAAACAACATATGCAGAAATACTTTCTAGGCTCAGGAATGAACTAGGTCAGTGAAAACAGGTCCAACAGTGGCCCATAGGAGTAATGATGAGTCACCAGCAAGAAGTATGGAAAATCCAGGAAAGGTGCTACCAGAGCACTGGTCTGTGAAACACCTCTTTGGTTCTGTATTAAAAGCTGCAATGCTCTGGCCAGAGGCCAACAACTCATCTTGGTCTTTCTGCTCACATTAGGTGAACACGCTTTCATGTTCTCAGTGTGTACTTCTGCTAACATCTGTCTTAAGGCAATTGAGGTTATTTTCTGCTGCTATATCAAATACATCTTGAGATGCAAGAGAGATGGGGACAAATATTAGTGCAAGTCAAGTGAAAAGTGTTGTGAACAATCTGGTAACGTGAAATGTAGGTATTTTGGGGTAATTTTATAAGCTCACATTATTATGTATAGAGAATAAAGAGTGTATTTGGTTCAAATTAGGTCAGCTTTGTAGGGGTTCAGAGGTGTTCGTTGGTTTAAATTCTGTGAAATCATAGGTAAAAATAGGTGCTTCTATCACTTGTGCTTTATGTGTTTAGGGTTATGTGTTTCTTTTTGAGTTACATATATTTACGCTGAGTATATTTACCAAATATTCTATTCAGCAGTGGTCAGCCTGAAGCAGCCTGCCATGCCTTTTCAGCAGTGTTATGCATATCGGTAGGAATGCCTGTCATCTCAAATCTCATACCAAACCTACAACTGCTCCAGTTAAATTCTGCATCTGTCTATTGTTCCTTCATATTGCTTGGGTATTATACTCCACAGAAATCCATGCTACTACTGCATGCATTTTGAAACTGTTTGCTTCTGATTCTTTTTTTTGTTTGTTTGTTTTTTGTTTTGTTTTGTTTTTGAAAGACATTGACTGATTGGTTTGTGCTATCTGGTTTTATCTAATTTTATCACAGCTGTCCCCATGCATGTTAGGTTTTCTTAAACAAAGCATTGCACTGTAAATTACAGAAATAAAGTTTGTCTTCTTTTTAGACCAAAGTGTCTTTTCAAATAATGAGCTCTATGCCTCCCACCTCCACTTTGCTTTTTCAACAAAAACTTTAGTTGTAATAAACTGCCTTCTCTCCCTTGTTTTAATGTTTCCATCTCGGTTTATTTTTAAAAGGTATTTCTCACTGAAGCTTTTCTTTTTCTTTCCTGCAGTAATATAATCTGCCAGTTACTGGTTTTCTAGCAAAGTTACCAATGGAGTCATGGAAATTAGTGAATCTAATTTTTTAAAAACTTCTTTAGTATTTTCTTTGTGCATTGATCTGATTTAATTCCTCAACAGATATGTATGGTAGGACAGAGAATTTCCTTCCATTAATGTAAAGGGAACACAACTGCTGATGCATATGTCAACACAAGGAACCATTCTGTGTATTTTATGAGCACCAGCACCAGGGAAAACTCAAGGCATTTCTCTGGATCCTCTTTTGGCAGCAAGAATGATTCACCTGACTAGAGGACATGAGTGGTATACGCACAGATATCTACCGTTACAGCCACTGAACCATGCTATTTTAATAAGGCTATTAGGTATCAAATATGTATGAATCTATAGCTGTAACAAAGGGCAGAGCCACTTAATTTTTGTTGTACCTAGATGCCATCCAGAAGGGACTTACGTATCACAAGCTTGTCTTCAAGCTAGCTGAAAATATGGGCATCTTTCATATCAGCGATCCAACGGGCATAATGGGCATATAGTCATTGTATGAAATTCAGAGTATGAGATGTTATGCATTTTCTGCATATCTCACCTTTTCCTTATTCCTCAGTCTGGCGAAACTGACTGTACCTCTCCTCTCTCTGTGTCCAACAAGGCCTAATTCCCTTATTAGTCTCTTTCTTGTTAATATGTCCCTCTGCTCTGCAGATTCTAACAAGCCATTTCTCTCAAATTGCCTAATAGCTTAACATAATTAAGTTAAATCACAGCAATTGCTTCTAATCTATATTTAGCTTCAAGTTTGCTGCTTCTGCTTCAGGTGTGAAGTTACCCTTGTATTCCTGAAAGTTCACCCATTTTTTCCTGTGTATAGCAATTGGTCTGAGATGCATTCCTCTTCTTTGCAAACTTTACCTTCCCTTACAACATGTGAGGTTCTCTTCCACCAAATGAGGACCGTGTCAGAATGTTCTGCATCACACAGTGCTGGTGTAACTCTGGTCACCCCAGCTGATCAGTGCTGCCTTGGCTCTCGAAATGTACACATTGTAAATGATATAATTAAGAATGTCATCCTTTTAAAGAAAGAAAAAACCAAAACAACACAACAACAAAAAACCACAGCAAAAACAGCCCAGCTCATGCTTGCGGTACAAGGAGAATCTATGTCATTAAACTGATTAGAAGGTTCCAGAGGGTCCTATGTTTTGTAGCAGACTTAAAGTGGCTCTTCTAAAAGGGCTAGGGAGTTCCTCTGTCCCTTTCTTGTTACTGTTTAGTTCAACAAATCTTTTTTCTTTTCCCCTTTCTTTCTTTATCCCTCCTGATCCATTGCCCCTTTTCCCCTCCAGCTGGCTCCCTCAGCTGCTCTTTGATCCCTCAGCTGCTCTGGCACTCCTGCTATCAGCACAACGGGAGGCAGAGCAGCCACACAGACCAATACAGGAGTGAATCCCAGAGCTGCAACAAGAAGCCCCCAAATTTGTTCACTTGCTCTCTCTCTCCCATAGCAACCCTCTTTATAATTGTAGGTTGGCATTCAATAGTCATGCTTTTTGTAATAACAGTAATAGCTCTGATGTTTCACCTAGTTTCTGCAGTTTCTGTGGGGTTTGAATTCTGTATGAGCTATGAAAGCCACACATGACACTGTCATGAGAAAGTCCCTGAGTATGTTAGCAGCCCAGGGCAGCTGCTTTGTGTGCTTCCAGGTGCCTTGTTGCTGCAGGATCAGAGTTTGCAAAATGTAAAGCTTTTAATTTGAGAGGTGTGTAAGAATCAGTGAGGGTGGAGCAGGAAAATTGTGAGAACAGATTTGGATGTGGCCACAATGAGTTATGTATCCCTTTTGCTCCTCTTTGTTGGCTGACTGTGCTGTATAAAACAAATGGCATGACAAGAATGAATTCAGACATGTCGGAATGATTTTACATAACTTATGCACACTTTCCATCCCCTAGAACACAGAAGAAAAAGGTGACAGCGATAAGCTGCAGCAATTTAGCAGATATAACTGCATTTGTTTCTGGTGTCATTTACGTTTAGGTACTGCTGGTCCGTGCTCATGGTAAAGATCAGTATGTCAGTAGCTCTCATTGTGACAGCTCTCAAGAGCAATGGCTGAATTTATTTTTAAATTTTGATTCTAATGTGCAGTGCCAGTGGAGGTGCACTGCACTGAGTGTTTATTGAAAGCAGGTATAGGAAGCATGGCCTAAAGCTTTTATAGCCCACAGTGACTTAGTTGCCCACAAGTGCCAGTCTGTATTCTCTCTCCTCTTCTCTCCTGTTTTCCTTCACGTGCCTGCACCAGGTTGTCAGAAACAAACTGGATAAGCCACACTATTCAGTAAAGAAATTGGAAGTAATAAAAGATCTATTATATGACATATCAGAAGTATTCTTGTTATTGTTCTTTTCACAGGAAGGTCTGTGGACGTTTTACAAGGATTATCTGTATCATTGCCATGCTATCCAAATACAAAACCTTGCTTAAGTCCACTCAGCAGGTCTGTGACAGAATCAGAAATATGTGTCTCTATCCAGCGCTCTGTGCATTAGTGAGAAAAACATGAGCCAAAGAATTCCGGGCTTTATTCACAATCTGAATGTGGATTTAAAATTTGACATATGGTTCTTTTTCCTTTTTCATTGTGGGTCAGGTTGGAATGGGAAGTCTTTAGCATCCTGTGTAAGTTGTCAACACTGCAATATACTGCAATATAAAGATGGCACTAATTTTCTGAATTCAGGTATCACCAGAGGCAAAAAAAAAAAAAAAAGTACTATTAGAGTAAGCCACTTATAAAGATCTGTGGGAATAGGATAAGCTAAAAGGAAAGGAGAGTAGCCATGTAGAGTTATAAATGGCTTTAAAATAATCATGAATATTGCAGAAGTCGTATTAGTAACAGCTTAAGTATATTTCCATAGGTGTTTCTTTTTATTTACATATTAATTAGTAGATACCTAAGATATTATGTTACTAGAATGTCTGTGATGTTCATGTTTTATTGACAGACTATTGTATCCAATAAAAGTTGCCAGATGTGGAAAATTAATTTCTACAGGCTTAATTGATTGCAGAATTTCTTACTCTGCCAGTTTTATTCTGTGCAACACTGCGTCTGCTAAGTGTGTAGTGCCAGAGTAACCCTGCAGCTGGGTAGCTGCCCTTCCTAGTCCCTGCATGGGAGATCTCTGTGTACCATGCAGGCCGGTCTCTTTTGGAATCTCTTGGAGAAATCTTCTATTGCAGCGGTCAGATGGAGTTGATGAGTACCCTAACCTGAATAACAAGGTTTAACAGGAGCACCACCGCATTCGAGTCTTTTTCCCATACCTGCCAGTATTGTACTTTTCTGAATATGGATCTTCCTAGCAGCTTCAGCATTCTTTTGCTCATAGCTCCTTCACCAAACAACCCTTTTTGCTGAAGTGCAGAAGGGTCTGCTTTCTAGTGTGCAGCCTCCCTGTGAGGAGGACTGCTCCTGAGCTGCGTCAGGCAGAGTGAAGGAAGAGTGCATGACCTCTGGAAGCTTCTTCCTGGCTCCCCTCACCCAGAAACCGTGCCTATCCCCTTCTCACTTCTGTTCCTCTGCTGACAGCCCCCTCCAACAGCCTTTTAAATTCCAGTAGCCTTTTTAAGGATCTGTTCAAAACTTAAAATGTTTTGAAGGGAAGCAAAAAGCTTTTCACAATTCAAAGAATAGCCCATAACACTCAAGATCATCACATCCTTGCCACCACAAGGTAGGACCAGGATAATTGATCTCCATTTTTGAATATTGAAGCATTTTTTTGGAAAAGCGTTTTTAAAATAAAATAATATAAAGGTCCTCTCAATGTGTCATTCCCTTATGAGAGTCAGTGAAAGATCATTTGCAATTATACCATCAGTGAGTTTTGCTGTTTTCCTGACTGCTCCTTACATCATCTACTTTGAAAAAAAACAACAAAGCAAGCAAAACTTTGAAAAGTGAAACTGGAATAAGTATAATGAAATGTATAGTAACCTTTCAGGTCTTCATATACTGGCAATACTTCAGGAGCAGCTGATAACTGTGTTGCCACTGAGGTCAGCATCATTTGACACTGTAAGGTGCGTAAATATTTGTCTCACAAGATAATGCAGGCAGACATGATTTGTGGGATTACATCCTTAACTGATCTAGCTATTTTCTAACAGCAAGATCCCTAGCAAGGCTGATGGATGTAGCTCAACAAAAGTTATAAGCAAGCTTCTCATATTTATCCAATTAATGCTTAGCCCTTTAGCTTCAAGATCTGATTTGTTGCTCAGTAATACTAATTTTGCTTTCCTTGGTACACCCATCTTATTTTACCCTGTTCTATCATGCCCTCATGTGACAAATAGGGAAGAAAATACACTTTAGACAGCTATCTTATTTTACAGATGTATGGAAAATTACTATTTCTTCCTTAATTTTTTTTTAATTCCCTAATGCAGGTGGATCCTTTGGTGGTTTTTAACGCTGTTTCTGCGTTTCAGTGCAGTTCCATTTTCTATAAGCATCTGAATCTCAAAACGAAATGCAGTTAATGTATGTTAAAGTAATATTGCAGAGGGACTTTTTTCATAAGGTTGGTTATTCTTTCAATATTGGTATCTGTTTCCAAGAAGTATTTGCAGACTTCTTGCTTTTCTTGGATTTCTTTGTTGTTTAAGCAATATAGATATGAGATCATACAATTTACCCTCATCTCTGATCTTGGCAAGCTTCAAGGCATCTTAAAATGGGGATTTCTAATGATGATGAGTGACAGCTTAAACTGAAGGAAGTGGATTTAAAAGCTGAGTGTGCAGTTACAAGTACAGATTTTCTGAAAATCCGAGTAAATGTATGAATTTTCAGAGACAAAGATCAATGCAAATTGTTTCCCATGAGCCAGAAAAGCAGAAATATATCAATCACAATCCAGAAATCTGGAAGGTCTAACCTAAGTTTTTGAGAAATTAATAGCAAATAAATTTTAGTCGTAATTCCTTCAGCATTAATTCTGCAATAACAGCAAGAACAATTTGGACAAAATAATTTCCTCAAACCAAAAGAATATTAAAACTGGAAAAAAAAAAAAAAAAGGAAAGACTTGTCATTCGTATAGGAACTATTTTATGTAACAGCTTTATTCTGACATTAATCCACAATAAGGTGAAGACGTGGCTTTGGGTTGTGTTTGTTTGTTTTGTTAGGTTTTAGGGTGCGGTGGTTTTGTTTGTTGCTCCGTTTTTATTTTCTTTTCATTTTATTGTATCTGTCTTTTTCCCCTTCTAGCTGTAATACAGCACATTTCCTACAAAAATGTCACTTTGAAATTAAAACAGTATGTTCTAGATGCACAGGAGGAGTTCCAATATTTCACAATTAAAGCAAGCAGCATAGCAAACAAGATGGAGATCTCCACTAAGCTTTCAGAGTGAGGTCTGCTTTTGTGACCTTACTTTGAGTAACACAGCTGCAAAACACAAGTGCTCTGGAGGGACAAGATGATGGTTTGTTTTACAATCTTTTAGTTTATTTAGCAAACTAAAATAACAGTTGCTTTGTAGTCAACTTTGCTGGACAGATAAACAATAGTGACAATTTCATATGATGTATATAGACAGAAGAGGTTAGCTGCAACCCCTGAGTGATGGAGCTTGTCATATTCCCTTCTCCTGTAATGCACAAGGTTAGAAATCAATGTCTTAATCATGGGCAGCTCTGGGCAATTCAGATATATCACACACAAACAGGCTTCTAATTACATTTAAGAAATACATATCATACATATATAAACTGACATAAATATCAGAGTGGTGTTGCTAGCTGTCAAAATGGATAAGTATAATTCCCTCAGTGGCCCTTGACAGGTTCAATACCTGCTACGGAGGTGCTATGAACAGCATTATACGGCTGATTGAGTTATGACAGCTCTAACCCAACAGGGAAGCGAGGCAGGAAGGAATAGCCTGGGCTGCAGACAAATGATGATAAAGTGATCACTTTAAAGAACAATCTCCATAATATTTCATGCTTGCTGCACGGTGTAAAGGCAGTCTTGACTGCGGGGCTAACTGCTCTATCAATTGATTTGATTCACTGCTGCAGCTACTCCCAGTCATAATATTTCAAATAAATGGCACCGTGGATAGAAATAATATCTGCATCAATATTAACCCTGAAAGGACTAATGGACACAAGCTATAATTTCCTGGACACCCTAATAATGCATTTTGACTGGGTTTGACTTGGAATGATTTTTTTCTTCTTCTTTTATTTTTATATATATATAGATATATATATACATAGATACAGATATATGAACACCATATTGTTTACTTCAACTTTCCTTTATGGTAGTGAAAAAGCTTTGCAGTTCAAGCCTCATTCACAATTTCAAGTTTAATTTTAAAGGAAATTCTACTTAGTATTATTTTTAACTGTTTATAGCAAACATCTTACATTACAATTGCATTAATTATCTGAAAGGAATGGGATGTTGAACATTTATTTGCATATGTGTATTACACAATTTTTGTGCGCATGTGTACATATGGAAAGAATCTGCTGTGATTCATTTAAAACAAACAGTAAAGGAGCTTAAAATTAATTATAAATGAGAATGGAGTCAACAAATTATATCCTGGAAACACAAGAAACCAGTAAATTCTAATGGTTATACAGGATGTTAGGGTTTCTTTTTCCTTTAGAAATAATAAGTACTACGTGAGACAAGCTGAACATGTAAGAAGTAGAAGTGAATTTATGTGTTCATAACCTTAAATCAAACCTGATTTCTATTTTCCATGCAGTTTTTCACATACTCTGCAACATAATGGATGTTTATTCTCTTCTTTCATTCATAACACCGTGCTGACATTTAAGTCCCCTTTAAAGATCTGCTGTGCTTATTGTGAATCAAGTTGACATGTATAAATTTTATCATTTTATTATTGTTATTCTTTTTCCACTACTCTCTGACTACTTGGCCATCTTTGGATTGTGAGTCTTTAAAATCAGAGTCATGCCCACAGATTTAGAAACTGTGTAAAAAATAGTATTTCATGCATGCTAACAAGAATTAACCTGGATGAGTTTAAAAATCTATTTCTGTTATTACCAGTTTGTATCTAGATAAAAAGTGTCCCTATCAGACTCTTTTTTTTTGTTTGTTTGTCACTTAAACATTTACTATAAATCAGATAGGGTGATACTCAGGTTTGAATCTCATGCGGTTTGTTTATATTTGAAGCTAAAATAGAGGTACTTTGTGAACTGTCCTTGGTGAATGCTTTGATTACAGAAGTGGTCTTAAAGAAGTTTCAAAGGACCCCATTTTATTGTTTTCTAGAAGATGTGGGGGAAATAATGCTATTTCTGAGGATGCAAAATAAAGCCTGAAGGTTCCAAACCTGAAGGTTCCAGAGTTTGGAAGGCTGGCCTGAATCTAAATTTGAAATTAAAATTTATGGAAGATCAGCATTGATTCAACCACTGTTTCTGTGAGTCTACTGTCACAAAAGTAGTACTCTCCTTTTTTTCTGACTTGAGTACACAAGCAAGTTCTGTCATACTTGTTGCTTGCTAGCATGCTTACCTATGGATCAGTATCAATTTTACCAGAAATGAAAGCACACGGCTCTCATGTGTATTTTCTTGTTCTACATTTTCTTAGGAGCCTATGTCAATAGTCCTTTCTGTAGATCACTATTCACTATTCCAGTATTTTACCAAGATGACTCTTTGATTTTTCCTCCTTGTTTTTTTTTTTTTTTTTTTTTTTTTTCCCCTCTTGTCTTACAATGGATGGTGCTAGTTTTATTTTTCCAATTCAAACTATTTCCTTCATAGCAATCTGGTAATCTTTTGATACTTCTCTGCCTCTTCCATAAACTTATTGAACTTCTTTCTGAAGTTTTTCTTGTATAATTCAATTTCAGACTTTTGGCTCAAGTTGTTCAGTTCCTATCAGTCTGTCCTTGCCTGGCTCTTCACCTTTATTCCTCTCTATTTTTGTGTGTATTTTTTGCTCCCACTTTGTTATTCTCTCTATGTGCTCAGGCTCAGTTATAGAGATAGCCACCAAATGCAAACCAAACATTCTCACTAGTCAGAAACCTTACACATATTCTCCTTTCTTTGAGTTAGAATACTGGTTTGTCAATCTAAATGTTTCTTCATGAATATCCAACAAATAACAGTTAAAGTAAAACTTTGAAATTTCACTGATAGCTGCTTACAGCAACAAAACTTCAGTGTCTCTGTTATTGATTGCATCCAGCAATCCAGCATCACAGCTCTGTCACTATTCCTTAACTTGATATTTGGCTTGGGCTTAAACCTTTTGTGTCTTGAAATCTAGGCCATATGATTATTTTGGAAATCCATTTCTGAAAGAGGGTATGCCCTGTCCATTTTGTGCAGCATTAACTTTTCTCCTGATTTTCGTCATCATCTGCTTTTTTTTGGAAACTGAACTTCACTTGAGACACACAGTCAATTTGCAGATGGTCACAAGCACTATGCAAAGCCTGTTAACCTAAACTACTTCTTTCCTTCTTCCCTTATTCATCTTACATTAGTTCCATCACACTGATAGTAAAATAGCTGTTTTCATGTTTGCTATTTCCTTTCTCATTCTTTATCCTCCATTCAGTATCAAGACATCAATCTCGAGCCTCACCAAACTTGATAACTTATCAGTCTCTGCCAACCTGTCCCTTGTTCCTAGGAGTATTTTTCTTTCAATTCAGTATGGTTACAAGGAGCTTACCATTTACAACTGCAAAATTGTTATCTTGCAAAGACCTACTAAACATCCTTTTGACTGTTGGTCCAAAAGTTCAAGCTCCCAGCTTGAAATCTTGTCAAAATTTTCTGCATATGGTTATTTTGTTTTGTGTTGCTCCTATCATAATGTCATCTTTTGGTGTTCTCATTGTCTCTACCTTTTTAATGGATTATAAATTATTTGGGGTGAAGACTGTCTTTTTCAGTATTTGCAGAGTATCAAAAATCGTAGCAACATAGCAGTACAAGTAATTAAGACAGTAATAATAATAAAAATAACTTTTACACCAGAAAGAGTTGTGAATTCAGCCAAATTAAACTCAAGAAAAAAAAAATTATTTCCAAATATGAATTATTCCCCAGTAGGGTCTGAGACTTAATTTCAGATATGTGAACAGAAAACACAACTTCTTAACTGGGCCAGCAATGTGCTTTTTAAATCTGATAAATTACAGAGTTGCATCCATTTTCCAGCTAATGTAGATGAAGTGTAAATACATGATGATAACTGAAATACATCCCTTTACTGTATTGCAAATGGGGAGGTGGGAAGACCCTCAGTATTTTAAGGGCCAAAGAGAATCACGGGAGCAGCCTTAAAGATTAATTCCTTGTGTCTAGTTTAAAACAAGATTAAATTAGCTTGTGTGAGCCGCTGTTAGCAGATGCACTATTACATTATGCATGATTCCTGACTGCTCATAGCATGAACAAACTGCACAGTGTTCCATTAGTGATTTTCAATGCTGTGCTAAGCTTTAAGTCACATAGACAGGCCATTGTATTGGGTTTACTTTGCGGATGTGTTTTCCAGGCAATTTCACAACCTACCTGATCACTGTTATTGATTGACTGGGTTTGAAATGGATAAAAGAATTAACCTGTGTAAGGGTAGTGGAATGGGGTATATACAGTATCCTATATACTTAGTATGATCAATAGTACTCTAATGTAGAAAATTTAACCAGACAGGGCAGAATTGTCTTGCCCACCTGCATCAATCTTTGTGCTCCCCATAGTGTATACCATTCTACTTATCCTATATACATATGCTGTTATGCTTTTCATCTGCTTTTTTTTTCCTTGGACACTTCTCTTTCTACTGTTCTCTGTAATCTTGTGAATGCACTGATATACATACTCTAAAGCAAACTTAGGAACTTCTGAACAGGGATATTTTTCCTCTCCTGTGTCCACTTTTGAAGGGAAACACGGGCAGCTACACTAATCTAGAAACTCTCCTGTTTCATCTGTAGAGAATTCCTACTTCCTCTCACCTACGCTCTGTGGCCATCTTCTGCTAGTTCTACTGCATGACCAGTACAGATCTGCTTTCGTTCATGGTGCCCTGTCCTACCCCCAGCACCTTTCATTCAGACATAGGTCTTAGTGATCTCCAGCTCCCATTTAAGACATTTCTCACCCTCCCCTACCTTACATGAGCTGCAAACACACACATTTTTGATGCCAGTGTATTATCATATTTATTACATATGCTTGATAGTACTGGATTTTTTCTTCCAACTAATCTTTGCATTTGGATGCATACCTGTGTGACCTATTGTAGGGAACTTGGTTTAGCAGAGGGGTTGGACTCAATGATCTCTTGAGGTCCTTCCAACCTGTGATTCTGTGATTCCCAATATTGGCTAATTAAATATTTATTAGTGAAACTATAACAAACCCAAACTTGTATAACAATTTTGTGGAAATAAAGCTAAGTTATGGCTACTTGAAATCTTTATCAGAAATACTTCTGAATAAAGCATCAGAATTGTAATTCACCCCTGAAACTAACATAATATTTTTAAATTGTACTCTGGTCATGTAATTAGGATCAGGAAATAAGCTTTCATACAGCTTTGGTTGCATTATGTTCGCTCCCTCCAGCATCAAGAAAGCATTAAATACACCAAACTTCTGGCCATCTGGGAATTCCTGCCCTTCTGGCCAACTCCTTTTCTTTCTTGGCTAACTTTCTTTATTCACTACCTCCTCTAAAGGAAAAGCCACCCAGAAAGGCATTTCTGTCTCTTCTTTCAAGAATCCCAGGAGACTTCAGGAAAAAATAACTGAGAAGCAACAGTGCTACTCAGTTTTTGCTTATCCCACGAGATGGGAAAGACAAAGAAGGAGGAAGAGTTCTTCAATGCATTTCTAGAATGTGTTTCTGGTCTGCTACTTCCAGGACAAAATTTTAACATAATTGATTAACATTTTTTTATTAATTTAAAATACAAGCGTCTGTGTGTTCTTCTTCTTGCAAAGTTTAGAAATCTCAGCATTTTATTTTGTTATGAAATGAAAATTGCTTTGAATCATGTCCTGAAATATGCAAAAAATTCATCTGTAAACTGTATTAGGAGATTGATTACGAAGAAGGATATATTCTGAGCTGATGTAGTCTTTGTCTTTTGCCTAGAGCTGTATCCAAACTCGCAGTTTCTCATGGTAAGCATTCTGTCATATAATTTTGCAGCACTCTCCCCCATAGCCTATGGGTATTTAATTTTCTGTAATTGTCTAAGCCAGCAGCTTGGAGCTTGGAAATTCTTCAGTAATTTCAGCACCAATGGTCACTCCAGCTATACCCTTAATCCCTGTAGTTTTTCCCTGTAAAATGGGTGTTGGAATGGTTGCTCACTGAGCTGACGTGTTAGCTAATGGTTTTAATATGAACTAATAAAATTACACAAAACTAGTAACATTCCTTGGAGGTAAAATTGATTGCAGAAGTTACTACATGACTTCAAAATGCTATTATTATTGTCTAAAGAAACCAATAATTCAAGACCTGTTTTTCACTTGTGCCAAGGGACTTAGAAATTAGAAAAAACAAATCAATCACATGGCTTTAAATGTGAAATCATTCTGCTGAATCCTCTGCCCAGACAGGACCAACTTGGGTGGTAGGGTCAGCAGGGTAACAGAGCTGGCTAGCGGTGTCACTCCTTTACCAACACACGCTGTCCAAGCACTGTGGAATTGCTGCCAAGTCCCAGCATGGCGGCAGCAGAACCAGCAGAGGAGTTAGCAGTGTGCAGCATTTAAGAGAGACCACTGCAATTTCTAAGCAGTCAGTGTAAACAAACATTTTCACATAAAGCAAAAGCTTTGTTCAAAGCAAAACTTGCTAGCCACATTAAGCATTAGCAGAGCAAATGCAGCAGATACTGAATAAAAGGCCGCTGAAATTTTTTATTGCTAGGGGAAAAAAAAGGTCCAAATATTCCTTGCCAAATTACTGTTTGGTAGGGGCTCTATTACCGGTTGAACAGCCATTGGTCAGCAAATTGGTCATATTATTTGTTAGTAAATTTGAGAGTGCAAAATTATTTATTGGTAAATTAGAGATGGCAGAATTATTGGTTGGTAAGAGAAGAATTGCAGTGATTTGTTAGCAAATTAGAGATGCTTGGTTTTGTCTGTGGGATAAATCAAGGTTGGTCAGATATTGGAGGCCAAATTAAAGACGGCCATATTATTTATGGTGAATGCTGAAATCCTGCTTTGTGTGTTACAAGCAAGTAAAAGTTGGGAGGGGTTGCTTGGCTGTTTTTCAGATTCACTTTTAATTTTTTTCTGGTTTATGTTTTATCTTTGCTTTTTTTTGTGTACGTGTCCGTTAATATATAAATAAACAATTTTTTTCAGGTGATTCATGTTCGTTCCATGATTCATGAACCAGGTATTACCATAATCTGTGCAGAGTGCTAAGGGACTTCTGAAATTGGTTGAAGAAAGGTGTTAGAATGCCGGAACTAAAATCTGAAGCCTTTGCTATTCCAGAGTTAAGCTGGTGCTGTGCAAGCAGTATGAGTTACTCCTCGCTGGCCCACAGTCAGCTGGCTGTGGCCGGAGAAGCTAGTGATGTGGATCCCTTTCCTGAGAAGCTGCCCTGCTGCCAGCTGAGGGCTGGTTGCCCTGCTTTTATTGTCAATGAACTGGGATTAGCAAGGACATGGAGCAGTAGGGCCTTCAAAGCAGGAGTTGCTGTGAAGAGCGGGGATTTCTTTGGACAGTAGTAGTCTATCTTCTTTGTCTCTTGCACAAAAGCTAAACCACTATGCCAAGGTTAATAAGCAACCATCCTTACCATGTAATAAGGGTATTTTTGGTGGAGAGCTGCAACTGAGATCACCGTGTTCTTCCTAGACAACTCTGAAAACAGTGTTTTTGGTCTCACTGATATCACAAATACAGCTTTGTACTGGAATATAGTAATGCAGTGGAAGCTCATATTCTCAATTGTCTTTAGTATATGTTCTTTCTTTGCTTTTATCTGCAGAATTCCATCTTGAAAGCAATCTTGATTATGCATTCTGTACATAGAACAATTTGGTATCATTTTAGATCACTGGAAGAGAAGTGCTTTTTACTTGAAAACTTTGCAAACAATGTACAGCACACAATGGTAAAACTATTAAATCATTTTAGATTTTAACAATGCTGAAGAAAATAATAGAATAGTATGAAATGTCCATGGCTGTTTATATAGCAGTTGAATTCTGTGTACAATGGAGACCAACACTAATTAATCAATTTTACTTTTCCAAAGGGACAATTCATAATTGTTTTGACAATAATACAGATGGAGCCAGGGAAGATGTATTTTAAAACTTGAAGAAAGTCTTAAATTTTGAAACATTAAAATTTGCTTTTTATATGAACTCCTGCAACAACAGTGCCCCTACCTTTCCTGTCTACTAATTCTGCCAAAAATGATGTGTTTATTTGGAGACAGTAAAATATGTTTGACATTTTTAAGACACAGCTAAGGGGGAGATTTTGCAAAAGTGAAGGGGGTGAAAAGGAATTTTTATCCTGCTGAAGTAGCAACATGATCACAAGATATCTGGGTTTTATAAATCTCCTGGATTGAGATAACATATGCTGCACATTTTTTGGTGTTTTCATGAATCAAAAAGTTAGAACTTGGAATTCATCAGAGCATTTCAGCAATACAATGATTGTTCAGTGTTGGGTTCAGTTTGAACTGCTCATCTGGAAAGCTTTAGCTAAAACCATTACAATTAATTAGAAATGGTTTAACAATTTCAGAAGAACATAATTATAGTCCCCCACCCCCCTTCCCCTTCTCCTGTGTAGGTACCTACATAATCTGCTCTCCAGAAATGGAATTATCCCCTTGGTGCCAATCACATTCTGCTCTCAACTCTCAAGATCAAGTAGGCTCACACTGTAAGGTGTGTACTTGAGCCTACTTGAATCTCAGCCCGAGATTGTTGTACTCTTCAGGGTTTTCCTTCTGGTGATTTGTTTCAGACGATTACAAACTTTACGTTCATATCAAGATCTGGAGTATTGAATTAGGACAAACTATCTTCAGCTGCTATTCAAAGATAGCATGAGACAGGAAAGGTAAATAAGCAAAAACAAACAAACAACCCAGCAAGAATAAACTGAAGAAGGAGTGAAGAAGGTACGCAAAAAAAAGCAGGACAATGTGGATGGCATTTGTTTGGTTCTTTTCTCCCAAGAGAATCTGATAACTTTTAACAGAAAATAACTTGATGTGGGAAGGTGGAGGCAAGCCACTAACCTTCATTAGAAAAGACCATGATTTGGGTATACCTCCATTTAAAATGAACACAGCTTTTTACCAGAAATTGTTGGTCATACTTTCTGCTGGTAAAATAAAATTTAAAAGTAGGTTGATTCCTCAAGCCATTTATCTGAGTTCTTTCTGAGTTCAGCAGAAGCTGGGATAAATCATTCTACTATGGCTCTATGAATCTACCTCACCTTTTAACTTGTTATAACAGATAAAATCACAGTTAGTTAAATCTCCTACAATAAAAATTCATGTTTATCGTGAGGTCAGTAAGAGCAATAGTATGTTTCCCAACACTTATTAATACAATTAGTAAAAAATTAATAGTGGGAATCTTCATAAAAATATAAAATTTAAAATGAAAGTCTTGACCAATCTACATAGGAAATCTTTATTCCACCTGTAGTATTCTTCCATTTTGCCAGATTTTCAAAATATTTGCAATTCATTGGTTGCAGTTCATAAAATATCCTGAGTAGGAAGAGACCCATGAGCATCACTGAGTCCAGCTCCTGACCATACACAGCAGCCTAGGAGTTAAACCATGTATCTGTGAGCATTGTCCAAATCTTTCTTGAATACCAACAGGCTTGGAATCATGACCACTTCCCTGGGGAGCCTCTTTCCAATGCCTGAACACATCCTCATGTGTCTGTATGTATTTTGAGAAAACATTTGAGAATTTTCAAAATGACTGCAAGATCTTTCAGAAAAATAGGGCAGCTCTGCCCACCACAAAGGGTTGGAAATTCATGATCTTCAAGGACTCCTCCAACCTAAACTGTTCTATGATGCTACGAGAAACAGTAAGAGAAATTCACTGAATACTGTACTGTTCTGAATTTGGTGAAATCTGTGTGAGTTTTATATATCAATTTAGATCTCTAACTATAAATTTCTTCTGCGGGGTTTTTTCTTCTCAGTGCAGATTTTTTTCCTTTTCATAGGGCTACGAAAGTCATCATTAAAATCTGAGAAAATAAATCACAGCCTGGAGTGCAATAACAGTAAGTTAGGTGAAGTTTTGTATTTAGAGACTGACATACTTCAGAAAATTTAGCTTTGCTGTTCGAAAAGAATAACATGAAATGTCTTAGTCTGACATAAGTATCACGGTCAGAAAATAAATTCTGAAGCCATAAGTAAATGGAAAAAATGCATATTGTCCTTTTTGCCAATTGCAGATATTTGAAAAGCTAACAGCTATTCGAATTGTGCTGTGAACTAACTATTCTCCACTGTAGGAAGAAGAAGATCTTCCCAGGATTCAAATACATTATTTTTCATCTTCACTGTGAAGAGCTTTTTCCTCTTCTTTTCTTCATAGAATAAAAGGCCTTTCTGTTCTTTCAGTTGTGCAATCTCTGCCTTTTAGGGGGAGTTTCTGCTCCACTCACCCATCACCACCACCCAGCAACTCTGCAGTTTCTGTGCTTGATCTAGGAGAACAATTGGTAAAGGGGCTGAGAAGAAAAGAGAAGTACGCGCATGTGCGCACACGTACTTTTTCACAAAGGAAGGGAGGAAGGTTGGTGATCCTAAGAAAAAAGACTTAAAACATCTCAGGTAGAAATGAGAGCATTTCCTAGTCTAGCTGTGTGATCAGGAAGGCATTTGAAAGCTTACATTTAAATGGCTTAGGCAGCTTTGCAGTTGCATGGTAAATGGGTGCATTTGCATTTATGCATTCAAATATGCAACTTGGTATGAACATAGTCTTCAGTATCCTACGTAATCTATTGGTATTTCTGTCACACTGCAAAGTCTTAAAGCAACAAATCTGGATACAGTCCTTATTTTTTCAGTTATATTTTGAAATAATGCTAATTTGATGCACTCTCAAAGCTTTCCTAGATAGACTTTGATAAGTTTGGATTTTGAACTTGGATAATTGAGGATATAGTGTGTAGAAGCTGTATAGTTGAAGGGCTAAGGAGAAGAAAGAAATCCTTCATTGTAAGGTCATGGTGGTTTGGCTGCTTGCAATTTACTGGCAGTTGAAGACCGTTCAGTGGCAAATGTAGCAGAAAGGGCATGTGTCCACACTGCCAGCACCATCAGCATGGCACATGGGTATTGTCTATGGTAATAGGAGTTGATGAAGAGATTGAAAGAGCAAAAGATTAAAATACGTATACAAGTACTTATACAAACTAAGTATACAAAATAAGTATTCTGTCTCCTATAGCAAATTCTTTTATGTTAGTAGATATGTCCCATCTGTCATTTATTCTGTTTCAGTCATGGTCATTATGCGTCTGGCATCCTTCGTAAGAATTGTGTATATTGTATACTGGTTACGTTCAAATACAACTGTCTAAGCTAGTTTATAAAAAAAGTTTTTTTAAAAGCTGCACATGCACCATTTCAAAAATACGCAAGTACATTGCATTTATCCTTACAAAAAAATTGGCTGATGAGTGACTTCAAGCAGTGATGCACTTATATTCATGTAATCTGCATGTGTTCAAACTAAATGTGGTCACTTTTTGTGAAGTAAATTAAAGGGAAAATCCTGTGTAGACTCTTGGTTTGGTTGTTTTTTTTTTTTTCCGATGGTGTCCTAACCTTAGTAAGAAGAAAACTGGGCCAACTAGTTCTTGCTTTTATTAAAGTTCCTGTTGGCAGCACACTGTTGGGACACATTAATCTTAGTATTAATTCTGAGGAAAAGGGACTAAGAAGCCTAGGATGAATAAATCATTCTGGAGGCCATTTGGATGCCTTGGCACCTTCTGGGTTACATTGTTGGTGGATGAAAAGGCTTCTCTAAAGTGTTAAAGGGCTGGATAGCACAATTGGCTGTTTGCAAAATTACCCACAATAATGTGTGAGCGTTCTGCTGGAGGTAGGAAGAAAAGAGTAGGGTGGTTGGAGCACCTGTTTTTGTGCAAAAAAAAAATAACACTCTCATGATTATACATGGCGAGTTTGAGAGCTGGCGCTCATAAGAGCCCCCATGTAGGCTTTGTCACTGAGAGCAGTGAGTGCTGTTTCCATTCCAGTTCTGAGGTATTTGTTGATACCAGGGAGAAAGAAGAGTAGTTGAAACTCATCCTTTTGTGTTGTCACTTCATACATTTTTTGGAGGCCAGGGGACAGGACCCATTTTTTCCACTTCAAATAAACCAAAAGAGGATTTTTCTATTTATCTTTCTCTTGATGACTAATTCTGAAATACACTGCAAGATAAAATTGCCAGACTCCAAAAGTGGCTGCTGATTTTCACACAGTAGTAGCTAAACATTTTCAGTGGCAGTCAGTGAACAATTACATGCTACAATTTACACTGTCTTCTCTAGCATGTTCTTTGACTGAAGAAGCACCTATTATTAGCTAGGCAATAATCAAATACTTAAAATAGGCATGTAAAAGAAGATTTGGAGAATAATGCATGCTACCATTTAATAAGCATTTCACTCCCTCATTGGATGCACTGAAGTGTAGAAACCCAAGTTATATTGCTATATTTTTAGCTGACAAATTTGCTGTTGGGACGGTTATGTTTTCTCTTTGCATTTTCTTCATACAACAATTTAGTTTTATAAACACGGATCATCTGTAACGCAGTGAATGTAGTGTGCAACAATTTTTTGAATGACTTTTTAGTTGTTAGATGGCAGAAATCGAAGTTAAAAGAATACTGAAACTAGAAAAGTGAAAAACAATATGAAATGTCTCAAAACATTTAATTTTCAATGAAATAATAGAATATCACTGTACCACTTGTAACAGAAATGGGATTGTTTGAAAGCTATCAACCTGTTCATGTACTGATATAGATAGACTTTTTCAAGATAGCCAGTTGTCAGTGAGCTTAGGAAGGAAATGCTGCTTTCGTGTACATATGTTTCTTGTAAAGATGTTTGGTTAGTAACAGTTTACAATATGACAACTTAAGCAATAGACAGTATTGGTAATGCAACACCAACAACAGAAAAGGTGGGCAAGAGCCACTGTTTATGTTTGATTGCTTCAGAATATGAATTTCTAAAGGAAGTGCAAATAATTTAGCTCATTTTTTAAGGCAGAGAACATACTTCTATACTGATAGAGCATCTTACTTTCTTTCTGCTCACTCTGTTTCTAGCCTAGAGGTATACTTAAGTACACTGGCTGTGTAGTGACCTAATGTTTGGTTCAATTTGTCCAGGACAGACAATGAGCAGTGTAAGTGGAATTCTATTCACATACTTCCAGACTGAGTAGTTTATATTAAAATTATTTATTATTTTAGAACACCAGTTAAAAAGAGAAAAAATTAGCTTTTTTCTTTTTAATCTCCACTTCTTAGATATAACCTTATAGTATACACTTACCACAGGGTGAACTTCACTTACTACTATTTTTGTAGTCCTTATACCTTTGGCCTTCTGACTTGAGTGATACAATAAATAAAATAGAGAACTGCAAGATGCAATGATTAATAGAAAAATAAAGCTTCCATCAGGTATAGAACCTGAGTACCACTTATTCTGCATTTACACTGTGGTATTTGGAGATCATGAAATCTCATTGTAGGGTCTGGGGGTGATATTTGTCATTTTGTACTAAAGCAGATGATCATCATGTATTTCTCCATTTCAGGAAACCCTGCAAGGGTGTTCTACTGCAGAGAAACAAAGACTGCAATCTCAAGCATCTACTTTGAAGGCACCCAGGAAACATACCAACTTAATGTAGCCAGGATCTGCATTACTATCCCAAAGAAGACTTAAATCTTTGGAACTTAGAAGAAAAACTATTCTGTGCAGCATGATAAACCTGTCAGGAAACAGAAGACAAAGTCCTATCTGATCTAAGGTTGTGGAAAGCTTTCCAACTCACAAGAGAAGGTAAGCTCAATCCAAATAGAAAGTGGAACAATTTTTTTGATGGTATTAATAAAAATCAGCAATTTCCAAGATACATGAAGTAAAATGCTATTATAATCAAAAATTGCTTTCTAAATTCCTCACTTACCTTTTTTATTTTTTTTGATAGGAAGTGCTAGGTAATATTCACATGTAGCACATCATGTGCCACATCAGATGAGCTTGAGCCTCTATTGAAAAGCACAAGATTAATGTGTCTTTGTTCATAGGAGTACATAATATCTGGTGCTCAGTTCCACCTTCTACCAATGGAAAGCTACTGCTTTTGCTACCGAGCAGAACACTATCCTGGTTTGTAATGCAATTATTAAATTGCATGGGGGGCCTGAGTAAAATTTTACCTTGATTTTATAGAGTCATTGACTTTAATGGACTTGTTCCGAATTTTCACCGGTATAACTGCAAGTAAAAACAGGCCAGAAGATGTCACGTAAGACAGAATAATTCCATCTTGTAAACCATAATGCAGGTTACATGTAATTAAGTAGGGGTCAAGTAAATTCATCTTTCAGATGATGTGTTAAGTGACAGCCTAGGATGCTCACGGTTACTTAAATTTTCCTGTCTCTTCTCATAGGACAAGGGAAGTTCAATACTAATAGTGTCCAAAAGAAATTCTAGGTAGTATTTTACTTAGCTTAAATTGTCTTTTTGCATATGTTTAGATCGTTGTTCTTCACTTCATCTTTCTGAAAATCTAACCAATTGAGTCGTAACTGTTTTGCAAATGACAGATGTGTTATTGCCCAGAAACAACATACACTAGAATTTCTCTTAGTCTGTACAATTGAACTGCAAAACATCGATAAAGTCTGAATTGAAAAAGCAAGTGAAGAGTCAAGATTGATGTTTTAATGTTTAAGGACAGATCCTCAGCTAATATAAATTATTTTAGATTTCTTGAACTACCATTTTATTTTTATCTGGTTTTTATTTCTTAAAATAATATTCTGTTTTATTTGGTCATGCACCTAGGTGTTACTAGTCTTGCCTGTTTATATAAAATATCTTGTGACAATTTGGTCTTAAATGAAAAAACAAGGTACAAAGTATTAATCTTTTTTTCTTTTTTTTTTCTTTTTCCTTGTATTTGCCCTGAATTTATTCTGAAATAATTCTACAAATTAGTTACTGTAAAAATAAATATTCTTTGAAAATTACTGGCGTTCTGCATTTGCCACTTTGGGCAAACCCATCTGCATTTAGGATCGCCTCAGTTAGTTGTTGCTACATGCAGAAATAAGTTGTGTTTTTTGCTAGCCTTTTGGAAGGTAGGATAGTGTCATGCTAAGGGATGTTGTGAACAGGTATGTATGCATTAAAAAAATGTAAGGAAGGGCATGCAAAGCAGTACTTCAGCATTCAAGTTAAACACATCAAATTGGAAAAGAGTGCTATGAGTAAACTAGAAAATGGAATGTGAACAGGAATAGTAGTTTCAGCTTACTAGTTACAGGTCTCCTAAAATACTATAGTTTTTGGATTTCAATTCTGCAATACTATATATTTGGTTTTTCCAGTCCAAGTCCGTAGCAAATTACAAATTACTTACATGCTGTGCTGAGACACACACACACACACACACAAAAGAAGGGTAGAAACAGCTGCTGTTGGCTCTGTAGTTTTGCTTCCAGTGATTCCTAAATTCAGCCAACAAACACAGTTCTCCTTCACTTGTAGAGCTTCTGGTTTGTCTTGGCCCATGAAACCCTTTGTCCTTTGGCAAAATTTCACTGGAAACCTCAAGCAAATACTGTTTGATCTTTTCCAGCTTGCCTCAAGGAAGAGTATCATGGTTTCAGCTATCCTTCCTCTTCTGAAGGGAGGGAGGGGGAAATTGTATGTGAGGAATCATCTGTGTACAGGCCTAGTCTCAAGAGTCGCAAGACTTGAACAGCTGTGACTCCTGTGCTTAACATGTGCTCTTCAGTAAAGCATTTGCCAGGATAACCACTGACTAACACATATAATGGTTCTTATTTTATTTTCCATCTGTATTTTCCATGCAGTTTACCTGGCACTCTTAACCTCTCCAGAGCTAGAGGACTGCAAAAACTTCCTCTTTGCTAAGTTCAGTGTGTTACCTTACAGGGATAGGAGTCAGCACAATTCTGTTTGCAGGAAAAAAGTCAGGGGTTGTGGCACTTGGTCTTTGATGACTGCCACCCATTGAGATCAAACTGTACTGGCAGCTTATGTGTCATCAAATACTGTTTCAATCTTTTGAATCAAATTCTATAATTTCTGGGTTCAGAATGGCCCTGAGATTCAGGAATTGAGGAAATGAACAAAGAAAATCAAGGAAGATGAAAAGAGTAGAAATCTCTCTGACACCAAGACTTAAAAGGAGACTTGCCCTTCTTTCTCGCAGATACACATTTCTACCCAATTTCCACCTGGAGTAAAAACTGGGTGATGTAGAACACAGAAGTTTTGCATGTTTGTCTGATGTTCCTCTTCTTTGCTTTTCTTCTTTTTCTTCCTGCACACTTTTCAGATTTGGATTGGCTGCCTGATTTTGGATTACGGTCATTTCTATGTAGTCAGCTGGTCCTTCAATACTTACTATGATTTGCTGTACGCAACATGATCTTTCTCATTATTCTCACCTTTTCTGTTTGGTCGTGTTGAGATTCTGAGTATACCAGATTAATCACTTCAGTCCTAAATCAGAGAAGTCTGCACATCTGGTCAGTCTCTTTTTTTCTGATAGCAAGATGGCAGAGCCATTGAAAACCACAGCCAATAGGAGTAGGTTGAAGAAGACATGGGATTTTTTTTACAAGGGCATGAAAAAGTAAAGAGTATGAAAAGATAGCAATTGTCACAACTTAACAATTAACCTACATGGAAAAAACATCAAAAATGGTTTTAATCTCTTCCAGAATAATATCAGGATTTCCTTGTGAATTGCTTGTGAGATCCTAGTATAATACAAAAGCATTTAGGAACTTGATACTAATTATTAAGAGGTGAATAAATGCAGTAAGTTTGATCTGTCAGTTCTATCTTGAATTCATCTTGTTTAGGTTTGGGAGGATCTGACTGACTCAGAAATACCCATTCTGTTAGTATTTTTCATGACTCTAAATGTCTTCAAAAACTTGTTTTAAAAATGAATTTGATTTCAGATATCTTTGACTAGACCTGTATCCCAAAATCTTAGATGTGTAGGAAACATATTTCTGTCTTATCCAATGTTTTGAAAAGACAATCTGAAATTTAAGGCAAACAAAAGGAGGAGTACTCTGATCAGATTCTGCTATTTGTTACTTTAGAGTGGAAAATTGTTAAATGAAAATGTAATTTTTTTTTATAGATATCCACTTAAAATTGTTCTCTCTGTAGGTATTATGAAAAAAAGCTGAAATGTTCCTATAAAAGTATCTTGGTCACCAAAACTGCCTTTTTGTTCAAATATTTTTACAAGTACATTAGTTCAGTAGTTCTGATTCACTCAGAATGGTAGCATCTTTATATTCCAGATTGGAGGAGGAACTGGATACTTGCTTCTGTGAATATGCTCCTACTATAAGTGTGTAAGATGGGACCTTACTGTGAGTCAAATGACAGGGTAGTCTCAAGCAGACAAGTGAAAAGCTTGTGAAAAATGTGAACTCTCCTTAAACAGTGTCGCTTCTCTCTGGTTTAAGTTGGTATAATATCAGGAATTGTGGAACAGGAAAGAAATGCAGGAGAGAAAGGTATGGTTTTTTAGGCTTGGGCAATCCAAGATCTGGTAGGGTGAAAGACATGTAGAAATGGTTTGTTCCTTTCATAAACAAATTATTCATTCTTATTGTATCATTGCTTATTCTTCTGGATTATTAGTAGGTTATTTTCTTTTTAACTCTTAAAGCCTTGCCATCCACCTTCAAAACTGCCTCTAGGCATCTTTGATTTGTATGGTTAGCATTTACTCCCTAAGGTCTTATCAACCTTGGCAGTTTACAAATCATATTTTCACATGCATGAATCGCCCTTGACTAATTTCTCCAGTACAGTTTGAGCATAAATAACCTTTTCTTTAGCAGCTGCATTCTACTTATTTATTTATTTATTTATTTACTTACTTACTTACTTATTTTCCACCTGTTTATTTTCAGTAAACCTGGCATGAATAAGTGTGTGGTTTTATGGAACACTGCAAAGTAAATCTGTATCAAGATCTGGTTAGATATGTGCTGTCTTGTGGGTTTTGTTGTGTGTTCTTTTTTTCCCCTATTGTGAGTCCTTTTTTCTAATCTCTCTTTCAAAATCAATGAGTTCACAGTGACTTTTGATGTTATTCTTCCCCATGGTAGTTAAGCGTTTCAAAGAACAGAGTGAAATTAACTTTCTCATTGTGACATTGTGTTTATTTAGTAAATATAAAAAAAGATAAAGGTTCAGAAAGTCTTGGGTTCTGCAAAATCTGACTTCCAGTAAATAGCAAGTCAGGGTTGCTGATAACATCAGATGTTGCAGGTAAAAACATTAGATAACAACGCAGTGAAGAAATACAAGGGCATAGCAAAACTCCAATATCGGTACCCCTGCATCAAGAAAATACCTTATGCTGTGTCACATAGTTTTTTCCTGCATAGAAGTGCAGCGTATGAGAACTAGTGTCAAACAGGAGACAGAGCTGTTACCACATTTGTTGCAGATATAGGATTTGAACTGCCAAGCTATGAAGTTATGCAGCTTGGCACCAACAGAGAAGTTGATAACAGTTGGAAAGCAAAATTTCTCAGTCCAACTTCAGGCTCCACAGCCAGGCCACTACAGGCTGGTGCATAAAGGAAAGCATTGTATTATGGAATGCTTTAATTGTGACAGGTCTGAACACTGTTGGAAAGCCGATTTGTTCTTTGTGTTTTCTGAGGTATACTAACAATTCTAGCAGAAATCAAATAGCTTTATTTTTAACTTACCTGTAAATAAGTAGAAGACCATAAGATGAATCCAACAGCAAATAATTATTATGGAGTAATTCAGTTTTTTTTAATTTGCTCCTACTAACATACTGTTAAATAATTTGCTGCTTATACATTGGCTGCTCTGAAAGTAATGCCTCCTATTTTATTATGTTGGCCCACAATGTCAGAGGTGGATGTTGGTTGTCTGGCAGTAGAGGTTGAACTGTCCCATAAATTTCATTCAGTTTCATTCTGTGGGACAGATGGGAGCTGAAGGGCAGTCTGACTGAATGGCATCTTACATGGAAGTGTGGATGAAGCAAAGGTGTGCCATTAAATTCCTCCCACATAAATGGCACCTACTGACATTCATTGACTGAATGTCAATGAATGCTTATTGAACGTTTTTAGAGACAAAGAGTGAATGTGAGCACAGTGAAGTGGTGGACGGTGCCTTCAGCAGCGGTGACAGAACAGTGGGTCACCTCTGCTGGTGCAGATTTGTATGAGGGTAGCACGCAGGCTCTTGTTCATTGCTGGTGAAAATGCAGAGCTGATGGTGGTGTCGACATTGAAAAATACTGTTTTGTGGCTGAGGGTTTGTTCTATGAGATGGTATTCTATGCTTTTTGTATCTTTTGTAATTTCCATGGAAATAAGTAGGAGGCTTTACTTTTGGAGCAACCTATGTACTGTGTATTCAATCACCTGTTGCAGATACAGGGAAGTCAGTGCTTCTTTAGTGAAGTAACTGGAAAAAAAGTGTGCATGTACCATAGGATAGTCTGTCACACAGCAAATAGCATTAGCTGAAGCCCAGTTCTATAATGTGTTCTCTACAAATAATCTTTGGTCGGAATAGAATTTTTCCTTCTCACCTGCAGATATGTCCTCCCCAGACATCTTCCTGACCTTTGGCCAGAATTTTATTGACATTGGTATGAGTTTCATTGTCTAATTCTTGAATTGTGTTTGAGACTGGAACAATACCTTCAGTTCCTGTCACCACGTTCAGAAAATCTGGCGGCACTCCCAGCACTGCCTCCCCAGCTATGGCAGGGCTCTGGTCTGCGAGTGGGAAAGGATGTTCTGTCTGCATCGGCTGTTGATGTGCTGCACTGCACCCTCAGGAGCAGAGCTCAGTAGTACACAGGCCTCAATGACCTAGCTATCAGAAAGACAGAGACATCATCATAGTAACTTTCACAGAGTGTGTTGAATTAGCATCAGTGAAATTCAGTGTTACCGAACCAAAGTAATAGTAAATATTACTGACCAGAGTACCTCAAACATAAAAAGATCATTTCAACTGGGAGCCCTTAAAGAGCTTTCCTTGTTGAATTTTCATGAGGATCTTTTTTGTTTTCTTTTAAGATTGTAGATTTTGGTTATAAGATATTACTGCATTTTTTCCCTTACATCCTGCAGACTTTCATCTGGATTCCATCAGTTCACTATGTCATTTCCACCGATACTATCTTTCAGATTTTTTACTCTGTAAAAAAGTTAAAAGTCTTCTCTGTGACAGTCTAAATTTAGCAATATGAGCCTGGAGACAAAAGTTTCCTCTTAATATGCTTGTTGCAGAAATAAGACTTTCTGTGAAGACTGAAGACCTAGTTTAGGGTATTGAAACCTGACCTGGCTTCAACCTAAAGAGAAAAGGCTTCAGCTTAAGAAAGAACTGTTCCACTATGTTTTTCACAGTTAGTGTGGTTTACTGAGTATTCAAAGGCTGTACGCTCCTTAAAGGCATAGCCTTAGGTGCCATATTATGAATTCATATTTTTTATATAAGTTGAAGTCTTCGTGAAAACTCTTGATGGCTTCTTGTGTTAGCTGGCTGAAGTACTGCCTGTAGGGCACGCGTTGTTCCTTTCAAAAAGGGCATAGAGTAATAGAAAGTTAACAGAGGATAACTTTCTAATAATGCAGCATGCTCCCCATTTCACAGACTTACTGGCAGTTTCAGAGAAACAAGGGGATAAATGTAAAACTGATTTTCCAACCATAAAATGACACCTGAGAGACTTAAAGATCCAGTCAAATCCACATGCATTTAGGTAAGGATCTTATGTGTCTTTCCATTACAAAACATTGAGAGAATGAGTATTTTAAAGTAATCAGCTTTCATTGCTGTGATGTAGTGGAAAAATATTTCTAAAACTGCAAGTTGTAAGTATCTGATGCGGGTGAGAGCAGAGACTGCATTTCTATATGAAAACAATTGCAATTATTGTAGGGAAACAAAGCTTGAGGAAGCAGAAGCATCAAATATTTTCAAAAACCTAAAGGATTACTTATAAATAAGTTATCTCATCAGTGTTTTGATTCAAGTTGGCATCCTGTCTTCTCCTGCATTCTGTTGTTGTACCAGACATGTCATTTACTACACTATTGCCAAGGCAGACAAGGTGGCTTTTTCTTGTTTCTGCATTATTTTGATTTACTTTATAAGATTACTACACATGCTTCTTCATATGTTCCATGTTACATTTAATGTCACATTATTGAAGTTATCATTTCCTATGTTTATTACAAAGAATTCCAACCAAAAATGACTCAATGTGCTACAGCTACCATATAGATGAGTCTCTATAGACTTGTCTTCATCTCTTTAACATTGCCCTCACTTGACAAGTGCTTCCAGATACTTAGATGGCACCTCCCTCGTTCCCTCTTGTCCCCATTGCCTCTCGTCCTAGTGCTAAGCACCACTGAAATAGTCTGACTTTGTCTTTTTTTTCACCCGTCCTTCAGGTATTTGTACACATAAAATTTCCCTTGAACCTCCAATTCTCAAGGTGAACAATCCCAACTCTCTGAGCTTCCCATTATAGGAGAGGTGATCCAGACTACTGAACATCTCATTAGCCTTCCACTGGACTCCTAGTATGTTTTGGTCTCCTTTGTACTGGGAGAGGGGGACAACACAGAACTGGAATTAAAAACAAAACATAACAAAACAATCAAACTGTAATGACTTAAGGAAAGTTCCTACCTGCTAATTCACAGCACCATATTTCCTCTCTCTAATTTTGTGTACTTATCTGAAGGCCATGAAAGCAGTGAACTTGGTTCCTCTGTGAAGTAGATTTCATAACTACACAGTAATGGGCATGTTAACAACCTTTCTACAGTTACACCTGATTACTCAGGCTCTTGAATATGCATTACAGAAGTTTCCGCTACCTCTGAATTCATCAGTCTCACTGCTCAGTTTTAATTACTTTACATTTTCTGTTTGATTACTTTGTATTGTTGTAGCACTGATGTGCTCGATGTTCTACTGAAAATAATAGAATAATGAAACCTCACAATTCTTTGCATGCTCTATCTGTACATTTACACCTAAGAGAACTTAAGTATTTTTAAACTACCTAAAGATCAACTCACAGATTGCTATTAAAGCACCATCTTATTGCAGTCTTTCTCAGAGTTAAATAGCAGGGGTTTTATCATTAGGCTGCATGTTCTGAGCAGGAAGTGCAAGTGCTTAAGATGGAAGAAGTTGGGGATGTTTTTGACAGCAAGCTTCATACAACCTGAATGGGTCAAAAAGTTTTTCCAGACATTTTAGGCAATTTTCTCTTTCCAGACAAAATACTTGGAATTTTCCTTTGTGCTTATCAAGGTAAGATCCATAAAGCATTTAAGAAGTCTCCTTTAATATGTATATATATATATGTTGTAAGTTATACCTCCTCTAGACATCAAGTGAAAAGATAGTGATACTACTTTAGGACTGACTTTCATTTCTACAGATCTATCTTAATATATTAAAACAGCATGATCATTACCATTTTATCTTGTGTTATCTGTCCAGAAGCATAGCTGGATTGACCAGGAGGATCACCTGTCATCTCTGCTATACATAATTCCACACAAAGAGTGGGAGTGCAGGATATTCAGGATGGTTGCCAGCACTCTGCAAACAGCACACTAACTGTTTTTCCAGTTGATGAAGACAAGGTGCTGTAGTTAAGCTGAGCAGTGTGACACTGCACTATTGGAATGGATTTCACTTCTGAAACTTTGTCTTGCAGAAATTCACCATTACAGTTCTTGACTATCCCTCTTTATGCTGCTGAAGTGTAGTGTGAATTTAGAACTTTCTAATATTAGGCTTTTCCACATTTCTGTTTTTTTGAAGTGTGCAAGTCTAGTCAGAATTTTTGTTGAGGGAGTTGGCATTTTGGTTAATATAATAAGAGCTTGGTTATTTGGTTAATATAATGCGAGAATTAAAGCTTTTAAATATGAGGTTTAAAGTACAGTTTAGAAGGCAAACTTATCTGCAGGTCTGATTGGTACAGTGCATGAATTATTTGTGCATCTGAAATGAAACAGGATTATGTACAGAGATTCTGTGGGACACCAGTCTATATTCTGCTGTCCTTTCTCTTTTCATCCAAGTGCTAATATTTTAGTTCTGACGTTTAGGTTGCAAACTGTGTGAGTCTGAGCACAAGTATGGCTTTAATATGACGTTACTGGATTTATTTAGCAACATCACAGTGCAGCTGAAGAAACTAAAATAGTTCAACATGTGGCTTTGTTTGTTGGTAGTGGAGAAATGTACTTAATTGGAGAGTCACTGGCCTTATGGTTCATATGACAAAAAGGGAAGTTGTTAAATTCTGCATGGTATCCAAGAAAACTGAAAGTGGATTGCCAAAGGCTAGCAGAAAAACGGGCAAAACTTCAGCTATTCTTAATTTTGGCAGTGTTTTTTTTTTGTTTGTTTGTTTATTTGTTTTGTACAGAAATTTATAGCAATCGCTTAGAGTACATTAGAGATCATTGCAAGTAGTAAATAAAAATATTTTTATTTCACCTTTAAGTACATTTAGATCATAAATTTTTGTGGGTTAATATTCACCTAATTAGTATTGCCCACATGTTGGTAGATGATGCATTTAATGAAAGACAGCAAAGTCTGACAGTTGCAACCCTTATTAAGAAGGAGGCAAGGTAAAGATTGCACTGGTGATTCTATTACTGTATTTTGTGCGTCCTGAACAATCTGATTTGGATTATGTTCTTTGAATAGGATGAGAATTTGGTACACTGTGCATCTTGTCTTAATGTCTGTCTTGTTTATACAAGATAGTGGGAAGAAGCAACAGTAAACTTATAGACCTTCTAACAGTAGAACTTAGTTTTACATACTAAAAAGTATGTCTCACTGTATGGGAAAAGTAACACAAATTTTTTTTAAACTTGAAATGAGTACTGGTCAAGAATGTAGTATCTCTTTGATGGGCAATACTCAATTAAAAAACAAACAAACAAACAAACAAAAAAATTCCCAAACCAACCAACCAACCAAACAAAAAAAACCCAAAGTTCTGATTTTGCAGATGATTTAGCATTCTATTTAAATCGTGTATCATTTCATTTGCAGCCGAAGTCTCCTCAGTAGCAGACTCCGCTGTTTCAAGTTATAGAACCAGGAAAGTATATGTGATTAGTGACTCACTTATTGGGAAATTTTTGTTTGGCAGAATTCTTCCTGTCTGTTGATGCTGTAGGAGGGGAAAAAAAGGAACAGTGTTGTTCCAGCATTATAAAATGATTAATCATGGAGGAAAATACAGTTTTCTGCAATAATATTGACCTGCAATGGTTGAACCACCCTGCTGAAACTCGTGACATTTTTCCAGTTTCATTCAGTGGAGGATTTCTTACTTTAATTTCGAAGTTAGACCTAGTGATTCCATTCTTCTCACCATGCAAATTAAATATATCACCTGGCAGGTTCACCATGGTTAGGAAACAGGACATACAGCTGGGGGAAAAGTGGGACTTTGCAGTTGCTGTATTGTGCATTTTAACAAAGCTCACAGGTTATTTTCTCTGTTCCTTCAGCAGAGGAGTTTATTTTCTTTTTTTTTTTTTTGAGAGAGAGAGAGAGTTTATTCAGATTTGGTATTATCTGTTGCAGATTTACCATACCTTTCCAGGACTTTCAGCAGCAGTCATTTCTTTAAAACTGTCTTGTTCACATATGCCAGAGTAAATACTAACGCAGGTATATCCATGCTAGGAAATTGCACCAGTGTAACTGTAAGGTGGGATAGTTAAATCAGCACTATGTTTAGACTTAAGTGCTTTGCTGGATTTTGGTCAAAACACTTTAAAAGTAGTGTTTAGTTCTGGTTTTGTGCCAGCTGTGTGCCTAACTCAGCCACCTGTATTCATATTTTATGCTTAGCCAGGAGTATGCAACATGTTCAAAACTTAAGGGAAAGTCCCACTGAAATCATCAGGGATTAAGGATATGCTTGAGGGTAGCCATTTGCTTATCCCCTTCCATGACTTGGGAAGGATTTAAGCATATGCTTAGAAAAAAATTACGTGCTGAAGTTTTAGGCTGAATAAGTAACTTTGTTTCTTATAGTGGCAATGAAGAAATTCTTATTTTGAATGTAACAGGAAAATTCCTAGAATCAGTCAGCCAAAGATAATTGCTATTTGGACAGCTCTGAATGCCCATGGTAAGAAAAGTACATTTTACCCAAAGAAAAACATGCCACTTTAAATCAGTACAACCTACAGGGCAATATTATTTTTATTAACACTTATGCTGTAATGCTGAAAGTTGTTATACGTTTGACTCAACCCAATAATCACACAATGTAAATGATATTTAAACAGGAGTGTATTACATTGCAAAGATTAATTAACCTGAAGGTTACTCTACGCTATTCTTCAGGGCAAAAAGTATAATTTACTCCAAGGTTAAGGCACCTTTACCTTGCCAGAGTTCTTTAAAATTGTTTTGAAAATTCTTTTCTTGAGAAGCAAGGCAATAAATTATTCTACAGGACACATTAGGTAGTGCAAAATTCTGCCAGTAGGCCTACTTCAAAAGTTATAAAATACATAATCAACTCTTGCTGGGCCCTCCAAGCGATTATTTGTTTCAGGTCAATTACACTAGAGAAGAATTTCACACGTGCACTGCTCAGGTGGGCTCCATGGGGCCACAGAGATTGCTGGGTCTGTCCCAAAGCTGAGATGCTTCTTCCCAATGCCATGCCTTCTGGAATACCCCTACTATGCCTTTTTTTTTTTTTTTTTTTTTTTTCTATTTGAATTGTTCTGCTTGATAAGTTAGTTAAGCCTATAGAAACCTAGAAACCAATTCACTGCATATTATTATTTTTTTCCTCTGTATAATGAATTTGTATATCTTCTGTGCAGAAAGAATATCCAAGAGTCTTCAGAAGATATAGATTTATTTATGAAACTATCTCTTGCGTTACATTTTACATGCTTGCAATTAGTCTTTATTTTCTGAATTCAGAGTGCAAGCTGTTTGCCCTGCTGGCCTTCTTGTCAAATCATTAGACCTCATGCTCCAAGCTCATTGGAAGGCTTTTTGGAGGAATATTTGTGCAGTACCAAAAGAATTTGCACTGCTGTGTGTTTCATCTCTGTGGACTGCGTGCTCAAAACTTGATCTGTGTGTGCTGGAATTTGTTTTGCTTTGCTGAATGTCTTTGCACAAACCTGCATGAGATACTCCCCTTTCTATAGCAAAGACAAAATGCTTTTCTTTTCAAACCCTTTTTCTTTTCTCACAGTGTTGTTGCTTCTCTCCTGTGCTAAGAACATGATAACATATTTAAGCAGTGCACAACATGACATTTTAGCATTAATCCTTAATGTTATTTTATTGGAATGTGTAAACACGTATATTTTTCACTGTCTCATACACCACTATAATTTCTTTTACTCAGTTAAATTCAGATGTAATTTAGGGTGGAAAAATACATTTTAGAATTACACCTGCAGCATGTAGTATTAGTACGAGTTTTCCATAGCATGACAGTGATGTTTCAACAATCTATACATATTGATTTAGGCTGATAATAAACAATTTGATTAGGCTCTATCTATAGGCTGTCATTTCAATCACTGTCACTGGTCCAATAGAGTGGAAGGCAGCTAGCAGACACATATGGCAAGATTTCTCAAAATAAGAAACTCTGGCCTGATTAGAGCCCTAGGTTCAGTGAATTGGACAAGACAGCTCAGCTGCCAGGTTATTAACTCCCTCAGAAAATACTCTGCCTTTTCCCCGGGGCCAGCCTGAATATTCTGATCTGGATCGATAAGCAATCTCCGGTGTGTACAAAATGCCAGCTAGAATCATTTGTCTCAGTGCAGTCTCCTTACAAAGGATAAAACACCTGCAGTATATGGGCTTCTCTCCCTCCTCCCCCGCCTTCCCCTTTTTAACTAATGACCCACAGAGAAGGAAGAAGTAACTGAATCTATTCCATCATCAGGAAGGCTCTCTCAGGTTTGTTTTAATGATCACAATGGCTACCTTTCAATCTTATAAAAATTATAACAGTCACGCTTTCCCTGTGGCATGTTTATGTAAGTAATGTGAACTGCAATGTAATGACAAGTGTACAGATGTCATTGTAAGAGGGCCCTTGGCAAGAAGATATCTCAGAATGTCAGAATTTTAATAAACAGCACACTGCTGGTAGGGCTCTCCTTGGTGGTTGTCTTTTATATTCGTAATGTGTGCTGCGATCTGCATCTCGGACCAGAGATTTTTTTCAAGGGTGTTTAGCAGCAAAGCATACTTTGAAACTGATTGGAGTAGAAAAATTATTTTCCAGAGCAGAGGTGTTTGCCCGATCTCTTACGTATCTTCGGATTTGTTTGTACTAATAGCAGACCGTAGGCATGTAAATTGTACTTTCTTCAGATAAGTACCACAATGTGGATTTTTGTCTGAGTGATTTCAGAACTATCCAAACCCTGGGAGAAAAGAAACTTCATAAGATGCCTTACACTTCCCTCTTTTGGTTAGAAAGTGTAGCAGAGAGGAAAGTGCAGTGAGAGGAAAGTCCCTGCTTTAGTACCTCAGACTGCCACATTCAGTCTTTGTTTTAACACTTGAAAGAAAAAATGGCTTTGAGAGAATGACAAGAAATGTCTGGGTTTTCATCTGAATTATGCAAGAATTCAGAATTATGAGTGTTGAAACCTGTCTCAGAGAGTGGACAGCTGCAAAGTTAACACAGAGTTTGCTTTCTTGATCTGTATGTTTGTAACTTGAGAGTTTGAGTTCTGATTAACCCAGAACTTTTGTCCATTTTTTTTAATAATTAGGCAACGATATGTACTTTCTCTTGCAAAGTTCTGCTTAATGGACATTTTTGCTGAAATTAAGTGCTGAATACTTACATTATGCTCCAGTATGTTCTGAGGCTGTACTCAATATGTGCTCTGCTTAAATTGAAATACAAGTTAAATACAGTGAAGGAGAGTGCCCCTCTGTTAATATATAACCTTAAATCTAAAATCAAGTAACTGCAAACCTCCAAATTCTTCTCCCTCTGTGGAAGCACAAGACACAACTTCCTGAAAAGCGTATAGCATCGTATGCCCCACATTATCCAGTAATACAAGCTGAATCTGTTTAGCAGTATTCAATATTTACTCAGTGAAGTCTTACACTAAATATCTGACTGACTATGGATTAAAAGACCAATTTTAACTTGTTTTTCTAGGCTGTTTCACTATCTCCTCAACCTGATAGAAATAAAGGCAGAATTCTGAGTTCCATTTATTTAACTATTTACCTCCATGCTCCTGTAGAGAACTTACTTTCAGTAAATATAAATTGGGGATCCATGTTTAGTTCAGAATAAAGTGGTATTTCATGTTGTGATATCTCTTGAGAGATTAAAAAAAAAAAAAAAAATTATAAAAAAAAAAAAAGAAATGGTACTACTGACACTTGAAAAAGAAAAGAAGTTCTGTATTTGCTCTCTGCCCTTTTCTGCATGATGTGGCTTTGTCGAGAAATCAGAATACTGCATTCCAAGCAGTTCAGATTTGCTACCCAAAACTTCAGGAAATAAATGTTGCTTTGAAAAAAAAAAAAAAAATTAAAAAAACAAGCAAACCAATATAAGAAGCAACTTTAATGAATTGATTTCTCAATGCAGAAAACACATTTCCCATCAAGACACTTATTAGAATGTTTATCTCAGGGAAAATGCAGTACAGTTTATAAGAAAAGCCAATGTTATGTTAATTCCCATTATTATACACAGATAATATTGAGGAAGATGGAACAAAGTGCCTTTAAACCAAAGCTGATGACATTTTTTTTCTTGTTTGCTACAGCTTTATTGTAGTGAAATATGTTCATTTTAGCAATGGAAAAACGCCCTAAATAGACAGCATAAGAGCAATAAGATGTAACACTGCAGAGCACAATTTTAAAATGATGTGCTCTAGAAGTAAGGCTTTTAGACATTTTGGTTTATGTATTAAAACTTACCACAAATTTGATTGAGAATGAGCCTTTGATGGATATTTGCTGCAGTTATGCTGCATTAGACTCGATTTATCCACCACCTCTCATTGTTGCTATTGATTGATTTTTAAATTAGATGAAGGCAATCAGTAAATACCACCCAATCAAGTCCTAAAAACATACAGGAGATTAGACAATTTAGGGTAATCAATGAAAATATTCTGTGATTTGCTACCACTCAATTTTGACCATAAATTACAACCATAACTTGCAAGTTAGTAAGCCATAAAACAAGTGGATCTGACAAGAAAAACTATAAGAAATGAATTAAGGAGATGAAGAGGAACCACTAGCGTTGTCGCTTAATGAGACAAAATTACTCTTTATACATATCTTGCATTTCTAGTTGGGTCTTGCCAACCATAATGGAGTACAAGAGAATCATCCCTGCTCTTCTCTCAGATTTGTTTCTTTTTTAAAAAAAATATAAAAGCTGTTCTATTGTTTAACAAATCAGTTTGAACAATAACTAATCAATCTAATTTTGTTACAGCAAATAAATGTAATTTTATGTTTAAAACCTTCTGTTTGCTAAAGACTCTCACCCACATCATAGGCACTTGCAAATGCTGAAGTCACACTTCTACATTGTGTTATATCCTACAAAGTTTAAAGTGTAGCTATAATTGAACACTGTTTTAGACCAACACTTTGAAGAAGCTGTGCTTGTATGCTTTTTTTTTCCATGATACATTTCACCCATTTTCTATATTCTGACAACATTTTCACCAGCATCTAATAATTCACAATCCTTAAAAAAGCTATTCTACAGTTTATTTTACTAGTTGAAAAGGAACGACAGTATTTATTTGGTACTTCTAGGCAGAATCCATCCAATGTGTCTTTTAAAAGCACCTTAGAAATATTTAAACATTGATACCGATAGGTTTCATTGGAAGAAACTGGTAAAGTAAAGCAAATATTTATCAAAAATCATTTCCCTTCAGAAAGTTGTACAGAGGTAATGCTGGTGAATGGCATGCCAAAGGCCGCTTGGTTAATGCCTGTATCTTCTTTAGAATAAGGAGGAACATTTACAAAAGGTATACAGAATATTTTGGGGAAACTCTGATCATACAAAAGAGTTAACGAAGATGCCTCTGGTGAGGAAAATTTGCAGGCCTTCTCTCATACAAACTAGAAGTTTGACCAGTCTGCAAGCTGCACAGTGAGCTCCCTGGAAAGATGATGGGAATTAAAAATAAGACAGCACTATAGGAACAGTGAACATCCCGCATACACTCACATTAAAATGAAATGACACAGAAAATGTATTTGTAGAGCTTGATGACAGAGCATTTCCTTTGCCAGAGAATAAGTTCAAAGTGCACAGATGGAAAAAAATACTGAAAATATATAAGTTTATATTTACCATGATTTAATAAATGTCCAACAAAAACAGATTTCACATTAGAATGAAGAAGGCAAAAACCCCACAGTAGGAAGAAAGCTTTGGTGATGTCGCAAACAAAAGATTAATCAGCAAGTACTGACTCTGTATCAGTGGGTGGACTCTAGTGAGAGGACCCAGGATTAGAACATTAGGATGATTTTGTGTGGAAATGCAAAGCACTTGCTGAAGTAGACAGATGTCTGGCACTAGCTTTAAAAAAAAAAGAGAGGGAGAGAGAGAGAGTTAGTTGTTGTTAGCTGTTTTTTTAAAAGTCATTTTCTTCAGCCTAGTGTTTTGAAGTCAGGACTCACTTTTTCATTCATGCCTTTGGAACAGGGTAAGTCCATACAAGCGCAGGGACCCTCGAGGAAACAAATTTGTCCTTGTCAAAGACATTTCCATCTGAATTCTGAAGTTGATACTACAAAATTGTCCAGATCTATGGTCTTCCAGACTTTCTGAGTTGTCCTGCAAATCTTAAAGACAATCCAGCCTGAAAAGGGACTATGCTAGTCCCTTATAGAATGGAGAAACACCCCCAGCTTGCTAAATCTTATTGAAAAAAATAATAATAATTAAAAAAAAATTGAAAAGGATTTTGCCTCAACTTCAGCACTGTATCAATTTCTACTTATTTAGAAAGGCTTATAAGATGCTAAGAAATAAGTAAATTCTTTGCTAATTATAGCTTTTGTTCCCTTGAGGTAATATTAGAGAAAACTTCTATGCCTTACATCATTAGCATAATTTCTGTAAATGACATAAAATAGGACTGGAAGAGATGCAGTTCTCAAACATGGTGTTTTTCCTTTGTAGGCACCATTATTTCTGAAATTTGAGATTTTCCTTTGTTTTGAAGTCTCTTTTTAATATCCATCTGAAGCTTCTTTCTAAGAGATTCTGGATGTGATCAAACCTTCGGAAATCTGGTATAAACTTTCAGGACAACCAGCTAAGTCATGCAGGCAGGAAGTGAAAAAGCTGTGAATTTGGATGGAATCTGGCACATTTGCATTCCCATATTTAAATATTTGCCTGAATTATATTTGAGTTATAAATGTTCACTCATTTTATTTCTTTGCATCCCCTGGTGTTCTAGACAAAACGCTAACATTTTTTCACGTATCAGAATACTGTTTTCAAATTCATGTTTCAGTGAGTTGAAGAATGTGCATAGCAAAATAGCAAATAACTTCTAGTATTGAGGATAGGAAAGGGAAAGAAAAAAATAAATCTGCTGTTAAACAAAGACAGAGACCTTCTTTGCAGTTCCTGATTGACTGGAACAATATGATGAAGCTCGTGTATTCAATATAACTTTGAGAATAATTGCCTGGGAGGTAACTAGAAGAAGTACATTTTACTCTATCATGGCACATAAATAAAAGGGCACCCTAATTAATCATATAACTTACCAAAAGTGCTTTTTATTTTGCCATTTAGTATGCCAGAAAGATCATTTTCTTTAATGTATATACCCAGTATTAACATGATTTAATCCATCATGTTCTGTATTATGAAATTACTTTGTTTTACTCCCTGATCCAGCTGAAGATCATTAACCCACACTATTATCTAAGTCATACATCATTGGAGAGTATTACCTCATGTAGCAAAAATGCTACTTCCCTTGGTTACACACTCCAACTAAGAAATCATTTTTTCTAGATGGTGCTGACAAGTAGAGCTGCTTTCATTAGAAAGCAGATGGTTCGCTATTTCAATTCTACTTTACCTCCACATTTGCTCCAGCTCTGAGTTCTTTGCTGTCAGTCACCTCATTGTTCCATTTCATAACATCTACATCGTATATTCCAGACCTATTCATAAAATGTGCTAACCATCATGTTGCCTTCCCCCATGACCTCCTCTTTGAAAGCACAATGTACTCTGCATCCTCGCTTGTTGTAATTCAGTCTTCAAAAAGCAATGAGAGTGAATCTCATCATCTGTACAGTAGCGTATCTCCCACAGTGCTGCAGGTGTCTGTTAGCCAGGAGTGCCAAAGATGTAATTTACACATTCAGATTTGAGGTTGGGGCTGAAGTCACAAGACTGAAGAATTTGTCTCAGTAGAGCGTTAGGGCAGACTCTAGTGCTCTATCATTTCTTTCATTTGGCAGTTATAGTGTTTATGATTGCTTAATATTTTCACCCTCTGGATCTACATAACACATGTCCTACATGGGTGCTTGGTAGGGGACAGTAAGTAGTCGCTAGCAATAAAACCATGTGGAATAGAGTAGGCAGCAAGGGTTAGTGTCTCCCAAATGCAAGTATTATTTTGGTTAAATTCAGTTAGCAATGTGTGAATATAATCTTACTGAGCTGAGAGAAATATAGGCCTGATCAACCAAACAACATAAATTCAAACAGAGGTAAATGCTTTCTTGACATTTCTGAATATTGTACTGCTAAATATGGCTCTCCATTATTCCAGGTACTCAGATATTTCTTGTGTAACTTGCAGTGTCAGCTACCTGGGTATAAAAGCACCATGGAGGAAGCCATGGAAGCTAATCTATTCAGGAGCTATAAAAAAATATGGGAATGAGGGGATTTCGCATATTATTTCAGAGGTATGTTTAAAAAGGGTTGATGCACATGTTCTGAGAACTCCGTAGCCTTCTTGGTTTGGTAGTGAGACTCTTAAGAAACAGTGCATGTTGAAAGTGAAAGAAGAAAAGGCAAGGTGGAAGTTAAGATTTAATTTGCTTTTGCATTTCATGTTTCCAGATGATAAGTGGATTATATTTTTTAAAGGCTTCTTTCTTTAGACTGTCTCTTTTGTGAGACAATAGTAAGCACATGTTTTGGAAGAAATATCCCGGTAATCCAGTGTCATCTTATTGCTCCTGTATGATTTTATCACTTGGGAAAAAAAAAAAAAGTAATCCCTTATCACTAGCTTTAAACCTATTTTTTTTTTTTTCTACAGAGGAGATATAAGATGGAAAGGGGTTTTTTGAGTGCTTTGGGAAAACTGTATTTGTTATGTTAACAGCAAAGCAGAAACATGTAGTGCTTTTGATAGTCTGTGACTTGTTTTCATTCTCTTGGGATTTGCAAACAGCAGAAAATTACCTGCTTCTATTTGTTCAGTCTTTCTACAAATGTAGTAGAATGGCCTTCTCAAAACACCGTGCAGATATTCTAGGCCAATTCTAGTGAGTTACCAGAGGTTCTGGTTTCAAAATGTAATTCTAGTATAAACATCCAATTAAGTCAGGTTGTTTTGAGCCAAAATAAAGACTGGATAGTTCCTGAAAATCTTTCTTGGTATTATTACAACATATATTATAAATAAATGATATTTTGAAATAGTTGCAGTTCTTCAAATAGCCAAAGTAATTCCTGTTAGGTTTCAGAATGCCTGTATTTGTCTCTAAGGATTAACTTTGAGAAACAGATTCTCTTTGAAGTGAGAATTTCACTCTTTGTTGCTTATATAGTAAGCCACTTGCCTAATAAGATGAAACCTGTGGAGATAAATGATCATTTGATAACATTCTGTTCTCCATAATATCCTATTCTGCCATATATGGTTTGATTTTGATCATTCTGCATTGGAGATGATACTCAAACATCATAGTAACCAATTCAGACCTGCTTTACATAGATTTTTGTGATTTCTGTCATGTTCACCACAAATTCAGTTTGTATGTCACTTCTGGAAGTGTTTTTTTTTCACCTTTTGTTTTCCAAATGCTTCCTAAATCACATCAAATTTACCATTTATTATTACCTCCTTATATTTTCTTCGTATCATCTGCTGTAGTATCTCTTTTATTCATGCTGAAAATTATTATAGTGGTTGTCAGAAATTAGCATATATTGTTGGGATTGGTATTCAATTTCGTTAACTTAAAATACAGCCTGTCCACAGATCTTAAAATGCATCTTATGTGGGATGTGATTTAAAGCAGTGATCTCAAGTAAACAGTTACATTTTTTCTTGTACAGTTTGCACTGAAATTGTTGGAAGAGCCAGGAACAGACATGCTTACAAAATTCAAAGAAAAGATAATAGATTAGTTTTGGTTCCAAATATCGTCATCTAGATGAAGACCAAGGACAATGTTTAGTTATAGTTTAATAATCTGTGGTACAAAGAGTTCTGAACAAATTGGGGGAAAACATAAAGCAACATTATTAAGCAAATCCAAGGCTGAAGGTCAGACTGCAGTTAAAAACCATGCTCAGTTATATTATTTTAAGTGATGACACAATATTTAAGCTATTGAATTTGGCACCACAAACAGCCATGCATATTGTACAGGATGATTAAGTATGCAGTTAGTTGGGGTTGACTTTTTCATTTCTGTTTATAAAGTGCACGGACTCTGGTTTACTCTCAGTCAGATATAGCCTCAGCATCCAACCTGAATAAACCTCACCTGAATAAACCTCACAGCCGTAATCCAGCTGTAAGTATGACAGGGCAAAAATAGTAGGTGCAGATGCTGCTTACACATTATGAGCCAGCCTCCTAAAAGGGCATGGCATGAAGATAGATAATCTTCTCCAGAAGGAACTGGGTGCAGTTGTCATTGGAGCATTAGAGGTAATGTCTTCTTACAGTGAAGCTGCTGTTGCAGAGCTTTGAACATCAAGAAACTTTGAACTGCCAGAAATTACCAAGCTGTCCAGTTTAAAGTTAGCCTGGCCATGTCTGTGGAGCCTGGAGTGTAGCCCAATTCATAAACAGTCTCACAGTCCATTGCTCCATTGGCAGCACAGACCCCATTTTTGCATAGTCCAAGAGACAGATGCTGTGGAGAGCAATGTGATTTAGTATGGATGTGACCCAAGACATTTCTGCTCAGAAAAACATTTTGCAGCTACCAAGTACTGTAGTTGAAACTAATTATCAAAACAGAAAGGATATACCCCCAAAAAAGAAAAGTACTGTGAACTGTTGGTATGAAATTTTGGTTCAAATACCAAAACCAAAATTAGTGGTTTTGCTTCAACAACTGAATTATATGAAACTTCCATGAACCTTTTGAGTCTAGGTTTAATCCCTACCTGAATGCTGACACAAAATCATAAAGCATCAGACTTTTATATACATTACACTGCAAAATAATTCCAAACAAAACAAATGAGAAGATACAGGAAGCCGTAGTGTAAGATCTTAACAATTTCCAATAGGTGCTGTTCTACGATTTGTGTGTAATAGTGATTGAGTGCACAGGCACTCCTGCTGCTTATATAAGATGAGCAGAAGTTTCACCTGCTACGATACAGGGATAAACTCTGTACAGTCTTTGAAATTTTATCTAATGCAGTTAGAAGATACAAAGCATTATAAAGAGAGAAAAGACGGCAATAGCAAATTATTTATAAATATGCTATTTGCATTTATGAAAAGGGTTCAACTTCCACATGTTTTTCTATTTTCAAATAACAAATAACCTTTAAAGATTCATAATGAGGTATGAAATAAATGAAAGAGTGCTGAAGGTGAGTCATTCATTAATCATAAGCAAAACAGGGTCGAAATGAAGGACACAGGAGCACAAACTGTAAAAGTAATGAGTTGCATAATCATTGTACTTAATATTAACTACATTATGTTTTTTGTGTGAGTTCGGAGAAGTTGATTTTTTAATGTTTACATGAAACTAATCCAAGGTAAATTTTATTTCTCAATATTATTTTATCCTAATGATTGCCCTTTTTTCATAAAGTAGAAGACATGAATTCTGGCTTATCACGTTGAAGATTTAATAGAGGGGCTTAGCAGGAACTGTTGAGTCTACTGTAATTTTTAAGATGTTTTACTTTTGACTAGAATGCACTGTTTCTTATAGTTACATCCCCTTCTTGTTTGTCATGGCTGATCTCCCATTAAAGACATAAATTCTCTTAGAATGAGTCTTTTTGGCCAAAATAAATTGTTATTCATATTTGGCTGTCAGAAAAACACCAAGAAGTATTTGCACCATTCTGGACCTTTATCCTACACGAGTTCAATCTGAAATGACAAGACAATGTGCAACAAAGTTGCACAATTTACAGGTGACTTTTAGTATGTAAGTAGTTGGAATAATTCAAATGGATATTGTAATGATAACAATACCTCCTCCCTCCCACTCTCTCCATATTGTATTTCAACTGGAACCATAAACAAGGTAAGCTGGAGGAACATATGCTGAACTGGTAACCAAATGAGCAATCAACTTATTTTAAAATCACTAAATAGATGTTTTTCTCTGTTCCATACACATTTGTTCTCTCATCTGTGTGGAGCAAGTAATTCAAGTAATTATGCTATTTTTTTTATTTTTTTTTTCAGAATTTAATGGGGGAATTAACAGACAGAGAAGGAGAAAAAGAGGAAAAAAGTGCATAATGAGAACTGTGCTCATAACATATAGAAAGGTAATATTTTGTTTTTACCCACAGTATGATATTCATTCACCCCCTTGTCAGTTCTGTGTGTCTGTAGCTCTCTCTGTGCAAACCAGCAGTGCTTGGGGGAGCAGCCTACTGAAATCCTGGCATGGCTGCCAGCTCCCTGAGGAGCAGGGAGAGGCGCTGGGCAGCTCTTGGTGTAGGCTGTTCTGCTCTTGGGCATCTCTGCAGTCACACTGGGGTTTGGGAAAACTAGCTACACTGGCCTTGGCAGTCCAAAGTAGTTTTCGTCCACACACAGCATTAATGTTGCCCAGTGTTGACCCCCTCCTCTTAACTGTCGCAGAGGCTGTGTCCATGCAGTGGACAGATGTTCCCTCTCCAGGCACAGGGACACAGGATGCACTGAAACTAGGCTGCAGGTGGGCTGATGTGCTCTGGATTCTTGTCCTTCTGTGAACTCTGGGAACTGCCCATTTTTGCTCCAGGTTCTGGAGTCCTCCAGCTAAATGGACTCATGTTGTAGGACTCATGCTCTGATGTAGGCATGAGGTGGGCTTGAACTGCTTATTCCCATGTAGCTGTAATACACAGTCTCTGTGACTTTCACCCTTTAGTATGATAAAGACCTCTCCACAGAATATTGTAGCCCATACTAGAGAGGCTGGACTGCATGCCTTGTGACTCGAGGTCTATCTCAGAGCTGTCTTTGCTCACACTCTTTCCTAGCTGTAATTAATGCATGTCGTTTTGGTGCCCCAGTAAAATTTGCCTACACATAGAATATAGCAAGCATTGTTAAGCCAGTGTTTAATGCTTAGATGGAAATAATGAGTTTTCAACATTTCTGTTAACAATCTATACAATTTTAAACTTTGCTCTGCAATTCTGTTTTCAAAGAAAAAAAGTAACACTTGATTAACACTCTTTCATATGCTTTCTATATGCCTTGATAAAGAAAGTGTCTTATTTTTTAAATCTTCCATTTAACTGCTTTCCTGCCTTCACCAACCTTTCTCAATGTTATAAATTATATTGGTGCTATAGTCACATGATACCTTATATGTACAAGAAACTATATGTAAACTGCAAGATGCTGAAAAGCAGTCATTGTTGGTGATTATTTTCTTTCTGCAGAAATATAAAGTGCGTGTTCATTAACAAGAAGTTCTGGATGAAATATTTGAATGGAATGGCTTTAGGAAGGATACAAATAATCACCAAACTTGTTTAAATATTTTTATGATTTGCACGGTATGCTATTAAGTATGAGAAATGTGCCCAGATCCATTGAAAATGATCTGTATATTACAGGCCTGTAACAAAGAAGGCAGATCCGCATATCATGTTTACATGCATTTTAGATGCAGGTGGTTTAGATTCCAGAGCAAATAGGTTACTGATGATATTATGATTCCCAGAAACAGATTGCCCAGCACTGCCTTTCTCAGGCAATATAGTTAAAAGTTTCATCCTGTCCCCAGTGTTCTTCTGCTTGACTGCTTTTTCCCAGACCCTGGGAAACTTTTCAGTTAGGATGAAATACCATAGAGAAGAAAGAGAATGTGAATACTTCCAAAATCCAAATGAGAAAGTAGGATTTCTCATTCTTCCTTCTCCTAAAAAAGACAGGAACAACTATGAAGACCTTGAAGTCTTCTCTCTGCTGGACCAATTATTTCTAATTCTTTTGAACCAGAATATATGTTTTAGGTAATCTTTCACAATGGAAAATCTGGGAAAAAAATAGGTACCAGATCAGATTCTTTTGCCTTACTTGGGTACTGCTGCCCTGCTCTATGCACACTGTCTTACACAAATGAACTCTCCAAAAACTGAGCTGTGCCTCCACTGTACCTCCCACAATCCGTATTGCAGAGTTTCTGTTCTGCTTTCAGAGACTGTTCTGGCTGCCAGGCTGAGTGGCTATATTATGTCCGAAAGTTAAAAGGTGACAAGACAAAAAGCTTGGCTCTTGAGGGGCCCTGGACTTGTTTATCTCTTCAGCATCTTTGAAACTGTAGTTAAAATATCTACAAATGTATTCATGAAACATCAGAAATGAAGGAATGCACTTTAAGCTAAAGTCCTGTCCTAGGTTAATGATTAATACACTGTGAGAACTCAGTTTGGTATTTATTGTATCGTGACACAAGTAAATTAAACTACAAGCAAGTCATTATCTACTTTTTTTTTTTTTTTAAAGTATGCAGTGCCAAATTATTAACCTCCTTGGTAAAAAGGACAGTAAAAACATTGGGGATTTGTTGTTCTGATCCTTTGTCCACACTCTGTGTATAAAGGCTGTGGTTCTTAGAGAAGTAGGCTTGCTATTTCCGATACAAAATGTTAATTGCTAGATATGTTTTACAATAAATATTTTTGCTTTCATCACAGTATTAAGAAAAATACACATGCATTTTACATCTATTCCTCACTTGCTGTCAAAGTAAATTGTACCTTCTGTCATCTACATGTATACAATGCTGTTTATTTACTACAGGAATTACCTTTTAAATTACTGGAAACAAAGACCTGGAAAAAATCCATATCTTAAGTTTTCAGGATCAGTTTTGAGTCACACTGAGACTTATCAAATAGTTTTGTGCTAATTTGAGTTTTATGCATGTTCAGTTTTTAATTTCGTTTTGTTTCTTCTCTTTGTGACTTACAGAGCCAAGAGTTTAGAAACTGAAAGGGAATATTTTTGTATGATAATTTCTGTAAGTCCATCACAAGAATTACCTCTTGCATGCTTCTGTCTTTGAAAACAGAAAGAGTTGTAAAATTGGAAGTTTGAACAGTGTTGAATGTCTTTGAAATTCTACTTTATATTTACAAACATGCCTGCTTCAAAATAGTTTTCAGTGAACAAAGAATGCCACTTTACTCATTTATTTTTCAGCAGTTTGATCACAAATACTTCAGCATATGGCTATTCTGAAATCAAAATTTCAGCCTTCTTAATTATTTGGGAAAGGTGTTTTCTTGAAATGAAAAGAATGCCTCAGATAGTTACAATCAACTGAAATTATTAGAATTTTAGAGTTATTAGAATAAACATACTTAACTATTCTGTTGTTAAACCTGCAATTAGACTGCCTTGTCTGAAAAGATTTTATGATTCCGAATCTATGTTTCACTTCCCGCTTTTGTTTTCATGGCAATCTAGCCACCATTCAGAGGCTTAAAGTTCTTTCATCTAACTTTTCCTATATGACCAGAGAGTAATGGCCAAATTATTTAGGTACAAATATGTCTTGAGAATATCATCAAATCCATTCTAATTTCATTCATGCCTTGGAGATAATAATTTGAAGAGCTAGTCGCAGCGTGCAATTAAGCATGGAGGAAGAAAATAGATCTGTCCCATAATTTATGTCTGCAAAGGTTGGGCTGGATTTGTAATTAATGTTTGCTTCTTTTAATGAAATACTCTAAAGGTCTGCACTTCTGTCATTCATGGAGGTAATTTTTCAATTGATTAGTAAAATAATACTTGAAAAGTAAATGCACCTGCTTTGGCACAGAAATGTCTTAGTCAAGTAGAGACAATGATTGAAGTGCTAAAAAAATATCATTTCAATACAGTAGAGACTGGAGTTTTACTCCTCCAGAATTCAGAACTCCCACTAAAGAGAAAAAAGGAAAAGGTAATTAAACCTCCAACAACTTATTCGGCATGCTTTCATCCAGTTTAATTCCTCAGTGGTTTTCAGCATAGCTAAATACTATTAGGAATACATGCCTGAACTATGCATTAATATAAGTGAAATATCTCTGGAAAGCACGCATTACAGAAAGACATCATTTCTGTATTTATGCACCTTAGTATTTTTGGAGAGCATGAACAAATTATTTAACAGTGTGAATTTGTTTCATTTTGTAAAAACACTCAAAATTATTATTGTTCATTTTGCTCCTATTCTGATGTTTTTTCAGGCTCAAAGATTTTCAAGGTGGTAAAAATTCAACATTTGAGAGTTGAGGTCCTGAAACTGGTGTTTAAAAATGACTTGCAGTCTTGTTTCTCCAAAACAACTGCTACAAAATAGAATGAAATAAAATAAGCTATATCCACATGCTTTCAGGGAGTAGGTAAGGATTTTGTTTTAATTAATCACTCAAGGAAGGATGTTTGATGACTTTTTCTGTTTTGTTAGTTTGGCACAAAGGAAGAGTTACTGTCCCTGTGCTTTTGAGAACTCACAATATGTAGTGACGAATGTTCTAGGGATGATGATGAGACAGACTAGGCAAAAGGCAGAGTGCAATGAGAATCTGTGCTAATTTTCTCAAGGGCAGACACAGCAATCTAAGACGTTTTGAACCTCCTTTCATTTGGGAACAAGGATTTTGCTTTTATAGAAAGAACCAAGATAAGAGAATAAATGTGGTAGAAACAGCCTTTATCCAGAGCTCAGCCTAGTGGAGTGGAGTAATCCAGACAGTGGAACAAGGGGATGTATGTTTATCTTGTAAACAAGGGCAACAAAATCAATGTCTTATAATTCCTCTGGCCAATATCATTGCTAGATGAAAAGATAGGAGAGTACTTGCCAACAGTTTCTCCAGCCTCACTTTTAAAAACTGAGGTCTGCTTGGTTATGGTAAAGTCATAGGCATATGATCATTAAAGTATCTCAAACTGTGGTTTCCAAATGGTTGAGCCTTACTACTGAAATGAATTGGATTTAAAGGCACGTTTCTTCCCTCGGTGTTCCCTTATTGATGTGCTTTAGGCAGTGGTGTTTGGACCATGCTGACAGTGGATGGCTCAGCAGGCAGCTGCTGTGAGTCATCTCTGAGGTGCAGAGCTCTCTCCATCCAGTGAGAGGAAGCCCATATTGGACCAGGTACAACTTATGCTTATGGTGGCACCATCACTTAATACTTTGCTTTAGGACTCCTTCCCAATCACATCCATCTTCAAGAATCTACTAGTAGAAAGAACGCTTGTTTAGCATTTTCCTGTCCTCTTAGGCTCGAAGCATGAGTGATACAGCACCTAAAGGCTTTTAAAAATTCAGACCTTGAATTTAGTATAACTGCTATTAAAGTCAATGGATGCTGAGTCAGATTTATTCTTTTTGCACACTAGAGAATCAAAAGGTGAAAATCCTGGCACCAGTGATGTTTTGCCATTGACCTAACAGGGTCAGGATTTCATGCAGAGACACAAAAGGACATGACATTTCATCACTGATTTCTTGGATCAGATTGATAACAGTGACCCAGGATAGAAAAATCTGCATAATCCATTACTGCTGTACCACTACCCGGCACTGTCTCACCATCTTGTACCTTGTTTAAAGAGAGGGAATAATCTATAATTTTGAGCAGCTTTTATTTTAGTCAGGGCATAGATGAATGGAAAAGTCAAGGGATTCATTTTTCAATCACCTTATTTAAAACCTCTAAGTAAATGTTTGATTATTATAAGTGAATCAAAATTTAAAATATCACTTGTGGAAATTAAATTATTTGTTTTCTTTCAGTAGCTGTTCTAAAATGCCTTTGTAGTAAAACTAGAAGGTAAAATTCATATTAATCACTGTCTATGAGTAAAGACATTATAATTAACAATGTGAACATTAAAAAGCACATATATAATTCCTTAATGATACTTAATGAAATACTTAATTAAAGGCCGGCTGGAAAGATAATCTTGGATAATCAAGAAATTGGAGGATTAACTGATTTCTGCAATGTACAAGTGCACCGCTATGCAGTAAGTGCTCTGGTGAATGGCTAGTTTTATTAGTCTATGTTTCAGTTGAGGAGATGTTTCACAGGGAGCTTGCATGAAGGTCAGACTGGCTCATGCATTTAGGCCCCAGGTTGGAAGCTGTTTTCAGGACTGGGAATGTAATTCAGTACAAAATACATTTTGATGCATTTCCACATATTCCTAACGTTCAGGGGAAGTTTGATTTTTGCTATTCTTAACTTGTCCTACTTTTGGCATAACAAAACTATGATAAGAACAAATACTGAGACTGAAATAGCAGGATGAAAATGTACAGGTCCGTGCATGAGATACCATGGGACCTGTGGCCACACCAAAGTTCTCAGTGGAGAGCAAAATAGCATCAATATTTAGGTACAGTAAACTGATAAAATAAAACTGCATTCTGCTTCCTACTATTAATTTGTTTATAAGATTTCAAATATAAAATACTAGGCATGCATTCTTGATGCTAAAAAATAATAGATTACCAATACATGGACATAAGTGTATAAAAAACGCAATTTAAAACTTTTGAAGGAAATACTATTATAATATATAACATCACAGCTGCTTAGAAGATTTTTAATGCTGTAAAAGAATTTGAAACAATTTTTTTTTTTTTTTCAGTTAGAAAAAAAAATTGGATAACCTTACTGAGTTCATTGAGTTTTCTGAAATAGGCAAGCTTTTTCAATTGCCATTTCTGTAAATACATGGAGATGAACCAAAACAAAATCATATTCACAGAAACACTGGGACTCATCTAAGAGAAAGAACATTCTCATCTTATTAAAGAAGAAATTAGGCTTAGCAGAAATTAAATAAAACTCTAATTGCATGAAGCTTTCCTCAGATGATTGGATTGCAGGTGTGGCAATCTCTCTGCACTTTCTAGGCTAGTAAATACATAGAAAATTACTCACCTCTGTCTTTTCTGCTATAGACTTTGCCCTATGTTACAACTTCTGCCTCTTTCCAAAGTTTTCCAAGTTGCCAAAACAGAATTGTTTTTCCCATAACATGATTCAGTAATTTCTTGGAATCTTAGACCTTTTTTGTTATAAGCTGCATGTTTTCCTTTTGCACTGCATGACACTGACAATGAGTAATATTGTAAACATGTAAACACTTATTTAGCTGAAATCTCATGGTAACTCATTAATAAGGAAAGGAATTCATGCTTTCAGTATAAGCCCATGTAGGAGAAATTGCACAGAATACATATATATATTACATATATAGCTGCTGTTTGTTATACACTGTCTAAATGGAGTCATTGTAATACTCTGGAAGCAGATGTGAAGCCTTGGAAAAGAACAGTGAAAACATGAACCTATAAGAGAAACTGTCCAACAGTGAAGGCAATCACAGTGGAGTTAAAGTAATGCTATTAAATAATGAGCAGTAATAGGTGACTGTCTGCAGTAAGTTGCCCTATAAGCATCTGCTACCTGCTGCAGGCTACAGGATTAATTCTGAAACATGTAATTTAGCAAAGTAGCGAGACTTCAGCCTGTTCAGCAATTGGTGGCAAACACTTTGGTGTAGGTAACTACATTACTTTGTGCCCAGTCATTCTGTTGAATGCTTTGGATTGTAATTCTGCTTTTTAATTTCAGTAAAGCTTGGCACTCTGTATTCTTCAGGATGCTTTATCAGTCAAAAAAATCAAAAGTTTCCACTAGTTCTGTTATGCCTATTTCTTGTTTCTTATCTCACTTTGAACTATGCATATTTTTGAACCCTGTACATTTTGTAAGTCCATGAACTGTTATTCTGTCTGTGAACTGTCTGGTCAGATGAAAATCATGTTGTCCACGTGATTCAAAATCTTCATCCGTTTAATTTGTCAGTTTTGGTCACTAATTTTGTAGTAGAGTCAGATTTTCCAAAATATATTATATGTAGAAGAGGAAATGAATGCAGAGCCACAATCCCCTGCTTGTTTTATATTAGGCAACTGTGTGCCCCCATTTAATTTTTGCAAGCGCTAATTGTATTTACCCTTGCATGCAGTTACTCAATTTACAGTTACCCAATTTACATTGCAGTTATGTTAGCTAAAAGTGCTTGGATGATAGGAACAAATATATGCAAACCTCCAAAGTTTTGAAGAACAGCTTGACGCTGCATCTTTTCAGGGGTAGAATTGGGAAGTAAATCATTTGCTACCATTATTAGTATTGCCAACATTAAACACAGAACAAGTTAGGCATAGAGACTTCAGAAATGTAGGCAGATGGTATCACCTTGAGACAGAATTGTAATGGAAAATTACAATTTAAAATTGAAATGTGTTTCAAACAGAATGAACCAAATATATTGCGGAATTATAGTAGTATCACCATGAAGCCAAACAAGATACATGGGATGAACTTTATCAGTTTCTCAGATGTGATCACAGGCATTTATTTACTAATGTCCAATGATTACAATCTCCATTAACTTCCTTTTGTAACTTTCATCCTAGTGATAGACTTGCTACCCTACTGGAACCAAAGTTTTATAGTTTGCACTGTACTTGGTGTGTTTATTGATCTAGTACTTACATTTGAAATGATAAAACCCATGTGTGAGTTCTGTGCAAGCTTCATTTGTCCTTCATTAAGATTTCTGGTTGTTGAATAAATGCAGAACTTGAGACATTCAGGCTACTCATCTTGCTCAACTTTGTTTCTCTGAACTCCTTCTGAAGGAGTTCGGGCAAACTAACCTAGAAACCTCCATTGTGTTCCCACAGCAAAGTGGTGTGAACCTTCCTGTTTGTGTCAAACTGTACTGTCAGTGCATATATTGAAGCTACTTCACTGAAGCAGCTTGGGCTTTCCACCACTGTTGAGACCTTGGTGTCCTGTGAGTTTTTTGCAATTGAACTTCCAGGTGTATTTCAACTCTGGTATTAGTAAGATTTTAACCATTTCCCTGTTCATATTAATGAAAATCTATAGGTCTAAAATAACTGTATACATAATAAACTCTAGAATCTATTTATATATATATATATTTACCACATAAATGGGAGCCCTTTCAAATCACTGTGGAGATGGAAGGATAGTTTACAATACATAATTTTTCCTTGAATATATTAACACCCTGGTGTAACAACTCTCTTCTTGCACAATTTTTTAAGCTCTCCAGGTTAGTTTCATTGCACTAAACTTTTGGGTACGAATCAAATCCCCTTTCTCTTTATGAAGAATCTTTCTTAGTATATATAACATGTTTTCTTTCTGAACGCAGTGTAAATTTTTCTAAAAGAGGTGCTTTGCAAACAAGCTATTATGGCACTAAAGAAAACATTGATTAGTTTTAAATGGCAGTAACAATTCAAGTGCATGTAAAGACAAGTACATTTGCTTTTGAGGTTGAGCCTCTATATTTAATAATTGAAGGAAAAAATACAATAAAGTTCAATAGAGGAAGCTTCTGTAAAATGCATTATACAATAAGGTATAACAACTGCTTTAAGTACAATTGCCTTACCAGATCGTATTATGGTTTTCACTTAGACCGTTTTTTAAAACAAAGTATTATTTTATTATTTTGTTTTTTGGAAATATTTATTATTTGAAAAGGTATATGCCCTGTTTGTTGATTCAGGAAATCTGAAAACTTCAGACATCATCAGAAAGAATTCAAGTAAATATCGTGTCCAGATGAATTAATCTATTTATCCTTTGTCTTGTCAACATTGGTTTCACACATGAAAACTCTGTGGATTTATTTCTCAGTTCCTCCAATTTAGTTGTGTTCACTTAATATACACAAAACTAGAATTATAGAAATAGATTTTTCCTATATACCATGCAGCTAAGTTCACAAATGTTCTTGACTCCTTTTGAAGCAAGTGTAGAGTCTTGCATCTGGGGAGGAATAATTGCATGCACCGGTACAGGTTGGGGGATGAGCTGCTGGAGAGGAGCCCTGCAGAGAGGGACCTGGGTGTCCTGGGGGACGACAGGTTGGCCCTGAGCCAGCAGTGTGCCCTTGTGGCCAAGAGGGCCAATGGCATCCCGGGGTGCATTGCAAAGAGCGTGGCCAGCAGGTTGAGGGAGGTGATCCTCCCCCTCTACTCTGCCCTGGTGAGGCCTCATCTGGAGCACTGCGTCCAGTTCTGGACTCCCCAGTACAAAAAAGACAGGGATCTCTTGGAAAGAGTCCAGCGGAGGGCCACAAAGATGGTGAAGGGCCTGGAGCATCTCTCCTATGAGGAAAGGCTGAGTGAACTGGGTCTGTTCAGCCTTGAGAAAAGGAGACTGAGAGGGGACCTGATCCAGGTCTATAAATATCTAAGGTGTGGGGGGCAGAATGGCGAGGCCGGACTCTTTTCAGTGGTGAATGGAGACAGGACAAGAGGAAACTGCAGCATAGGAAGTTCTGCACAAATGTGCGCAAGAACTTCTTTATAGTGAGGTGACGGAGCACTGGAACAGGCTGCCCAGGGAGGTGGTGGAGTCTCCTTCTCTGGAGATGTTCAAGACCTGCCTGGATGCCGACCTGTGCGACCTGCTGTAGGGAAGCTGCTTTGGCAGGGGGTTGGACTCGATCTCTGGAGGTCCTTTCCAACCCCTACAATTCTGTGATTCTGTGATTCAATTCTGTATCTGCAAATTGTACAAGTCGATCAGTGTCTACATCACTGCATTAAATTCTAACACCCTATATGATCAAAAAAATGCTAAGTAGCCTAAACAGACCTGAAACTGCACAATCAGAGAGAACATTATAACTGTTTCACGGAATGAGGGTCTGATTTATCTGAAGTTGCAAAAGACTTCTTGGACAGAGACAGGAATCACTCACTATGATAACCCTTATCCATTCTTCTTCCTGCCTGTAATGCCATTACAGACCTGGGAGTCCTTTTTCTGAAAAACATCATATTCACTTTTCTTTTTGTGTATGCAAATGTATTATTTTTTCATGGCTGTTCATACTTTGTTCTTTGGTTACATATTTAAAATGTCGTTCAAAGAATGATAGAAATAATGCGTTATGTGAAATATTAATACCTTTTTAAAAAATTATTTAATTAGCATCACCACTTAATCCTTTTAGCTCATGGAAGTAAAGTAAAAGCAAGTGTTTAGGAAAGCTGTGAAATCTGAAGATGTGATAATCATCAAAACTGACATAGGGAGTTCAACTCATATCAAATAAACATGAGAAAAACAGAAATAGCATATAGATATAGATATACATGATAGATGTAGAAATAGATATGGTACAGATAATTAAGAGAATGATATGACATGCTAAGTTGGCAGTTTGTTGTATTGAGATACCAGGTTGGGAGCTGGGGAAAGAATAATGAGCATACAAGTGGGAAAGGGGAAGATATATGAAAAACCATGAAGGATGGGGAAAATGAATTTAAGACAGTAGATTATGACCCAAATTGAGGTTCTAGGGACTGAAATGAAATTTTGCATCTAAAAAATGGAAGACACAAAGGAATTTGGACTTAGCCTGGATGAAAGAAGCATAAAAAAAGAGTAGGAATGTTAAGCAATAAATTGCACTGGATTAGGCCCAACACTTGAGTGAGGAGGATATGAGAATATATTGGTCTAGTGAAACATTTTGTCTGTTAATGGAAACCATAGTCTGATTCAAAGCTCAGGGAGAATGCTGTCATTCCAATGAGATGCACCTTTTAATTGTGATTGTGCTAAGTTTTGCTTTTATGAAAAATGTGTAATGGCTAACATATGAAAGTGAAATGCGTGTTAAGAAAATTTTTCCCTAATGTTTTTTTCTTAAAAGCTTTCCAATAAGCTCTTGTTGTTCCTTGCTAAAAGTAAAGAAAATACAATTTGATACAATTATTTAGTTATTTTGGGCCTTGCTTGCTCAAATCATAGCTATAATTCCATTGTGTGTTGCAGCTCTTATTTCGTATCAAATTACATAAGGCCACACAATGTATTTTCTGTAGACTCTCATAAGTGCATTCAGACACGTACACACTGCAGATCAGGAATGGAGAGTTTGTAAGGACTTCCAGCTCAATAGCATTAAAGATGATAAATGAATATATAAACCTAAGGGGAAAGTGGCAAAGTTAATAGCAAACTTTTTTGCATAAAATAACAACTGTTTCCAACATTTTACAAAGCTTCTCAGCTTAATGCATGTTGATAAAGATTGGTTGTAATACCACTTCCCTCTCATCTCACACTGCATATTTGCGGTTTTTCCTTATGATGTCTATTCCCTTTAAAATCCAATTTTCTAGTTATACCAGTATTTATTAAAAGCTTGACTGTAAAGTCGCTGTTTACCCAAAGATCTATTTTTATCATAACTGTTTATAATGGTTAAACCTCAACAACTTAAACACTTTACACAAAATAATGTATTTTCAATAAATTGAAATATTAACCAATCATATGTAATGGCTCAGTTCTAGCAAATGGATTGCTAGAAATCCTTAGGGTTTCATATAAATTGAAAACTGTATTGACTGACCAAGCAGCACTCGAATTACATTGCATTTGGATCAAAAAGCATAGGAAAAGTTCTCATTATAGTTCCCTGACATTAATTTGAGCATTTTTATATGTGTGTCCTATTAAGTACTTTAAGTGCTTTTTGATAATTGTGCTTTGTAGTTTTTACAGCACTTCAGCCTATTCCCAGTTCAATTTCCTCTTTTATCCGATGTTTGAAATATTGATTTCTGACAGATAAAAGCAAACCTTATAATCTCAGCAGCATGCAATAAGTGAGTAGGACGGGGCTACAGAATACATCAGGGAATGGTCATATTTGAAACCGTCTTTGTTTTATTACATTTCGTCAACAGAATTTACTTACTGCTTGCTGATATTTATGTAAAACCAGGACTCCTGATAGTACAGTGATATTACCAGTTCCTGGTATACTTTTGCATTTAGTAAGATAAAAGAAGAAACTCCCTTGGTGGTTGATGATTGCAGCTGCTTAAACTGCTGTCAGCTGGCTTGAAGTAAATGTGATTTATCTTCTTCAGATTGTACAGCATCGTGTCCATGAACTTCCAGGGTTCGCATTAAAATCTGACAGAACATCAGAGTGCCAGAAGCTTCTCATATTGTGGCTCTGGAGGTAAGAGCAAAAGACACTATGCTTTATTCCGTGTTTGGCAACGATATCCAAGCCCTTTGCAAAGTTCTTGTGACATAAAAGAGAGCTTAAGGAAATGGGTGGGAATTTTGAACGTGAACAACTACAATGGCAAGATGTTAAGGAATACAGATCGGATGCTGTGTCTTACGTATTTTTGTGGTGTCTTGTCCACAGATTCTAGAAGTTAGAAAGCAGACTGAAGAATTCAGTCCAATTCAGTACGTAGTCAAACAGCTTATACTATACTAGGAATTCAGTTTTTCTTCTTCTTCAGTATATCTTATGAATTTGTGAAAATCAAGTCCTGAGTGCTGTTTGAGAGGTTTAGAAAGGTTCATTGGGTTACATAGCAGTTCTGGCAATCAAGAGTAAATGTGTCAGTGTGAGAACACAACAGAGTCTCCCTCCTTAGGAGCAGGTCAGGCTGAATCTGAATATCTTTCTCAAGGTATACATTTTTAGAAGAATTCATGAGGACATATGCAGGTGAAATAAAGGTAGGGGAGGAATCCTCTTTTGACATTCCTAAAATGAACGGTGAGATTTTCTTTAATCCCAAATTAGCCATTACTTGTTCAATGCATTCTGATAATTCAGTCGTGTTTTTTTTTTTTTTTGTCAGTCTTGGAAATACTTAGCCATGTTTGGGGACCCTTTCAACCCGAGCCATTCTATGATTCTGTGATTCTATGAGCTTGCATCTGGGCTTTCACACACTTGGATGTAGGGTTTGTTCCATAGAAGGGGCATTTTAAAATGTTCTACAGGTGAGTGTTAGTTGCTGTGAGCTGGAACTCTTCTAGACACCTAGCAGTTAAAAGTTTAATCTCCCAGAAATTAAAGTTTTCATTAATAGGCAATTAACACTTAAAATTTTAAGTGATAAGCCCTTCACTGCATTCTAGAAATGCTGAATTTCTAGAAGTGATAGAAAAGCTAGGCATAGTTCTAAGGAGTGGCAAGCCTGGAAAAGTGATGGAGTGATGTTAAAGAGAAAAGAACTTTTGAGCCCTACAAACCTTGATCATAGCCCATACAATAAAGTCTGGTGGAACAAAGTTTGCTAAATAGCAGAATACACCAGAGATGGAGTCTCTAGGAAACTGGAGAAAACAGTGGATTAATTAGGAAGGATTAGTGGCTTAGGAGATGAGTTTATGTTAGAGCTGGGCGTCTAAATTCAAGAATCAAGATGCATGGCCCAGTTAGTCCTAGCTCCATCTGGACTAGGTTGCTGACATCAAGGCATGCCATGATATTTACCTGCCATATAGCAAACATAGGCAGAAAATGGTGTGGAGGCAGGAAATGAGGACTAGCTGAAGTTAAGCTTTGCAGCAAGGTTTCTTGTGATGATTTGAGAGTTGGGAAGCAAGATAACAGATCTGAAATAATTAAACAATTTTTTTAACAATAGGAAAAAAGACAAGAAAGCATTTAACAGCAAATGTTTCTGAATATTAAACTAAAATTTATAAGCTCCAGATATTGTAAAATAATCTTTTTTTATGTTTCTAAATCCAACTTTAACATGCTATCTGCACCCAACTGAAATTTTTATGTCCCAGCAGACCAACATAGAAATACATACACATTCTCAGGCTACATTCCTATACATTCCAGATAAAGTATCATCACAAAGATTCTGCAGTGAATGATAACATAACCAAACCAATCTCCATTAGAATTTCAAAGGAGCTGTTTAGCATTTTTCATATTGGATTGGTTATTTACAGATCTCTTTTTAAACAGAAAAAGCATTGGAAAAGGTTTATCATCTAATAAATCAAAACAATTGTGAATTGAAATCCCAAAGCATAACAGAAGCTGTCTCTTATAAAATATTATGTATGTGACACTATATTGCATAGCTGAATGGAAAATGCTTCTATGAAGAATTGGAAATGATTAAAAATGCAAAAGTGCATTGTGAAAAAAAAGGGACTTAAGATTTTTAGTTAATGTTCTTGTGGGAATCTGGTTGGGAAGCAAGTCATATATACCTTCTGACATTTTCTGATGGACTGTTTCAATCTGACAGTACATAATTCTGTATGTATACACATTTCAGTATGACAGCTGATAGAATTATCCTAATATTTTCATCTGTGAAATTTCATCTTCTAATTTAAATCTTGATGCTTGAACTGATAGCTTTGGAGATACCAAAACTGATGCTGTTAAAACTGTAAGTTGTTGAACACCTTCAAAAGACTGAAATGTAATATCCCTAACTAATAATGAGGATAACTACTTGAATTAAAATATCTTAAAGGAAAGCTGTCTCCATGTTCCATGATTTTTCAGAAATAAAATTGATGATGGTAAAATGTTGCACTACAATCAGTTTTAGTGTTCAATAAATGAAACAAAAACTAAAAAAAGTTTGGTTACAGAGATCTGGGAGCAAGGTTGAAATGCAGTTAGTTCTTTGGTTCCCACCTTTATTTTCTGTACTGAAATTTTTGAAGAATTGCAGAGAGTTTTGAAATGACGCTTTAGAAAGTTTTGATAAAACCATTGGGATTTCTCTGCATAGCCTGTAGAGTTCCAAAGATCTGCTTTGGGTCTTTTGTGCATATGTTTTAAAGTTTGGTAATGTGTACTGCTCCTTTATTGCTCACTCATTTGTTGTCCACTTAAAAATGTACTTCAGCACTAATCTGATATCCTACAGCTACTACTACTTCCAATGTATCAGCTGATGAAAGTGCTTGCTACAAGTTACTACAGTGTATATGCTGAGGGTGCAAACTAGTATATTTTATTAGAAAGTTTTTCTATTTTGCCTCACCTCTGCAAAGGCTAAGAGAAGAAACTGGCACCTCAGATAACTTATTTCATCTTGGGTAATCTGAGCAGGTGCAATTTCTATTTCTGTGTAAACACTGTAAGAAATTTAGAACATTATAATGGCAGTAAATATTGCTCATAGAGTCGTATCTTTGCTTGCTGTAGTGATTTCTGCCTGCCTAAGCAAAATCGGTTTCTAATTTTACCTGAGATTTTTGGAGTACTTTTCAATAGAGCCTCTTATTTTTAAGAGCCTCGCTGTCTGGCACTCCAGCAGAATGCTTGAGGAATTCGTGCTCCAGGAGTAGGTTTGCAAGCATTTTTAATATTTCTGTTTTAAAGTTAGGCAAACTGTTAATATTGGAATATGATTATGTTACTAAAAAAGTAACTACTTCATTAAAACAATGCAGCTTTAATTCCCATTTACTTCAGTCTTTCTACCTTTTGCTTTCTCTTCGGTGTTTGCAGCTGTTGTCCTGTCAAATAAAGACAACAGCCACCTTCAGGGCTGCTCTTTTACTAGCTGTTAAAGTCCTACCATTCCCCACTGCCATAGTGAGTGCATGTTTATCAGCTTGGTGGCACACACAGAGCCTCTGACGTGACAATCCTGTCTTGTAACAAACTCTGAACCTGGAAGTACTCAGCAGCTAGTCTGTTCGTGATGATTTCCATATTAAATAAAGTGTCCAAAGTGCCAGAAGAGTGATATCAAGCACATTACATTGCTGTAGCCAACTGACAATATTTCTCCTTACTTTAGCTCCTTAATATCGTCTTTAGCTGAGTAGGGAAGAACACAAATTGCCTAACCCTAGGGAACCTTGTTTCAACATTTATTACTGGGAAAAAATATGGCTTTCAAAAGATAAAATGTATTTCAAATACCACCTCTTTTCTTATGCTGAGCCAATGCAGCAGTGTTGTAGGCTTCTTACACTCTCTGTCGACAGATGTGATGTTCACATAAGAGCAGAATCTGACCAGCTCAATTTAACGTAATAGAATGACGAATACTCCATAGGCAAAGGATTTCCTAAACATTTAATGCTACAGCACATCTGATTTCTGTTTTCAGATTTAATCCTAGACAGTCTGGTTATAGGGATATACAATAACAAACTGGCAAAGAAATATGTTCATTTTTTGTTAGTGACCTAAGATATATAGTGTTTAGAATGATGGCTACTTAGTAAAGCTGGGAGGGATTTATTTGAATCTAAATTTACCTTTATATTTTTATCCTTTTATTCTTTTTTGTTCTCAAATATCTGAGCAATATTTTTATCTTAGAATATATTAAGGAAAGCATTCAAATTGCTTCAACTACTTAACAGTAATAACTGAGGTTTTAAAATTCTAAATAACAAGAAAAAAAACAGGTTTTTGCAAAATTCTAGGAGAGGTTTTATTGATGTTAATGACATCTTCTGATTTTTAACTATTTTTTTGTGAATATGTTGTTCACCTAGAAGTTCTGCAAATGACTGGGAAAAAGCTTTGAGAATAGTGACCCACTGTGACATCACCTTTACTACTCCTACTCTAGAAGAGACAAAGAAGCAATTGCCACACAAAATTCTATTACCAGAATATTTTTAGAAATTTCGCTGGAGTTTCCAGCAGAAAGGACAGCTGAAGCAAAGTAAATAGCAGCTCAATAGTTAGTCCCTATCTTGAAATCTAAGGTATTCAACAAGATATGGATTTTTCAGAAAGGTTATGATGTTTCAGTTCTCAGCACTTGTTAAAAGAATACATTCTTAGATAATAGATCATGGGGATGTATCCTTCATTCTTAACTTTATTTTCTCCTCCCCTTAGAAACCATAGAACCTTTTGAGTTGGAAGAGACTTTTAAAGGTCACTAAGTCCATCCCCCCTGCAATGTACAGGGACACCCACAGCTCCATCAGGTGCTCAGAGCCCATCCAGCCAGACCCTGAATGTCTCCAGGAATGGGGCTTCTATTGCCTCTCTGGCAACCTGTGCCAGTGCCTCACCACTCCTATAGGAAAAATCTTCTTCTTTATATCCAATCTAAATCTCTTCTCTTTAAGTTTGAAACCATTTCCCCTTGTCTTGTCACAACAGACACTGCTAAAGAGTCTGTCCTCTTTTTCCTATAGCTCCACATTAAATATTGAAAGCCAGATATCAGGTCTCCCCAGAGCCTTCTCTTCTCCAGGCGGAACAGCCCCAGCTCTCTCAGCCTGTCCTCACAAGGAAAGTGTTCCATCCCTTGGATCATTTCTGTGGCCATCCTCTGGATGTGCTCCAGCAGGTCTACATCTCTCCTATACTGAGGACTCCACATCCGGATGCAGTACCTTAGGTGGATAGATGTGTCCAAACCTAACAGTTCCTGGGTGTACCTACTTGTTGTATCAGCAGGAGAAATTCAAACTTGGATTCTTCCATTACCGGATGAATGAGCAAATTGATGGGATGTCAGCTCTTTAGAGTAGTTACAAAGGTCATTCCTTATCTTCTCTTCCAAAAGCTTCACTCTAAAATAAACTATTTTTTCAATCTTTAATCATAAAGTTTTGTACACAGCTCAAAGCATTCTTTTCATCTACTGCAATTTGAAAAAAAGTTATGTGTTGTACAGCCAAAGAATTCTTCTCTATAATAGATATTACTTCATTTTAACCCTGCACTATAGACAGGACACTGCTGTGGCACACATGCTTCAGCTGCACATCTAAGAGACTAAATTTCAAATATTTGTAAGTACTACAATTTCAATAATATTTGACCACTTATCTAAAGAGTAAACTTGGTTTTTAAATTTGTCTTCCTGAAGCAAAACTTGCCTATACTGGGATTTGGGAAAATAATTTACTGAAAGGAACCTAATTGTTTGTCAAAAAACATGATTTTGAAACTGACTAGAGCTATTCTTACTGGGGAGAGAAGCAAGCAAGCTAAATTCAGAAGGTAAATGAAATATTTCTGAAAGACTGCAAAAGTTGACTGAAGGAGACTATCAACATTTCCCTATTTCCAATGATGTCATCAGCTCAGTCTTATGGCCTCTATACCAGGATTTCACTGATCTTCTACAATATGGCTCAGTTTCTTTCCTTAGGGTTGCCCCAAGCCTCCTCCTTCCTTGTCTAGTGTCTCTTCTATTCCCCTCTGTGTCACATTCCCTCGGGAAATTGTGAAGGACTATTTTCAAGGCTAATTTAGCTACCAGATATCTCGGTCTTTGTTTGTATATTTCGTTGCAGATTAGTATGTTTTGTTTTCCTTCAGCATTGTAGAGCTGAGTGGATACGGGTCTGGCATCACACACTTAATGTTTGTCTGTAATCAAAAGGAAACTATTGTCATACATAAGAGTTTCACTCACCCTCAGGCTTCCCGGCTATCTTTAAGCCCTACAAAAGCCTGCCTAAAAAGCTCAAGCTACTCTTAAGTATATTGCTTAAACCCATTTGTCCAAGAAGGCAAAGGTTATTGCCAAAAATCAAAAGGATTCAAAAATCCTTATATGCAGGATTAAATATTTTGAGTCTTCCTTCCTAGTTAACTTGATTTCAGAATTTGTTTTTCTGCATTTGTACAACTACTGTGAAACTGATTCTCTATTGGCAGTGCACTGGTGTGCCCCTGGACACACCTGTGCATCTCGTTATTTTAACGAGGGAGAGCTGTGAAGTCAGAGAGCAGGTGTTTGACTGGTAGAAGGTGCCATTTTTTAGCCTGATCAGAAAGAAAAGGTTGCAGAGCGCATGGTGTTTGGACTTAAGAACAACGTGGATGTAGGAAGAGGTGCTTGAGAAGAGATCTGCTGGCTGTGAGGAGCAGCACAGGGAGGTTTCTAAGGCAACCTGCTTTGTGGTACCAGGTCAGTTTGCTTTTCTCTTCTGTTTAAAGCATAACTTCTCATTGAAAGCAAAAGAGTGTATGGTAAAACAAGCACTGCCTGGAATTAGAAAAGTGTGAAATGGAGGTTGCTTGTTCTTTATGAAATGGAAGCCACTGCCTGCATAGGCCTGTAGGCTGTGAATAGTGGTCTGGGTTATGTGCTGATTCGTGCTGAATGCATCTATATGGAAAAGAGAAGACAGGTTGTTTTTCTGTAAGGATATTTTATGTAGGGATCATGCTGGCTATGGTGCAAAGAGGGCTTGCAGAGTATTGTCAAGCATTGTGTATTTTCAATTTGAATGTTTTTGGAAGTATAAACAGATGGAAGAAGCACTGTGAATTTTTTTTTTTTTTTTTTTTTTTTCACGTGTTACTATGTAAGCAACGCTTGTGAGTAAGGGCATGTTGGTGTTTCAATCCTGACTGTGTGGGGCAGCACATCCAGTAGGATAGCCTGTAGGAGCAATCCTGTCTTTGCCAATGACTTACAGATTGTGCAAGCTTCTTCCTTTTTCTGTTCCTTCCGTATCTTTACAGTGAGCAAACTGAAAAGCAGTGTTAGCTGTGCACATTGCAGCCTAACAAAGGTTTTCTCTGTTTTTTTTTTCTGAAGGATCTGTTATCTTTACTTTAGACCTCCGTTAACATCATCAGTTGGCTTGTTTCAATCCTGAGTGCCGAATGGGTCAAGCTCCCCTTTATAGATAGTGTATAGGGTAAAACAAATACACACTCTGCACAGACCTAGTTTTCAGTCTATACTGAAATATGAGTGAGAATTAATAACAAACTGTAACTCAATAAACAAAAAAAAGATTTCTTCTTTGCAGAAGAGGAGAATGAGTGTTCTTGACAAGAGTCTATTTGGCTGTTAATGTCTTTATTAAAATAAAGAAGATAGGGCCATGGAGGAAGGAGTTGTAAAATAGGGCTGTCCCTGTAGTAAAACCAGGCATTCAGCTGTTAGTAATTGGCAATCTTCCAATAGCTTCAACTCAGCTATGTTGATTTTGCCAGCTGAGGAACTGACCCTGAATATTATCAAAGTTTTCTTGGAGGTGGCAGGAAAAGAAATCCTTTACAATTTCCTCTTAAAGAACTCAGGATTTCCGTTTTTGTAACTGCAAACTCCTGAACAATTCAGAATGAAATGTGGAGCACAGAGACAGGCAACACCACTCTGACTGTATTTGATTAGGGTAATCCTTTTTTTCCCTTCTATGTGGTTACTACAGCCAAGCAATTATTTATCCTACTATCAATTGCTTGAAGCACTGTAGACTACAGGTTAAATATTCTCATGTCAGTGTGAGCTTCTACTCCAAGTTCTCATTGAAATCTAATGGCTTTCATCTTCAAAAGAAATTTTAATGAGTTCAAAGTACCTACCCTTCTGTTTTAATTGTTGTACTTCATACACTTCACATTCTGGAGATCAAAACCACTTCTCATTTTTTTTCCACCTGGAAATACCGTTGACAAGCTCTTTCCAGAGCTCTCTTCTGTCCGCTTTTTATCACAGTCATATTAATGTGACACATAAATCCAGAAATATGCAACATGTGCATTATTTGAAACGTATACCTAAAACTTATGTTTAGCACTTAAAAAGTTAACCTGTGCCTACCAGCATTACTTTGATGCTTGAAATCAGAGACGGAGCTATTTCAGTGTCTGAAATAGTCAAAACAGAATTAAAGCACTAACTAAGTGGTGGTAAATGTTCAGAGTACGAGTACCCATTAACTTCTCCTGGACCACGTGTGAGACAAAGCATGCGAAAAAGTAGTTTTGTTTATGTATGTGTAGGCAGCTATGAATATACTGTTGAGCTGTACTTTTTTCACTTCCTTGGGCCATCTTGCATGTATCTTAGGTTATATTCAATCAGTCCCTTTGGCATCTTCGTGCATTGTTTTGGTTTGATTGTATCCTTTCTTTCACTTGTTCTCATTATAAATATTAACTGCTATTGTCTGGTTATGATAGACAATAGACAACTTTGCAAGTGAAAAGATATCTGTATTTTTCAAAACAGCTGTAATTGTAGCTTTTTAGCTACAATTAGCTTTTTAGTCAGTATTTAAAATGTAAATCAAACATGAGTATGACCTGCTGGCAGTTGTAGGGGTTAAAGCTTTTTGAAATACTGAACTGGCAGTTTTTCAGAACTGTGAACAGGTTGCATTTTGCTTATTCTATTCAGCCCACATTTAGGGAGAGTTGCTTCCCTCTGGGTTGAATATAAAATTATGTAGCATGAAGTACTTGCATCGAAGTGCACAATATTATGATGTTGGAAGGTGTGAATTTGGCATGTTATTGGCTTTGCAGGATATACTACAAGGACAGAGTTTAAGTGATTCTTTGACCAGTTCCACAAACAATCTGGAATGTCTTTTGTGTTGCTTTAGCAAGTTGTCCAGTAGATGATAATCCGAAGAGATGCATGCTATATGCATGCTATGTGGTTAGCAGGCTAAGAAAATTTTGATCTCTGTTCACTAATGAAAAATTAATAAAAGTGGCCAGATTATTTAAGTTCATAAGAAAGTGTGAAAAACCAGGACTAGAACTATCTCTTCATTTTAGTTGATAATTTTACTTTTTTTTAATGAGTTGTGACAGAGAAGTATTAAGACTTTATGTAGTTCACCATGCCAGGCTTTATGCTGGTTCCTAGATGAGGACCAAACCCAAGCACCAAATCCTGCTATAATGGGTTTATATTTATTAGCAACGAGTTGAACATTCATAGTCATACCTAGCTTTAGTTACTGCATGAAGCTTTCTTGGGAAAATGTGATGGAAGATCATGGCCTAGTATCTGATTTTTATTTTTACTTTATTTTTATTTTTTTTGAGAAATTAGGAATGTGTAAGCCTTTCTAAAAAAAGTTATATTTAGAAAATACTGTAAGCCAGTACTTGTGCTTGTCTCCTTATCTGGTCCATTTTAGAGCTCAGTTACTAGTTATTGAAGAATCTTTAAAATTGTGCTTTTTTAGCTACTAATTTACTATCAGCCATCCAAGGATAGATTGGTAGAGCATAAATGAAATGCTATAATTATACAAGGGAGTGGGTCACTGACCTTTGGATTGCAATATCTTGTCGCTTTTGTCCTTTCCTTACACCACTCAGTCTATAGGATGAAATTGCATCTTTTTCTTTGGTTACCTCCAGAATGAGGTGGTATTGGAAACTAGTGAGGCGTGGTACAATGTTGATGTTCATAGCTTGCAATAACTTACCTATTTTCATTTTGTTTGATTTTATTAACACCTGGGTCTCCAGGGAACACGGGAAGGAGGAGAGGAAAGGAGAGAATACTTCAGCAATAATCTAATGATGAGCACTTACACTCCCCCCCCAAGCCCTGCTGTTATATGAAGTGTCAAGATACCTCACAGCCAAGCAATTTATAATAGAAAGTGTGTGTGCATGTATAAGGGGAGATGTGCAGATGATAGAAAGCTGTATGTCATGACATACACACATACATGAAGGACAGCAAGGGAGTCATTAAAAATATGGATTTTTTTTTTTAATGCAGAGGCTGTGAGCTGCTGTAATTGGCATACATCAATGGGACTACTCAGAAATTTACCATCAAGCAATTAGTTATTTAATGGAAATTAAACAAAATTCTTCATAGAAAAGTACCATTAAAATTTTGGGCAATGCTTGAATATAATATGAAAGGACAGAAGAAAACAGGGACTCTGCCAAGCAGGGAATAGAACTCACTTCTGCAGTCAGAAGAAGTGAGATGACAGTGCGTTTTTGTTATGCTTGCTTTGAGGAGTTTTCTGGTGCCCAAACTAGTGTTTCTGGATACAAGCCTGCAGCCTAGAGGTGGCAGCTAATTTAGAGTTGCCATAAGTATTTACATACCACAGCAATACATCAGAGTAATCAGCCTTGAGAGAGCTGTGACTTAACATGTCTTAGTCATTGGGTGCACAGACTTAGTTGAATGAGGGGGAGCAAGAGTAGGGAGAAAACCAAAGGCTCATGCAGCAGTTTTGTGGGTTTTTTTTGTTTTGTTTTTTAAATGAAAGTTAGAACTGGAGATGTGCTCAGATGGTTGTTCGGATTCACCATGATTGCCTGTACTGTCAAGGGCAGATTTGTTTTTTATTTTGAAGAGGATAGTTATGTAGGAAGCAGTGGAATCTGCAGGCTGCTGACAGTACCGTATTGCTTACCATTCATGCTCTAGTGGCAAACTTCTCGGAAAAATGAAAGGTGGTCTGCAGCTGCATCAATGGGCAAACTGATGTTATTCTCCTCTTCTCTCTTAATCTCCATCTATCATCTGTCATGTTGCTGCTATTTAAGTGTGTGACCATGAAATGAAGTCAGTGGAGAGAGCAGGACCTGCTGTTCACTGAGCAGTCAGAGCCACGTGGTGTGCAGGTGGACAAAATAGCTTCCCTAGCTGTGTAGGAGGGAGGAGAGCATATTAATAGATTCAAGGTTTTACATTCACTTGTGTATGTGCACATAGCACTACTTATATTTGATCAGGGCACTGAGTTTAACGGTGTGATAAATAGACTAAAGGCAATGGGGCCAGGAGTGTCTACAGAAATTTAAAGTTGTAAAAATTTATCTTAGCTGAATGCGTTCACTTCAGCAGAAAAATGCCCTTCAGTTACATAGGGAAAATCCTCCGATTTAAAACATGAGTGAGAGTCAGTGTACCACATCATCCATGCCAGATTCCAGAGAAGGTTTCTTTTCTCAGTATTGCTTAACCTTACCTGAATACATGTGATCTGATGCACTTTGGTGTATGTCCTAGTTGAAATGCTAATTTCAGCAGGGCAGTTAATTTCTTGCAAGATTTTAGGCTTAGTGGTCACTGATGTGTTGCAAGGAATATCATTACAGCATTGTTTTATAAAATCTACAATTATTGTTCATTTATTAAAAAAAAAACAAAAAACTTCTTGGTCTATATTAACCTATTTCTCACAAACGGATAGAGAATACAGTCCATGGAGCTTAATTGGATGCTGTTTCTGAACTAACTGTACATAAGCTGGGTTACTTCCAAGGTCACCATTATTATGCTAAACTGAACAATGAAAACACTTTTACTGAGAATTATGATTATGATGTATGCAATGCATAAATATTTCTTGTGTAAATTTCTTGTCTGATGCACCACGTCAAATGTACAGTGGTGTGGAAAACTGACATTGCCTCTCATTCTACCCCAGTACCTTAGAAAAGCTGCATTCTTTGATAGCTGATTGCAGTGAGCACTTATGCAGCAGTGCCTATCTCCAGCAGGAATGAAGTTCAGTTGTCTGGCCAGGTGATCTGCTCATCCCTTTCAGGAGGCATTCCATTCACCAGCGGATTCTACTCAGCTTTTACAGAATGCTACCTTCTTAATTTCCTTTAGAATACTTAAGTCCTTCAGACTTGCTATTACAGACCATCTTGTAGTGCAGATTTTCAGTCTGGATTGACCTTTCTCATAGGTAACCATCGCTGCATTGCTCTTTATGTGCTAATAATCCTTCCGACCTAGCTTCACCTTTTAAAAAGTTGATCTAGTTTCTCTTCACTCAACAGTCAATGAATATAGGAAAAAAATCTCTCTAGAGGACATTTCAGATGGGATTAATCATTCTCTGGAAAAATGAAGTCCTCTAGGGGATTGGCACAAGAAAGCCCGTCAGAAACAGTACTGCTGTGTTTGGGCTAAGAGTGGATGCTCTAAAAGGCAGATAGGCAGATTTCAGATTGGTTAGTTGGTTTCTGGAATGGTTACCTGATCTAGAAGAAAAATTTCAGGAAAAGGAACACTGGTGGCCAGCTTCCTGCTTAATTTTTTTCTTTTCAGTATTTCAGAAGCAGCTTGTTTATATATCTGTCACAGTGAAAAAGAATTGACAGATGCAAACAGTATCAAAGCATTCTAAAGAATTGATAACTGTCTTTTCAAAATGTAGGTTGTATCTGTGCAGCAAATGGAAATAATTCTCCCAGACCTTGTCTTATCATAACAATTCAGTTATCTCCTGGTTCTGTCTGAATACATAAATCTACACAACTCCAAATTGATTTAATAATTTCTTCTGAGAGATTTATCAAACTTTTTTTTTTTTCTTTTTCTTTTTCAATCTATGCAGAGTCAAGAGAAGATGCTTGAAACTCATACCATTACAATTATTAGCATTTTCATGAGCGGAAAACATCCAGAAGAGACAAACCAAACCCTCATTCTGAGGGCCTCATGCTTATAACTTTTTCATCACTGGATTTTTTTTACTTATTGTGCCTATTTAATTTTTATTAAACAGAACAGATTGTAGAGATGCAGAAATTTCCTTATGTTCTTTAGCATCTTCGTGGGGTTTGGAGACCACAGTGTAGGCTTCTGAATCCCACAGAGTGACTTAGTGAGATGGCAAGGTTCTCTGCATACAGAGTGACTACACACGTGTTCACAAAGTTTCAACATGTGAAGTTACTTCAGTTACATAGCTTTAGAAACTTACTTGGTTTTATTAATTATTTGCATTATCAAAAGTTGTGTATGTCTAAGGGGTCCTTGTTCTGCAAGTTTTTTAATGGTTTGAGCGTTGGAAAGACGGACAAACATTGCTAGAAGCTGAAATAATGTTTGAAGAACAGCACTGCTTCCAGCTGCTCTCAAGATTTGCCTTTAGAACAGGAAAGTTTGTTGTTGGGCCTGATCTAGGGAGGAAGTTTACTTAAAGAATTATAGCAAAATAATTTTAGATAATATTAAAAACAGCAACAAAAAAAAGAATCCTAACTTGCCATTAATCCCTCTGCTGAGGACAAACAACTTGCTGTTCTCCGATTTGTTCTATTTCTTGCAGTGCTTTTGTGTTCTGTAGGAGCCTTCAGTGCAGGACAATAAAGGAACGAGGGGAGGAAGGTTGTAGTCAGCTTTGGAAACCTATTTGCAGAGAGGCAATTTCTGGCAGATGAAACGTTGTAAATTTTGACACTTGTGTAATGACAAGCCTTCTCATGGAAATATCACTCTCTAGGCATAATAGCAGTATTTCAATTTTAGCATGTTATAAACAAATAGTGATATTTGCTCTGAGCAATATAGTGCATAAGTGAAGCACCTTAGTTAGGAGGCCTGTTCAATTAGCACCGATGTAGGCAGACTGATGATACAGAGGGCCTCTGTCAAATCTATGGAAAGCCTTGAGAGAAAAGCTCCCAAATCTAGTTTCTCCATAATCTGCACCAGATTTCTTCCTTGGAGAGGTGGCTCTTTGGTGGGGGAGTGCAATAAACAAGAGCAAGCTCTAGTTACTGAAACAAATTTGCAATCTGTCATCCAGTATAACTGATATGCTGGAGCCGGATTTTGAAGTAACTGGTGAAGATCACTGCAAGGGATCTCTCCAGCTGAGACACTGCAATCCGATCGTTCAATAGCTTAATGGCCAGTGGCACGAAGTGCACCCTGGTGGGCATTGACTCACCAGGACGGCACAAAGCTTTTCATCAGTCTATTTGCATACAAGTGATCACTAGCTCTGCCAGCTGTACTGCCTACATGCGTGTCCCAGCCCTGCCTTAGCATGCTGAGTTCCTTATGGCGTCAGTCTTTCTCAAAGCAGAACAGCTTCTATTCCTCCCTTCATGCTGATGTTGTTCTGTGTAGCCTGTGATGTGCTTAAATAGCCAACGTAGCCATGACTAACGAATCATTTGTATTCACAGCATCAGCTTCAGGGGAAAGACACATGGTGGCTCTCAAGGGATTTGAATGGTGAACAAAACACTAACACTCAACCTGTTTTAAGCAAATAATTTTTCTTGCGTTGAAGAAATGTGAAGCGCTGAGTTGCAGCCTATTCTGAAAGGCCCTTCTCTGACATGTTGAGTGGTGTTTTTCACTATAAACAGCCGCCTTCTTCCTAGCAGTTGGAGTAATCAATTAACAGAGTCCAGATTACTGATTTCAGTAAGTGAAAATGAGGAGAATTTAGTTCCCTGGCATTCATACCTCATGTGTGTTTTTACAAACAGGGATGAGCTTTGCCATCTCTTAGTGTTACTTTGAATCCCATTTTTATTTCTGAATATTCTACTATCCAATCTGATGAATACTTTTTGGCACATTTTGCTGTATTTTGCAGGTCAATCATATATAAACATAGAACTGTAGAATCATGAAGTTTGGAAAAGACCTCTAAGAACAGCTGGTCCAACTGTCCACCTACTCCCAATACTGCCCACTAACCTATGTCTCATTTTTGTACTACAAGCACATTAGCACTAGTTCAGCTTATTTATTTGTCTCGTACTATTGAAATCGTGTGTATGAAAAGGACTGGGATTTGGCATCTTTTAGGCTGTTCTATTCGCTGGCTGGAGTAGATGGGGCACTCATTGAAGAACTCCTGTTGAAGCCAATGGAATGTTTTTTTCTTCCTCATGAGGAAAATGTTCTCCAACTAAAATTACTGTTGATAACAATGGGGAAAAAAATAGGATTTGATTTCTAAGGGCTTTATTAGCATGCATGCAACAGACTGCCTTTTGTGCTTTAATGCACTGATAGATTGATAGGTTAATGTTATACGTTAAAAAATACTAAGAAAAACTGATTATTGATTGTATCTAATATTAGATACATTTTAGGTAGATAAAAACATTAGCACAGAACTTAACTTCACGCATTGTGTTGCCCAACAGAGAAGTCTGTGAAGAGGAAGCCTGAAATGTGTGTGGAAGTTGATGTCAGTTGGGTTTAGAAGGTTGTGCTTTACGAGTGCAATACGTTAATTGATAGATATAAGGGAGCAATCAAAATGTAAATAGAACTTGGTTTACAATAATGCCTGTTTACTGTATAGATATATAATATATGCTTTTAGGAAGCTGGACTCAATTTCAAAACATATCTTTAATTCATGAATTGTTCAAATGAATTCCATTTGCAGCTTAAAAAATATTGTGATTAAAAAATTATGCTTTTTCCTGCACAGAATCAACTTCATAACTTTGCATTATTCCTATACTGAAAACTGAGCCAGAAGGGAGTCCTCTTATTTGTTCTGAAATCATTGCTACCATTTTTAATGCTGTAAAATAATTTTCAGTTGACTGATTGCTTTTGCTGTGACAGCTGTACCTTCAGTAGATTCTAATAAACTCAACTTAGGTTAAAGGCCATATTTCATTATTGTTATTGGTGTATGCTGCACATATTTGAAGTACCATATGCTGAGGCATATGGTGTAAGGTATTGTTTCGAGTTATGAATTTATGGTACATATAGGATGGCTATACAAGGGGATAAAACTAAGCTCTTCTGCTTTCCACTATCAGTAAATAGAGGGAAGGCAGCATCTACTGCTAAAGAGTACTTTTACCTTTATCCTATTCTTCAGCTGTCCTAGAGTTCCCATCCTTTTTGGTGTGCGAAATGAAGTCATTTGTAGCACCTTGGAGAAATTTTCTCCTCTCTAGGTGACCTGATAATGGCAGCGCCTGATGTAAGTGATAGCCAAGTGTGGAAGTTCATTCTTACAGCAGTGATAGTTTAACATGAGCAATAGAAACACAGTGACTTAGTGGCCAATTCTCAACGCTGATGGAAGGTTCTCCTGGGGATAGCTTTTATGTGGTGACCTAAAAACCTCGAGTTCAGGAGGCAATTAGGTGGCTATCAGGATTGTGCCCTTTAATGCTAGGATAGCATTTAGTTAATAGCCCATCTACTAACATGTGAGAGATACATACCCTTTTCCCCTCATTTGCAGCCAGTATTGTGTTATTCAAAACCAAATATTTACACTCAGATCAATGTTTGAGCTTTAAATAATTGCTGGAATCTTTATTACAGGCTGGTGTCTTTTGTCTTCTAGAACCTAAGTGACCACTATCAAAATAATTTTAAGATGCTAAACTTTTATCACAAAATTCATGTGGGAAAACTTTAACAAAATGCTTATTTTGTAGCTGGGCATAGTGTTACTAATGGCTGCGTTTAGTGATGGAGGCTATAAACTGTAAATCATACCAGTGTTTCCCATGGCAGAGCAAGCTGCAGTGGTGATCTGACGGCGCCCTTTGACCTCTCTGAGGAAGGCATAGTGGGAAGTATGTGAGGACACTATGCTTGATTAGTCTCTCCCTAGTTTGCCTGGGTAGGAAGATAATTGAAAACACAAAAGACTATGGAAATTGAAGGTTCTGAAATGCACTTTTCAAACACATGCAATTTTAAATCTATAAGGTGTCATCTATATCAGCGGTGGACATTGTCTTCATTACATAAATACAATTCTTCCACTAATACAGTGCAAATAAGGGTTAGGCAGCATCTGCAGCTATTGTAATCCGCACTTCAAAGAGCGGTATCCATTTTATATTCTTAAAAGTCTAAGAATAAAATAGAAGCTTTAAACAGAAGAAATGTTTGTCTGGTTCATTTCGCATTCTCCAATTTGTAGTATTGAATAAAGAACAAAGTTGAATTTTGTCCACTATGTGATTTTAGTGGGGGTGGGGGGGGGGGGAGGGGGGGAGAGGCAGCATAGCTTATACTTGACAACAACTGGGGACTGGGAGAAGAAGGAATTTAGTTTAGCTATTTTAATACACTGCCTCTATAAACTGGTACAAGACTATTATTCTGGATGTTTTCTGGTCTGTTGAGTCCTAATGTAACTAATCTCCAACAGATAGTACTGCCCAGGGTTCCTGTAAAACAATCATCTGCAAACATATTTATTAACCTTTGTTATTTAGTCTTCTGCAAAGTGCAGGCCACCCTGCTGAACAGTCTACAGCATTTATTTACAATGCTGACTCGTATTAGACATCATTAGGTACATAATAATTATAATAATTATGTGCATTGCTTAGGCTACCCTGCTAAATAACAACCACTTTTATTCAGAAGTCATAATTGCAGCATCTAGGCTTAAAACGAAATCTAATTAGATGTCAGTTCACTCTCTCTTGCATAATCTATATCTCCTGTACAGCTATGAAATCCATCTAGCAAAGATTAGTTTGTTTAACCTGAAAAAGGATCTGTATGGTCTGTCAGGTTAAAGCTAGAAGGTAGTGTATATTTTATTTAAAAAAAAAAAAATCAGAATTCTTGCAACAGACCTTCAGAGGTTTTGTACAACTTCTTTTTTTTTTTTTTTTTTTTCTTGAAGGAGGTGTAGTGCTATTTCACAAACCTATTTCAGTGGAAATTGGGTTGTCTTTTGCAGCCGTAGCTGCGTTGGTTGACATAATAGTTCTGTAACTGGATAGCGGGATATAACCTTAAAATTCCCTGTTAGAGATTTTGAGTTTTGCATGGCTGAATATGATCTTAATGTGAAGCTGCAGTCCTTGTTGTGTGAGATTAAAGAAGTCTGCAATCTTTTCAGTTGGACAAACTTTTAAGTTAAAGGAAATACAGAGGTGAACTAATCCTTAAAACTACATAATGAATCATTCGCTAAACCTGATTTCTCTCAAAGGTAAGAGTTAGTTGATAACATTGCCAGTGTTAACTGTTTTCTCTAGCGCATGACCCCATTTGCAGCTCCATCTAATCTTTTTCCAGGGCAGTAGCTGGCACTGACCTTACTCTGTCTGTGGCTATGAAGCGTTTTACTGTGCAAGAAGCCACATTAGGTGATCACAAAGGAAGTTTTAAAAGCTTGGGTGCTCCCGAGAAGATAGACAGAAGTGGTAAAGGGAGTAAACTCAAACAGGTTCGCTTCCAAATATCTAACATGTTACAGATGTCACAGATCAGGGACCATGTTCCTTTTTTTAAAAAAAAAAAAAGAAAGAAAAAAGAAAGCTGTATGTGAATCTGAGTACCCATAGCAAGTTGCTCCGTGCTTTTGTTGAGTGGTCTAAATGTGACTGGAAACAGTGCAGTAACTGTGCCTCATTATTTCAAAACTGCGAACTCTACTGTCTAGTAGAGTTATGCTACATCAGCTGCTAAGGATATGATCTGATGTAGGAAGTGGAGTAGATGTATTCATATCAGACCTGTGGATATTTTCTCTCTGAAGTCCATTTAGTGTGTTCTGCTAGGGCAGGACTGTGGCCATCTGAGTCTCTCCTGTTTTTTTTTAAGCTTTATCCAGTCCCATTCCAAAGCCTCTTTTTGCTTCCTAAACACTAAATTGCTTTCATGCGGCCATTTTCAATTCCAAAGCCATTTCTTTCTATTCCCACGGAACCCTTGTGCTCTTTTCAGCTTACCTTACCTTTCTGCCATGGATTTCCCATGACTACATGAAACTAAATTTTAAGATTTTGAACTTAAAATTCTCCCTTCAGGATAATTCCTGAGTTTGGCAGCCCTCAGGCACTGCATTGGCATTTATTAAATGTCAGGTATTAACTGACTTTGGTTTCTGAGTTGTTCGATGTGCCATTTTTGGGTAGCTCCTGCTTAGTAAAGGCAAGTTGTAGCTTTCCACTGAAGAACCTTATTCTGTTGTGTTAATCATCTGTAAATTGTATGTATGTAAAACTGTTCAGGTTCAAGTTTTCCTCTTGTTGCCTGGCACAGTGTGGACCTCTGTGCCATAAGATACTGATACTAGTCTAATTCTAGCTTTTAACATCAATACCACATGTGGTAATAACCTATCTTTCCTTATCCCTTCACAGAAGGGTATCAGAAAGGCGTGTGGCTGTGAAGAACTCCAACACCAGCAATTCAGAATCTGTCTGGTCAGCTTGTGGGCAGTGTTGAGTACATACCTCCTGAAAAATAACCTGGGTCTCTGTTTTCACTGTAACTACTATCATCTCAGCAATTATACCTCCTTTGGCTTAAAACTGTATTGTTTGTATGCTAGTAAGAACATTACTGTAGTGATAGCAAGCTTAGCGTGGTTATGTTTTAAATAGATATTTAAAAAATCAACTTCCTAATATTGCTGCAGTGGAAGCAAAGTGCCATATGAGCTCATACAAAGACATATGCATACATGTGTATGTTCTTTGAGAGACTGTCTTCTAAAGTTTTCAGCTGGAGCTTTAGAACTTTTCCCTTTGGGGCATCACAGAAACGATGTCAACCTTTCATGTAAAATACCTATTTCTCTGTTCATTCTGGTTGGCTAAATCCCTTATCTCTTAGTGATTCTGAGCATGCATACCTATTTAATGCATGTGGATAACCACAGGCATTTCATTTATCTTGGTTATTCTGATTGAGACATTTTCATCCTGGAAAAGAGAGGGTGACGAGTATTGACAGGTACAAGATATTAGGAGGGTTGCAAAAGTAAATCTGCTTCAGGAGTTTTGGAATTGTTAACCAATGAACTTTGAATGCCATGAAAGTTCAGGTTCATTTTATAGTTACTCTGCAGTGCAATGCTGTGCACTGATTGCACTGATACTTTCTTTTCCTTGTGGCATAATACAAATTGTTTTACTATGGCATCAGTACCTTATTTGTTTTCCTCCTAGCAAACTAGTTGGAAGATTCATGCATTGAAATGGTCTGAAAGTGTCATATGAAATCTGAGACAATATATTTGTAGGCTGACATAGACCAAATTCTTTCAGTAGTCCTACCTGTCAAGTTAACCCAAGTGCAACATTGTGTACGTGGCCTTGTTGAGTCTCATTTGGATCACTGTGTCTACTTCTCAATCTTGTCCAGAACGGTAGATAGTAGGTTATTTAGGAAAGTCTGAATGGATGAAAAGAGTGATTGCAGTCTATTTCTGCTTTATGGGGCTTGCTTGTTTTAGTGTCTCTTGTGATTTGGATGTGTATGGTGTCATGTAAGAAAGACTTGGTGTTATTTCAGGCAAATCTTGTGGTAGAGATTCTTAGTTGTCTTATATGAACGAGAAAACTGAGCCAGGTAATCAAGCACCTGGTTAGGTATGAAGTGGAAATTAGCATATTATCAAAACTAGAAACTTGTGTTTCTCTAAATAATAATTGTGCTCTTAAAGCAGTATATTGGGTAAGAGTTTTCTTCTTCGATAGAAAAAAGTACATAGATCCAAACTGCATGGATTCCTTTGTTAAATGCTTAGAAATAATGAGCAAGGAATTAATATTATAATAAGTGTACTTTGTTTCTATTGTTTGGAGAGAAGTGAAAACAATTATTTAAAAGATATGAAGATATTTCACAAAGATATTGTATAAGAAATAAGACCACCCACCACTCCCCCCCTCCCCCAAAAAAAGGATTTATCTCTGACTCAAAAGTAGAAACTGTTAAAACAGTTCCAAGTTTTGATTTCTAGAAGGCCAAGAACATGTGAAACTCATTCAGTGGTGCCACTATACTGCATGCAAATAAAACCAGGTATAAAAGTAATGCAGCTTTGCCCAAATACAGAAGGTAATTGGATATTTCTATTTCATGCATTTTTATCATAAGATACTTTAAGATATAGTTTCACTATTCTAGTTTACCTGATGTAAATCTTGAGATTTATTTTGGATATCTGCATTATAAGGGAACCTTCAATCTAGAAAGAAATAAAAATCTAATTCGGTAACTGAAATCCAAAATTAGACAGTGTCAGGTGAAACAAGTGCAGGTTTTTCAAAGGAGGGATGGCGAATGCTAGTTATGTCAATTGTCTTGCCCTTAAAGCATTAAGAGCAGAATGTGAATATTTAAAAATATCGGAGATGTCAAAAAATGTTTTTAAAGATTCAACACCAGCCAATGTGTTTTCCTACGGCATCTGGCATGTGTTTTGTAGGTGATCCAAATGCTTCACTAATGCTGTAAATTTATAAATATTTGTGCTCAAAGAGTTGAGAAGGGATCTGAGAGTGCATGCTTGTTTGGTTTTTTTGGGTTGTTGTTTTTTAGGGTGTTTTGTTTTTTTGGTTTTTTTTTTTTGAGAGAGAGTCATCACACAGAGCAGATTCTGAGTGCCTCAGTACCATTTTCACAAGTGTAATTATGCTCCTTCTTGCTCAAATCTGTACAGTCTAACAAACCTCAGATGGTCTTAGATTTGTTTCTTTGCTGGATGTGAATGCAATAATCCTGTTTCTCTGCCTAATTTTGAAGGTCCCTTGGCATGTTGATCTTCTATCAGTTGTACCACGGGGTTTGTTTGTGTGGTTTAAGGCTGGTTGCACAGGGCAGTGTGAACATGATCTAGCTGGCATAGACACAGCCAGTACAAGAGGCTGCTGATTCAGCAGGAGACAGTTACAAAAGCACTTCTAAGGGAAGCCACAGCATGAGGCAACACTGTCTATAACAAGAAAAAGGAAGGATGGAAACAACCTCTTAAAAATAAAGTGCCTGACTCTAGCCTTGCTTAAAACTGGAGTATGTCTGGTTGCTGGAATGAGCACTGATCCATAGAGTAAATAAGCTCTGATTCAGGTCCCACATCTGAGTGGTGAGATGTAGTAAGGCTTAAACAAAGCAGATACGGTGCCCTTGAGAGGGACAGTTCTCACTCTAGTCATTCCCAGCATAAGTTCAGTGAGTTTTCTGTGAATGTGTTTGCTGGCAGTTCTTAGTAGAAAAAAATGTATGGGTAAATCCTTCCTGTGCAGAAGGAGTGCTGCTTCTGCAGCCAAATTCTGATAGCTTTATTTGTTAAATATTACATTTCTTAGCTGAAGAAGGCAACAGAACACAGCGTATTGTGGAAAGGAGTCATCTGCGTGCATCCTCTGACAAATGTTGAAAGGGGAAGAAATTGCAAGACCAACTTTGTTTGTACTTTTTGATATATTGTTTCTATGTTATGAAACTCTGACCATGATGCACATATCACAATAATTCATTTTTAATAAAGGAAATTTGAGGCAGACTGTCTTGGGACTGCAAAATGCCATTAATGGGATGTTGATAAATACAGGATAAGCCTGGGAGCTCATAGGAGCATCACTCTCTCTTTCATCTCATTTCTATGTCATTGTGTGCATAAGAGTTGAGACTGTAGTTTTTGAATGGGGATGTTTTAAAATAGGTATGTTAAGGAAATCTTGTGAAAATGATTCTAGAAATGTAATAAGCTGTCCTGATGGCTGGGTTGTTTTTTTGTGTGTTTATTTGTTAAATTAACCCAAGGTTTTATAGTTCACTTGCTTGCAGGGTTAACATAAATACTGGAACAGGCCCTGTCAGAAGGAACTTTATCTTGATTTTAGTGGCAGTAGAATCAGCTTGGAGTGAACAACTTGTAGTCCCATATGCTATACTGCCTCAGGGCTGCATCAATCCTGGAAATTTGTTTTGAATTCTGTCTGGAAATTATTGAATATATTTTTGAATACTTCTTCATTGAATGACGTGATCTTTCTATGGAATGGATAGAGTAAAGGCAGAATATTTATCCCTGTATTTTTGCATTAATTGAATGCACGGCTTGTTGGCTTACAGAATGACCTTTTCCACAAATAGAGTTAAAATATTTGTGCTAAACATTAGAAAGGCAGAGGAAAAACATGAGTCACACTTAAGAGCTGGAATTATCATTATCACAACATACCTGATTATATGCAAAGTGGTGAAGTAACTGAAGAGGGAAAATGATCTGGTTTTTCTAGAAATCGACTCCTGATATCTGGTAGCAGTATATTTCACATCAGTGAAGCTCATCTTGTTCACAATGCACTTAAGATCTCTGTATTTAGATGTTGGTCCTGCAGAAGAATAATCGTGGAAGAATATTCTGCGCAATGGGATTGAATTTACTGATCTGAAATGCTACCATAGAATGTAAAGGTATCAGCTGCTTTCATTTTTCTGTCACCCTCTGTATGTTGTAACAAGTGAAGTAACTTGCATTGGAGTTTAGTATTTGCTCTGTTGTAAAATACAGTGCATCTGGTTTAAAAAAAAAAAAAAAAAAAAAAAAAAAAAAGTGACCAAAAAAGCTTGCTTATTTGAATGCCTACAGTGTGACAGTTCTGTACTTGCTTGTGTTGTGGCCTGATATTTTTTTCTTAGAATGCCATGACTATAGGTGGCGAGTGATACCTGCAGAAACACAGGCACTCTGCAAATCCAGCTATTTCTGCAAACATAGGTATATCAGATCTTATGTACTTAAGCTTAAAAAAAATAATCAAAGTTGGTATAAATCATTCCACAGCACACATTGAGAGAGATCTTTCTCAGTTAAAACCCTTGGTGATCCACAAACTTTACGTGCTTTAGAAGTGAACAATTACAGCAGTTGGAAAATAAGATGTTTTTTCTCCTTTAGAGGTATGTAACAGATTGGTATCTGTTTCCCACAACAGTGATTCATAGCAGATGAAATATATCTAAGATTTTTTTCTCTCATGCACACGGGGTATGTCAGGCCTTGAGATTTGGAAATATTTACAAGCTCGTACTCTGTTAAGTGGACCATGCTGCCACATAGTGGAAGTCTGATACACTCCATCTTCACCCTTCTTATGTCACACAAATATAAAGATGAAATAATAGCGTAGGTTCATTTCTGTAATAATGAACTGCACATTTATACTCCTAGCATATCACTGTTGATGCTTCATATTTGATCAAGTATGATGGATGCCTTGTGGTTGCAAATTCAGATTAGCATAATTTCATCACCAAGGGACCCATGAAAAGGTTCAATTATAGAGCAATCTCATTAATACCAGGGCTTGTTAAACTAACAGAAATAGACACCCCAACAGCTCTGATACATATACATGTGCTTGGAATATAATTAAAGGCAAAGTAACCCATACCTGAAACAAGTGTGAATGACACGACTGTGATGGACTAGCCTGAGTGTAGTAAATGCTGTTATGGTTTAGAGAATGTTTTCTTACATCTGCTCAGAGAAAATAATGTCAGTAAAAATTTAGGCAACTTTCTTCCAAAATGATAACAAAAGATTAATTCTTTGTCTTTGATAACCATCGTTTTACCTTTTGGTAGAAAGCTGTTTAATTTGTGCTGCCCCTTGATAGGGCCAGCACTAGAAGTAGTATACCCACTTGCTTTTTTTGTTAACCTCTTGACTTTTAAAGCAGCCATTTTTCTAAATCTTGAAATGGGAGAATAAACTCCTACAAGTTTCCTTACCGCAACTCTTCTTTGAAGTCCTATTTATGGTTGCTGTGAATCTGGGTGGGCAGCCAGCTTTATCTTGGGGCTGCACAATTTAGATTTTCTAGAAAAGGAGAATAGAAAACTACTGCAACTGGCATCTGTCATTCATGCTTGACAGGAAGGAGTTTGAAGTCCAAACAACAATCTTGCTACTGCATATTTTCAAGTGACAAGCAAACTTTTTAAATTAAGTTAAATGCAATAATACTGATGCTGTGTGGACATTTTATTTTTCAAAGATAATTTTTTTTTCTGTGTCAAGACAATTATAGAGTTTTTTAGAACTTTTTTTCATACAAAGTAGTTTGTATAATGATTGTCACATTATCATTTACTTAAAAGTACAATGCTTTTATACTCTGTTTTATACAACCATATCAGACCAATGGAGACACAGACATGGGATGGTTCTCTGTTTTGAACATCTTCTGTAGATGGTGGTGGGCTTGACCCTATCACTCTTGGTCTCATTTGAACTGAGAGCCTGTTTTAAACATTTTGATATGAAACCCTGACACATCATAGTATTCTGAGCAAATATTTTATTTATATTTAAAAAAAAAAACAAAAAACCCACCACTTTCTGGTGCTGTTGATACCTGTTTACTAAGTAGGATTGTGTACTAAAACCTGAATGACCAGTATCATGAACTCTGAACTCTCACAGGCTTTAGTCTTTCTGCAACACCCCTGAAACTGTGTGGAAAGAGATCTGCTGCTTGCATGGCAATCTTTAGCATTAGCACATTTGAGGATACACAACAGGGAAGGGTATTAAAATCCTTCTGGCTCGACTGCATGTAAGTGACTGTCTTTTCCATAGCTTCACATTAGAAAAAAGCAGATTCCTCATCCTCACCCATCTGACTTGGTGACAGTGAAGGTCATTTGGAACCAATTTGATTGTTTTCTCTCATTCCCATTGCAGGTGAGGTACAAATGACCAAGCTTTAATTTGAGAAATGGTGAACTTCTCACTGGCTAAGATCTTGTGTATTCAGGGAAGGCTTATTCAGAATTCACTAAAGTGTAAATTTGTTAGTTCTATCCAGAAAAGCCCCATGAGTCCATTCTTATTTGACTTAGTTTATACTGCTTAATAAGGGGTTTCCAAAAAAAAATAAAAAAAGGAAGAAAAGCCACTCTCGGACAAGAATAAGAGTGTCAACACAGTCATGCATCTAAGAAAACCTTCTCTTTCAGACAAAGTCTTGTGACACGAACATTGGCTCTCAATAGTGGAAAAACTTCCAGATTTTGACACAATCCTTTCCATTATTTTTCCAATCCAAATGGCTCTCATTCAGCCTTGCTTAAAAGCCAAAAGTGATGTCTGCTTAAGAGAACCATGACTAAATGTCATTTAACTCGAACCTTTGTGAAAAGCAGTATTGGATGGTCATCGTAAGCACAAGGTTGTGAGCTCTGAGTTCTGGCACTGCTGTTCATGTGACTTGGTATAAAGTGTCTTGTATTTTCTCTATCCTCCAGTGATGCTGATGATTCAGGTCCTGAAGCTGTTGTGTATGAAATATAATGGCTTTATACACTACTTAAAACAAAACAAAAGAGAACAGAAACCTTATGTTAAATCTAGGAATAATTACTCTTTAGCACTAGGCAGTAGTCTTCTGTATTCTAGATTATAGGACTGACACTTCTCAAGGGGATTTTTTTCTTTGCTAACTTCACCAACTTTAATTAGCTTTGAATTGTGCATTTTTGTATGATATCTCATGTTCCTATGATCAAGCTCTTTATCAGTTTGTGGTCATAAACATTATGAACATCTGCAGAGTGCTGTAGGAATGGCAAGCTGCAGTAGACCATGGAAATGAGTATTGTAAGCACGGACAGCATCTGAGGCAAGAACTTTTTGGCAACTATAACTAGCTCCACTAAAATGGATCCTGTTCAGAATGCAATAATGCTCTAACAATTCAGTGTTGAATCTCATGTTTCCTTCTGAAACCTAATTTTTTTTTCTTAAATTTTTATAGTGATGTATATATTCTCTGATTCCATCACACAATCTTATTAAATCTACAATTACTGCATCTTTTATCACTTGTTATTTGATTTTCTGCAATTTTAAGCAAAACATCACAATTCCAAAAATACTTGAAAGCTGATGAATGACTCATGTTTTAGTTCATTGAGCACCATAAAATATTCAGTGACTCAGAGTCCTAGCATAAACCAAAGGTTTGAAAAAGACCCTATTGTTCATAATATGGAGGTACGAAATCCAAAGACTTCTAAATCAGGTAATATAAGCTAATCCTGCTTTTGTGGTCATCACTTATCAAAATTCTGGCTAATACTTGTGTGGATTTTTAAAACTGTGCAACGCAGCCTAATAATTCTCTAATAGCAAATCCTGTTTGCTAGATTAGAACTGAAATTTGTGGTGATCAGTTTAATGCAGGAGTTTAATGATCTGGAGTAGAACAACATATGACCCTAGAACACTGGAAATACTTCTCAGAGTATAAAGCAGCTGTACTATATAGCTCTACTACTTAAAATTACAGTAGTTGTGTAGCTCTCTTTCTGCATGATTCAGCTTTTTTGTTTTGAATACCAGGGCAAACTGATCCCTGCATAGTCTAATGCCAGTCTCTCTAGTTGAATGGATAATGTGGAGAATGCTGCAGAATAACCTGATCAAGAACTAAGAATATTTGAGGAACAAAATTTGCTTGCGTTTATTTACCATCTGAAAGTGGCAATCCTCTAGGGACACTATGAATTGCATGTATGAGTATCTTTACTAAATTTCTTACTCCTGATCCGCTTTATATCTACTATCACTTTACATTACCATACCTCTTGTGGTGGGACTAAATCAACACCCGTGGAATGATGCCACAGAGGAAAGTAGAAACAGTCTAGCCTTTGACAATTGTAGTTTTCTTTGGAACTCAATGGTATTTTGAGGTATGACCGTTCCTGTATGCAAATGTCATGGATAATGTCCTTGCTGAAATGACATTACCACACTACTTAGTAAATGCAGTAATGGCTCAGCTGGGGTTTAGGTGGTGATAATGTTTTGTTTAGTGATGCATCAAAGGTAATTGAGAATCATGTGGTTGGTTGTTCTGCCTCAGAGGTACTTCTGGAGAAATACAGGTGAATTGAAGTGCCTTTTTAAAGAGGACTGAATGTAACTTGTATTTGAGAGTTTTGTTGGTGGACTTTCTGTCTAAATGTAGTCCCCAGAGCAGAGAGAAAATGGTAGATATGAGAATAAGTAGGCATCACAGGAAACAGTAGAACTGTATAATAATGTATTAATGTACCCAATAGGGTTAGAAATGTCAATCTAATACAACAGGCATATTTCTTATGCTTAGATTTTTAAAATAAGAAAACGCAGCCCCATGTATGTGACTCTTAAATGAATCCATAAGCATTGAAACACTCCCTGCCAAGGTGCAATATCATTGATCACAACTGGGGCTTATTGTTATTAAGGTTTCAACAACATTTGTATTAACAAGTCACTTTTGTATCGTAAAAAGGCAGAGGGTTGATAGGCATTAAAAAAACAGCTGCATCATAGCGAGCAGCCAAGAGCACAATGGGTGTCAATAGGAGGTAAAACTATTCCCGCTGAGACAAATGAAGAAGAAAAATGAAACAGGAGGATTTGTTCCAGCAGCCCTGTCTAATTGTTTATTCCCTTCTCATTCCATCCTAGTCACTTATGGGCTATGGCTTCTGTCATGTAAAAACAAAACAAAACAAAAAAACCCACAACCCAGTGCTTGGGCTGCTCATGGTTCGTCTCACTGCAAATGAGTAGAATTCGGGTGCTGCAGAGCTGCGGAAAGGGTGATGGCACGTTACCTTTTCCTCATTAGTTACAAGGCTTTTACTTCAGATAAGTGCTGTATGAGTGTATGACCTCATAAGTGGCCCCAACCAACACTAATAGTCTACTTCAGCAAGGAGATTAGGTTCCACTAATAGTGTCACAGCATGAAATAAGATGCAACATATTAGCTGGGGGAAAGGAAGAGGGAGGTGGGGAAGAACTGAGAGGGGAAAAGAAACTCAGAATAGAAAAGGATAGCTTAAAGGTACAAAACAGGTCAGTGATAGAATGGAGAACCTACAGTTTGTCAAGAAACTGTATTTTGCAGGCTTCTTTTGTGGGAATAAACATTTTAAAGCAGTGTGGATACTGGCTTTCCTTCCCTGGGGTGGTTGCAGCTGGCACTGCAGATCTGGGCTGTCTGGGTGTGCTTGGTGTGGCTGAGCTCCCGTGTGTAATGCAGAACTTGTTCATAGCAGCTAATTTTCAGCAGGTTCACATTGCCCCATGGACCTCTCAGTGGTGTGAGCAGTGGTACCTTACTGGTCTGGTTACGTTGGTTATAATAGCAGAGGACTGAAACATTTTTACTGGAAGTTTCATTCAAATACGGGCTGACCCTGACCTTCTCTCCTTAGAGGCATCTGTCTTTTTTCCTTCAGCATTGTATGTAAAAATGCAATTTTTTTCATCACTGGAAGCATTGAAGTTCATGTGCATTGGAAGAACAAATCAGGCATTTCCTATAATCTGTAGAATGATATTCTATAAATATAGGATGCGTTTCATAGAAGGAACAAGGCTGTTGAAATCAAAAGCTTGCTGCCAGGTAAATTGCCTATTATAAATTTTATTATCACTGTTATCTTACCCACTTATGCATGAAGAGCTGCAACAACTTGAAAATTGTTCAAATATTCTTTATTGGTTCTAGAATTAGTAAAACCTAAAAGCAGAATTTCTGCTCGATGTTATAGTATTTCTAAGTTATTGGCACTCATGACATTTGTGCTAACTGCATTTCCGAGTATGCTGAGGTTGGTTAGTTGTCTCACTTATGCGAAAAGTGTTTTGACCCTTGTCAATTCTTAAATTTTTCCATACCCAACAAATGAGGGGAGAACAGTACTGATCAGATACCAATTCATGCATAGGTTAGGTAGCCATGTGTCACTTTCAAGTCTGATACAACCAATACAATCTCACATGCTATGAATTGGAGTGCAAACTAAATCCTACGTGTTCTTATATGCAAAGACTGGGTAAGAAAATACTTGAATTAAGATATTGTTCATTAAAAAGAAATCCTGGAACACTGTAAGGAGTTCATTAACCTATGAGAAATATTTTAATATACTATCATGAGGTACTTTTTTTTATTCCTGAAGGCTATTGTAGTTACTGTAATTTACAAGGTGATTAAGAGCACTCTAGTTTTGAATAGAAGCATACCACTCTTCTCTTTAGAAGCCATATTGCATCTACTATTGAAGCATTGAAGTGTAACAGTTTTGCTGATGATCTGGGGAGAGATCTGTGCATGATCTTCATGAAGATCTTCATGGTCTATGATCTTCAGCAGCTTGAATTTTGAAGGTGGTGAAAAGCAGAAATGGTTGACTAACAGACTGATTTGTTTCTTCCTTCTATGTTTATGTAGAAACATAGATGTACATATGTGTGAAACCATGCAGTGACAAACCATTTAATCACACAATGGATTTTTGAAAAAGAGCACTTGACTAATTTCAGGGATGAATTTGAGACAAGGCAGATTACCTAAAGCATCTCATGTCAACATGCAGCTGATGAAACCATTTATCTTTTCAAAAAGAAGAATAGTTGCATCTTGGTTGGTCTTTGCATAGTGGGAGACAAATTTGGAATTTAAGGAGTTTAAGGAGGAACTCCTTAAACGAGAGAATTCAAGTTTGTCTGCACAAAATGGACTAAAGTTAACTGAAGTTTTCAACTATTATCAGTAGAAAGATGTGTCCTTCTGCAAGATGACACAGCCATTTGTTAATCAAGATGAAAATGTTGTACCAGTGCTCATGTACTAGCTTTTTTAAGCAAGATAGCAGTGAATAGCTAGAACTGAAGCTGAGGCTGGGTTCCAGCACTCAGCGTGTGACCTTAAGGAGCACATTTAAGCTTGGTAGCTCTCTACTGTCCTTGCTAAATTGACATAACACTCTGCAGTTCCTGTACGATACAAATATTATCTCACATAAAATTGAAAATATGAAATACGCTACAGACAGTTGGCACATTTTCCATGTAATTTCAGTCTAAGAGGCATTGCAAGAGTAGTGTGGGGATGCTTCTGCTATAGATATGTTGCTTTTACATCTCTATTTTTGTGAATTGGAAGCTCATTCTCAATATCATACTGATTTCATCGTCTTCTGATTTCCTTCTTGCCAATGCTAATAAACAAATAAATAGATAGGAAGTAAGAGATCTGTTCTAATTTCTTTGCTAGATGAAGACAGAAGACTCTCTACGTGCAATTTAAAAGCTTCATGTATTTCTATGATTGTACCCAAATTTCATAAACTAACAGGATTAGAGCATCGTTTCTGCAGGATACACCACCATTCCTTATTGAAACTCCATTCAATATATCTGCTGCAGGTTAAGAACTGATCACTGCTCCCAAGACTATTTGAAACACTCTGGCCACTGACCTTAGTTGTTACCACCCTCATTTCCCAATATGCCACAGATTTGTACTTACACTCTCTCTGGGAGCTCTTGAAGCTGCAGGAGGCTGGACGTGACATTGGCTCTGATCCCAGTGCCCTCACACATGACCCCAATCAGCTTCACTACAATTCTCATGATACCCACAGGGTTTCCAGATGGAAAGAGAAAAATAAACGTTATCAGCACAGTCCAAATGGAAAAGGCTTATTTTTTCCATAGTCTTTACTTTGCTGATACACAGAAGTTATTTTTTTTTTTTGTCAGAACAGTTTAATTTATTTGAGCAAGGGAAATATAATAGGCTTACTTAGATTTTAAAATTCATTTTTTCCCCTTTATTTAAAAAGGCAATAATGCCAAAATGAATTTTAATTTATTTTTAATGCAACATGTACTCATCAAATCTTGCAGTCTATAGTAGGAATTGATCATTAATTCTTTAGCTAACCTGTACCTAATAGTGAATATCCATTTTAGCTACACTGAAATAATATTCATATATAGAAGCAAGTCAAAGTCACTAATCAAGCAATAATGAGAGAGATTCTCTCTGTAAAAACAGCTTGATGTTAGAGGTAGCTCTTAATTTCATAGAAAAGAGTATCTCCTTTTGCAACATACATCCATGTACTTTGAAAACAAAGCCTTCTGTATCAGTTGGCAATATCTTGTATTTGCATATATTCCTGAGTTATCACTCCCCCTTCATGTTGTAGATCTGCTTGGACTTTAAGCTATAATCAACCACAAGAAGTTTTTGAATGAGTAGGTATTATTTTTGAGTGATTTATTGCAAAATGTTACTAACTCTTATATTTGAAGAATTGTGATTTCCATTTTTAAAGTTATGTGTTCTTTTGAGGCAGTTGAGAGCACAAGTAAAACATTGTTCACTCCTGACTATGTAATTCTGTGTCTTTTCATGTGGAAATATTTATTTTGACATTCAAATTAAAAATGCTTTTAAAATAGGTATCTGAGATACCCTGAAATGGCATCATGTGAGGAGTCTGAATGCTGCTCACTCACAATTGCAAGTTTTTAATGTCTTCATCTACTAAAAATATAACTAATTTGTGTGTACTGAAAAAGATATTTACTCCTACCTCTTTGCTCTCGTAGAACATCTGTCTTTTGTAGTATTTTACTAAAAGAAGAAAGCTACATAATATTGGAAGCAATATATATAGGAATATATATAAAAGGAAGTAAAATGAGCATAGCCTCACAGGAAAAGGTGAGTGGAGCTGAGCTTCACTCTGCAAAAATGTATCTTTATTTAATGACAGACTGGAAATTTTGGACGCTGATATATTGCACTGATAGTCTCTGTATCTGAGTCTGCTGGGTATTAATGGAATAGAAAATTCACCCTATGAAGGAAATCCACAAAAGACTAATAGGAGTGGAATGATGTATCAACCTTGCACGTACACCTGCATGGTCAGTAGCAGGGCAGGTTTCTCATCAGCACAGGTCTCATCCCGTATTGTGATGGGGCTCCTTTAAGAGTCTGATCAGAATGTCTTCTCTTCATACCCATTCAACCCTTGCCTTGTCTGCTAAGATCACCAGGAAGGCTTTGAATTAGTGAGAACTATGATAAATTGCTAATCTAATTAACTGCAATTTTTTAATCAGCTGAGCTGAAATCAAACATGCATTGTAAATGCACTAACAGCACCTTCAGAACAAATTTGTTTTATAGGTAGTAATTAAAATAAATATTTAATCTTGTATTGCACAAGAAGTAGCTGGCTGAGCACAATATAACTGTATTAATCATCTCAAGACCATGATGTCTGTAATTAGCTGAAAAACTTAAGTTGCTTTGCCATCTCTATAAATTATACAGCAGCAATCTCCTTCCCAATCTTTCCAGCCAATCTTTTTCCTTCTTACTGTCTTAGCAAATGTCGTGGACACGATGAGGAAGTGTCTCTTCAGGACAGAGATGACAAGATACAGGTGAAGATTTTCTTTGATCCACAGCCTTCAAAGTTCCATTAGAGATAGCAATTATCAGATCTGTTAACAGAGCAGAGCTTTTGATGGGCACTCAGTTTGTAGTATTTAGTCTTGGAAGGATAAATGAGAAAACAAATAGGGTAGTTAGCAATTGCAATAAAAAAAAAAAAAAAAGCAGATACCTGTCTTCCCTGGCACAACCCCAGACCTTTAAATGCAAGTATGCATTCACTTGTACTAGGGCAAAGATTTGTTGTTACATGACTGCTTGTGTCAGATCTTGAACTTTTGACCTGTTTCTTGATTAAAATAATCTATGCTAAAGAATCTTTCTTGATTATATGAATGCTCAGTTTTGTTGCATGTAACATTTACTGTCAAAGATGAGTGCCACCTAGACAGTTTACTGAGTAAATATTTAAGTGCCTGAGTGCGCACATAGCTGTGCAGGAGTAATTCATACATAGAAGTGCTCTGTTAAATAAGACTAAGGTTTAAAAGTTTTCAGAATTGGAGCCTGAAATGAATATTTCTTCCATGCTTCTACTCTTTCTAGTCCCTAACTAGTGACTAGATGAAATAAGCAATGCGCTGAGCTATAGAAAACTATCATTGTTGCCTCACTTTACGTTTAATAACAGCCAGGTATTTTTACTGCCAGATACATGCGTGGCTTTTGATGACATTTATGACATGACAATGGCCAGTGTGATTAATCACAGATCTGTATTCTTTTAAGATACCCGTGAGGATAGACTTCTGCTCCTGCTTTCAATGTTAAGTTGGTTTTCCCAACTGCAACTCAGCACGCTGCATGCTCTTGCAAACCTTTCACTTTTAACATATCTACTTAATAAAAATGCTTTCAGTGACAGTGAAAAATTGGACCCATCAATGTGTTACCAACCCGTATTTCCATTGCTACCATCTAGACTTCAGAGAGCCACTGCACTCAGTGAGAGGCAATGATGCTATTACAGGCTGACAAGGGCATATTGAGATACTTTGGCCACAGATTGCACAAATTCTCTTATAATTTTATCTTTAGAAGGGGTCTTGCAGTAGAGATAATTAGAAAGTGTTAGCTAACAGGGCATAACAGGAATCAATCTGAGAACTCGGAAAGAGAGACGAGAAATTGTAAGTGACTGAAAGATAAATATGTGCCTTCCTGTTAAGGATAAAAGAAGCAACAAGTAAATCCACTATGCAAACCAAAGAGATTAGGCTCAGATGGTGTTTTTAAAAGAGGGGAAAAAAATAAATAAATCAATCTTACTCTGAGATAAAGCAACTCTTAACAGCTCTGCCAGGGACGTCAGCAGTGCTACCCATTGACTGCTTTGTAGTTACTACATGGTTCATCTTAAACACTGCAAGTTGTGTACTAGCAAAAATTAGCAATTGTAATGGTAAAAGTGGCAGTAGTAACAAATGGATAAATTTTCTGCACAGCATCGAGCTTAAATGAGAGCTGTCTGGTCACTCCTTTGAAACAGAGGTGCTCATACAGGGTGTGCCTCAGGCAACTTCATGTCTGTTTGTTAGAGATGAACTTCAGTGTGCAAGACTGCAAGCATCTTCATTGACTTGCTGGATGGAAGTACTGGATATGGTCCATAGGTGTCTGCAGAAGCCACAGTAAAATGACGATATCTTTTTATCCTGCTCCCTCAAAGAGAGTGTTGCTTTACTGCAATCCAAATCTCAAACATCAAAGATTGGGAACTACTGTGGAGAAAGATTCCTTTTTCAGAAAGGAATGAGACAGGGAAGAGGAAAACCAGAGCATCATCAAGTCAGTGAAACCTGCCACTGGTTGCCCTCCTTTGTACTGCCACTGATTTGAGCACATGCTTGGCATACAGGTGATGTAGATTCAGAATTGAGCAATATTAGGAAACTGCAATTGGATCTCAAAATCTTTCAGCAGTTTTAATTCACCAGTCTTAGCTATTGCAGTGCAAGCTTGCTTCTTGTGTCCAGACCAAGTGATTTCTGTAAAACCAAATGCAAAGTTTCTGTTCCCCTCACTGCATAGCCTGAATTGTTCCCTAATTCCTTGAAGTTCCTAATTCTGAAAGTCGAGCTGTGTAGCTGGATTAGAGCAAACTGAGCTGTGATAAACGAAAGTTACAATATGGCTGTGATATACTCAGAATTGGCTTGACCCTTTGAAATGCAAATTAGCAGTTAAGTAATTAATAGGTGCGTTTGACATGAAAACAGCCAAATGTTGAGTCTGTTTTTCCCAAACTGAAGATCTGCTGTGTACATCACGGTTCTGTTTAATAGCACACACAATAGTCATATAGCTTCACCAGGCACCAGTGCTGACTCAAGTCACTGTAAGGCTGTGCTTCCTTTCTCATGGCCCTCTTGCCTTTGAAGTTAAGCTGCAGCAGGCTCAGCTGTGCTCAGCAGGAGGGATGAAGGTTTGAATATTCAAATTTCATCTCTGTTTATAGTATGGGCTTTTGAGATGTAGGAATTCTGTTACAACGTCCAGTTTCTGGGGGAAGGGTTGCAGAGGTTTTTAATGGGTCCCAAGAAGCTTCAGCCATTACAGTAACCACTGCAGGCTCCTTCTGCTTTTGCCAGACAGCAATGGCCACATGGATCTGGGAAAAACTTTTTGTTTCTGATTCTACATTTCATTATTTCATAGTGGCTGTGTGCTGCAGTGTACAATATTTAGGCTTCTCAATTTAATCAGTATTGGTGTGAGGTAGATTCTGGTGCGCTGTGGTTTTCTGCAGTAGCTAATTCATGTCCACACAAAGCATGCAGTCTACTTGTTTTCCAGAAGGAAAAAAGTGTGAAGCCTGATAACATGATAGCCATGGACTTTCTCAGCCTTGTGTGCTTAACCACACGCAATATTTTCATGTAGATACATTCGTGTCACAGCACAGTGTCCAGGAAAGGAAAATAAAAGAGTATCTGTCTGCCTCATCCTTTGATTCAAAGTCCAGACTGGCAGAAAAGAGCTGTTCTATTTCTACCAAATGACCTGGGAAAGATACACATAAGTTTCACAGAGCAAGTAGCTGGAAGGTTCTGTAACCCAGAAGCAGCTGCACAAGGCACGGAACTGTAGGTAGGACTAGGATGGAGGCTGCTGCTTCTGAAAGTCAAGCTGTGTAGCTGGATTAGAGCAAACTGAGCTGTGATAAACTGAAGTCCTGTTTGTCTTACTGAGGGCCCCTTTTTCCAAGAACGGAAAACTTAGCAGCTTTCCAGCAGTATTTGACAGTTAGTACAGAGCTTTGCACAGCCAGAGAGCCAGGCTCGTCCAGCAGCTTGTTGCCTGTCAGCAGAGGATAGCGCTTGCTGCAGTGTGGCTGTGGTTGCCAGGGGACCCTTTCCGTCCCTGGCCTCAATCACAAATCATAGTCCTCTCAATAGTTAGTCCTGCCTTTCTCCTTCTCTTGTGTGCAGCTATTTACCATTCTTTATCAAGCACTGATAAGCGATTGTGTAGGAAGTGAAAGGTTGAGGAGTTTTAGTGCTGGATAATTCTAGAGTGCTGTGTAATTAAGGGTCGCTTCTGTTGCTTAAGGTCACTGTTTTTGGAGCTGCACCTCAGACTTCCCCTGCTCAGGAGGAAGTGAAGTATATAAATGAACGAACAGACCTGCTCTAATTCTTTCTCTGCCTCTAGAAACCATCTTTCTGTAAACTGTGGGCACTACTCATTAGAAGGTGCTACACAGGTCTGCATGCAGCTGTGCTCCTAGACAGAGGAATTCAGTATGTTTGCCTGGGGCTGTGTGTTTGTGCTGTAGTCTCTGTCTTTTCTTTACCTGTTTATCTAATGCAAAATAACGAAGTAGCCTAATGAGCAAGTCACAATACAGGTGTTATTTGCTGAACACTAAGGTAATGTGCCTTCAGTCTCTTATGGTGTGGGCTCCTGCTCAGCTGAGCGTGAAGCAAAGGGCTTGCTATCAAAACCAGCACACAAACACAAAAATCCATCAATTTGCTCTTTAGGTTTTGTAATATTCATAAAAACACATTTATTGTGGCAGCAGGGACAGCAATGAAAGGAAGGACAACTAACATCCGCATCTTCTCCATGTGATTAGAATAGTTGCATCAAATACTTGATTATGAAGGCTGAAGAACAAGAAAAGCACATTCAGCGTCATATGTTATGGCACAATCCCTCTCTGGTGGAGCAAACAATGGAACCATTATACAAGCTGACATATTTTTTGTTTCTAATATATTCTGCTTCTTTGTGTCTGTGTGTGCTTAAATAGCAGGCACAGATGTACTGTTTCCAAAGGTCTTTGACTTGTCATGAGAATACTGTCTTTACCAGTAAAATAAATTGATTACTAGTGACAATGTTAACTATTATACAAAGAACACAGCTCTGGTGGCCTTTGTTAGGTTTTAAAGAAAAGGTGATTATTTCTTCCTTATGACAGTTTAAAAGGTTTGCCATGTGGATGTGGAAAGATTTTACTCATGAATATGCAAAGGTATGACAACAGGCCGGGTAGCCAGATCTTCAAATTGACCGTTGGCTGTGACTGAGTTAGGAGAAAAAGAGAATGTGAAACAAACACAAAGTACGCAAAACCAGCATGGGAGATGGTTGCTAAAATGTTCAGTTGTGAGAAAATGATGAAATATCTGCTTTTGGGGTATAATATTGGATTGATGATGTAATTACAGGGAAAACAGTGCCAACTGGGATGATGCACAGTTATCAGGTTTGTGATAAGGCTACTGTATTCTATAATAATATTTATGCCTAGGGATTATCACTTTATCTCATATGCTTTAGTCTTCTGAGTAGTGACATCAAGAAACTTAGCTGTGACACATGAAGGCAATACACCTTTCTCGTCAAGATGAGTTGCAGTTTTCTGGGAAACATTACAGTTGTAGCCTGTTACAGGGTGGACAAGTCAATGGAAAAACATATATTTTAAAAGAAGATGTAGGATACCTACTTGTTACATTAGAATGACTTTTCAGATATTGTTTCTGTTTCACTTCTTCTGCCTTTTATGATCTTCTACAAGTGCAAGTTCTACTAGAGTCCTTTACATTCTTGTGCAGGTGTCTCCTCTGAAGTGCTGAAGTTCTTTTTGAAGATCTCACGTAAAAATAATGTTGGGTCTTTTCCAATTTAAGTTGCTACAAATGTTTTATTTAATGAGATTGGAAGCTATCCATTTGCTCCTCATAGAAAATGCTCTGAGTTCTCCCCTGATTGCAGTTCAGATCATGCTACTAAACACTAGTTTAGAGCACAAATCAGGCTCCTTGTTGATTGCAGTTCAGTCCATGCTGCTAAATACCAGTTCTCTGACCAGCAAGATTCTGCTTTGCAGGCTGTGACCTAAGCCTTCCAAAGCCATGGCTGCATTATTTTTACATGGGCTATGTTACCAAAATTACGTAGTGTAAAAAGTATCTTACTGAAACTCCACCAAGGCTTGTGTGGAACAGACCCTAAACAGGATGAAGGATGACACATGGTATTAAGAAAACATGAGACCAAGTTTGTTTTGTCATAGCAATTTCTAATCAGTCTTTATGTATTGTTTTTTCCCATTTGTAATGAAAATATTCTCATATAAAATAATGGAAAGCATAAAATGTTCATTCAAAAGCATCTCTCAGCTGCTTATACTGCATTAATGTAAAGACTGATATACCTAATCAGAGGTTCACATCTCAAACCGGTAGGCCTAACAGCTTCTGAGATATAAGTAAATGAAAATTCATGATTCTGTATTGTGCCCAAGAGCCAACTTTACTGCTATTGCCATATAATTATTTATAGCTGCAAACTATCAAATGGAATTGCTTACCGCCATCTTACTATATGTGGTAATTGATGTGAAGTGAGGCATTGCGTCCCCTGCTGACCCCAGCACACTGAAAGTCAGATGGATTATATCTAACTCAATTATGATTGATATTATCAAAATCCGTGGAGCACAACATGGTATAACAGGCTTTCAAAGTGTACCTATTGATTGTTTCTGTGTGTGTGTGCATGCAGTTTTCCAAGACTGTTGCAATGGAGCTGTCTCTAGGGAAAAGACGAGCAGTACTGCTAACAATTTTCATGTGTAAATATATATTTCTCATGGCTTAACACACTCATTGCCTCGTAGGGATTGCCAGAATTCATACTACACGTGCCTGTTTTCTCAGTGTAGCAAAATTCTCAGCCAGTGAAAAGCAAAATTCTCAGCCTGTGAAAATTTACCAGTATGTTTGGTGGGGTTGGAAACCAAAATATTCTGTGATCCCGTCAGCTGTGATTAGGGTAGAACAAGTATTCCTGTGTTCCAGTTCTTGACTTTGCTGCTGCCGTTCTCAGTCCATAAGAGCACAGCAGCTGAGCTACGTGCAGACATCTAGCTTAACATCTTGTCTCCTGCAGATGTTTCAAAAAAAAAAAAAAACAAAAAACAACAAAAAACCCACAACCAAACAAACAAATAAAAAAGCAACATAGGGCTGAAGCTGTCTTCATTGGAGTTCAGGAACCGCTATTTACATCTATTCATGTTTAATAATCCTTGATGGACATTTCTTACCTGAATTTTCTCCAGGCATTTTCTGAACGCATATGCTGTTTTAACTTCCAACTGTTGTATGATGTTTTGATTAAAAAAGAATCATCTAAATATGCTTTACTGTTTTTTGTTTCCTGTTACCTACTGCTTTGTGTTTTCACTGTTTGCTCCCCAGTTTCGTGTAACATGAGAAATAACATTTATTACTAATTAATCTTTTCTGCATTAATACAAAATTGCATAGGTTCAGCTCAAATCCTCCCTCCAAGATTTGCTTCCCTCATCAAAGGAATCATGTTTATTTAATTTCTCTGAAACACTCCAAAATATTGCTTGCCCTTGTTGCTTTTCACAATATTATACATATGGAGCATCTGCAACGTATTCAAGAAACAAGGGTGCTGTATCCTGTAGATTGTAGTAGTTCTTTAATTCCTTGCCTTGTCGTTGAGCTGACGCTTACTGCCTGTGCTAAGTCATGATTAACGATTACATAAGGTACATTCCCTTCATAATGAAAATCATTTAATTAGCTATATTTTAGTGACCAGTGTGTAGAATGTAGATGAATTCATACTTTCCTACTTTCTCCTTTTACCAAATTCACCTTTTGGATTTTCAAGTTTCTGGTGGTCTACGTGTAATAAAGCTTGTTCAGGAAAGGGCGGTCAACAGGGCATCTCTCTAGTCTGTTCTCAGAGTGATTTTGCTCAGCAGCTTGCTGAGATTTGCATTCTTCCGTCATTACAAATCTCCAACAACTGACTGTCCACTGTGTATTTTAAGCAGGTCGTTCTCTAGGTATTTGGCAGTTGATAGGAAGAGTTACAAACAAGTTCTTTGTCAGATTATAGTAGGAAGTCTGGGTGGTTTCATAGGAAATAATCATTATAATTCCAGGTACTGGCAGTTTAGATGTTTTCATTCATGTAAGTAAAAGTTCTTGTTATTCACGCTAAGTGTGCACATTCACTTTTCTTTGCTGTTTGTTCTTCCTCATCTTTTCAAATTTTCAAGACTTTCCCAGGATTGCACAGTGCAGCCATAAGGCTGACCTGCCAGACCTGTTCTTTGCACAAAGCCGACATCTGGACTAGAGGAAGTCAGTTTAATAATGTTACCCCGTCAGAATAACCATAGGAGTCTGTAAATGTAACCATACTCCAGCTATTACCAACTGTCAGACAGCCCTTTCAGGGTTGAGAGTAGCCCTTAGTGATTTTTAGTCATAATTTTATTCTACTTTAATACTATAACATTTGCTGTCCCATCCTGCCATCTCTGGAACAGATGAAAATACCTGGGTCAATATGAGTTCTGGGACCTATGGAATCTTAAGACCACAGATCTCTTCAGGCTAGCTGTCAAAAATTGAAAGAGAAAAAATACTTTCTCCAAAATAATTTTGCTCATAGCAATAAGGTAATCATGCTATATTTAAATAAAAAATTATATGGGAAAATGAGAAGAGCTGAAGAGTTTGCTTGTAAGCAATCTCTCTTCTTTTTATAGCTATCAACTTGTGGATTAGAGAACTAAGCACCATTAGAAGACACAATATCCATTTTACAACAAGAACTTAAAAACCATGAAGTGCCTTGTTTCCTGTTCATTCTTTTAGAGGTATATTTTTCTGGCACAGCCAGTACAGGAGTGCCTGTAAAGCAATACCAATTTGGAGATCAATGTCTTCCCCAAGATATGTTTATAGCATGTTTACTTTGTTCTTGTCTGAGAGAAAAGCAATATTCTACTAATTCTATTGCTATTTAAATCATGGCTGAACAGCATTTACTTGGGCTGTAGCTTCAATGACTTCCAAGTTCTTATCTTTAGCAGAAGACCTTTAGCCTTTTCCTTATATAAAATACACCTTTACTTAACTGTTGCTCTTTTTTACTGTCAAATGCTCCTACCATACCTAGGAAATGAATGGAGTTGCATTCCATGTCTTTGATGGCTCAGAACAGAATTTTCTGTCTGAGTGAGCCATCTACAACAGGATATCTTTGTCACACCTTAATTGTGACTGCGTGTGTCAGCTAGCAGCTGGGGAGCTGGCCATGGGATTCTCAAGCACTTTGGCCCAAGTAACTTTCATGCGGCTGTGGCATATGACACGGAGTGCACGTGCTAGTGGCTGACCCAGTGTTTAGCAGTGATTCACCACTGGAAATGGTCTTTGAAATTCATAAATTCAAGGCAAGCCTGTTTTACTGGGACTGATAATGCTGTATTAGTTGCTGGAAGTTAATGAGGTCCTGTGTTTGAGTACAACCAGATTACAATGAAAAACGAACCACATTACGTTCTGTTTTGACAATTATTATCAGTTGGCTGTAATATAAATATGCAAATTTTTCAGCTTGAACTTTAACATCCTCTGTAGACACCATTCATCTCTTTAAAGTATTAATTTAAGTTGTAAAAGGATCCATACATCATTGCATGTCATTTTGAAAACAAATATTAATCAATTTTACACTCTGAATTGCCACAGCGCAAGTGTAATGTCCATTATTTTGGAACAAGTCAGTGGCAAGAAATTTACATATTCATCCTTGGCTTAAGAAATCATATGATAATACAAGTACAACACAAGAAATTCAAAAGACTAAAGACCTTATCGTCATCTATTCAATGGCAAAAAGCCTGCCTTTGCATTCTCAATGTGTTGGTATGCAGATTAGGAATATGTGTCTCATTCCTATCAGTATAACCTTGAAAGCTGGTGACAGCTGAAGTGCAGTCATAAGTTTTCTCTTCCACAAAAAAAAAAAAAAAAAGAAAAGAAAAAAAAGGAGAAAAGGCAACATAAATGAGTGTAAAGGATACAGCAATTTCAAGTGTTACGGTAAACTTTTTGATAGCTTATCTGACCACTTAGCTAGGCTGTGAGTATGTAGTCTGTGAGTATGTAGATTGGAAGTGTGTTATCTCTAGATTTAGGTAAAATTTTTATTGCAGTTGCACCTTTGTTACTAAACCCAAGTTCATATTTATAATATGACAGGATTAAACACATCTGTTCTTAGTTAACATTATCACGAGTACTAAATGTGATGTCTTTCACAGTATTTTATATCGGCTCCTCACAGAGAAGGGAGACAAAGTTCCCACTTGGAAAGCAAGCATTTATAGCCCAGCACTGTGCTAAAAGCCTTGTACTGAAAGAAGGAAGTGGTGTCTGCAATTCAGCCTGTTTCTCTCTTTCTACAGAAAAAGAGACTGGGTTATTGGTTTACAGTCAGAATTAAAATAGACAAAGCTAGACAATATTGAAAGTTAAACTCTGCTGCTGTTCTTCTATCCTCATCTTCCTCATCAGTGGGGAACCTGTTTCTCAGGTTCAAGTCATTTGATGATGGAAGTGAATCCCAACCAAGTCCAATCAGACCACTGCTCCTGCTTGGGAAAAGCAGGTTGCTGTTCTGGTTATGTCTGAAGACCAAAAGCACTCTGCTCCAACTAGGCCTGTGGAGAAAGCAGTGCATGTATCTCCCCTCATCTACGTTAATTACACAAAACCAATCTCTTCAACATAATTGGCCTAGCAGAGATTATACTGAAGCTCCCCCTAGTGGATTATTAAGCGAGAATTTATAAAAGCACGCATCCTTTCTCCAAACACCTTCTGCCACTGAATGTGAATGTGAGAATGCTGCAGGCGCAGTCCTGTTCCCTTGTAGCTGTCTGTTGTTATCTCTGTCTCCCTGCTTGCTACCACAAGAAAGTTTGCAAAACAATGCTGGCTATAAACCTATGTTATAAAGCTAAATGACTGCAGCATCTCTTGGCTGGGTCAGTTTGGTTGTCACTTCAGAATACTGATGTTCCTTAATCATCTCCCTTTGTTTTCTGGTTAAGTGAATGGGGGAATAATTTGCCACACGTTGTCTGTCAATCCAGTATGTTGTAAAAGGACAGTTGAAGCAACACATATGGTCTTCGTTTCATAAATTTGTCATTATAGCATAATCAGATCGTTTGCACTTATCCTGCTCTTGCACAAGCTAATTCTGTATTCCTAGAGGGGAAAAAGAAAAAAGAGAAAAAAAAACCACAACACTTTCCTGGGTGTGTTTAGACTAAAACTGCAAAGGGAATCCACGGACACTTGTGTTCCTTGTTTGCACAGTTTACACAGATCTGAAGATGATCCTAAAGAGTACGTGTGCAACTGACCAGATAAAAAAGCAGCAGTGCATCAGATGTGTCAACTGGGTATAGGATTTGAACAGACATGGAAGCAATTAGGGTATTCTCTAGTTCAAAATACTGACATGAATGAACCCGCATTATCTTCTGAAAAGCGTAATAATACGTAATTGCAGTAACAATTCCTCTTCCTTTATCTCCTGAACATCAACACTGCGTACGTTTGATGATATCCCACGCGATGAATAGCAGGCGAGCTCTTCGCTAAGAGGAACACTTGCAGATGTGCTTATGTCCCAACACTGTGCCTGCTACCTAATATTAAGGAATTATGGTAGAAACGTTTCAATAACAAAGTAGAAGCATTTCAGTTTTCACTTGGCATAGATTGCAACAAACACTGCCAAGCAGCTTTATAGAGTTCTAAATCTTCATTCAACGCCCCTTTACATCATTTGAATGAAGATTTAAACCTCAATAAAACTTTTTGAGTGCTTGTGGCTGTATTTGCTGTATGCTAATCAAAGTGGGATGCAAGCAGACAAATGTGCTATAGTACACCTAATGATCAACTCTATATCTAGGGACGTTTTTTGTTTGTAAGATGAGTTGTCTTAAGTGCTCTTTTCATGGATGGTCCAGCAGTCCACTTTGAAATAGGCATTTATATCCATCTTTTTAGCCAACCATTCAAAAATATTGCTTTTTGTTTTTTTCTGCGAGATCATACTTATTTTCCTCTTTTAGATTAATTTATTATAGGGAAAATATTTGAGAGAAAAATGTCTTTAAAAATAAATAAATAAAGAAAATCTAATATTTACAGGGAAGCATCACCTTCCACAGCATTATGGTTCTAGTCCCATGCTTGGTGATCAACCTTCAACAGTAATTAAGATATTACAGTGCAGTGAGTTTGGGCATTCAGTGAGAACTTTAAATGAAATACAAATGTATCTGTGATACTGGCTGGAAATTCAATACATGCTAGTGTATAGATGCAAACACAGGGTATGATGGTGTGGAATTTGAAACTGTTCAGTAGGAGTATCCTGCTGAGAGAGTGTATGTATGCATTTATTATTTTTTTAAATACTCATTCAAGAAACAGACTGGATAAAAAAGGGTCTAGTAGGTGAACTGTGGAGAGACTTTGGTGTTTGGAGCCTCTTTAGGAGGTGTGAAGCCTTTATGTATCTGAATTTCCACAGGTGCTAAGGCAAGTACAATTTCCCAAACCCATCTCCCTCCTCGAAGGTTCACATCCCATTGCAGGCTGTTTACTTTTCGTTATGGATTTTCTTTACATTAGCATCTTCTTGTTCAGAACTACCTCTGTTTTGCACAGAAATACTTCAGTAACATCATTCTTTCTAGTGGAAAAAATAAAGGTGGAAAGCAATGTGTTATTGCTTGCGCTGCTAACATGCTGTGGCAACAGCTTTCAGTGAAGGTTTCAGATGTTTCTCTGTAGTCCCTAAGACATGAAACAAAAAAAGAGAAGTGTGAGCATCTTATTTACAGTACTATGAAGCAGTATCAACAGTGAGAAAAATGAAACTGAATTTTTATCACTCTTTCATGGGAATTTTAAAGAAGATTAAATGTTGGAACTTTGGTTAGCCCTTTCCTCTTGGCTGTCTAGCTGGTTCTGATTCTATAAAAGCCAACATCTAACCTATGAAGAGGATATTCATTAGCTACTGAGGCAGACAAAAATAGACTTTATTGCAATACCCTGAGGGAGTTGTTCCAATTTTCCTAAAACATTTTAAGCTTAACTAAATGAACTGGAGACAAACTAATTCAGTGTCCTCGTGTTGAAGGAAATCATCTGATTTTTAGATTTTGGGTCAGAGATGCAAAGTTGGAGTGGCTCTGTAGAAGAGAGACCCTCCTCAGAGCCACGGGTGGGTGCCAAGTTGGAAAAAGGACAGCAGTAGCATATATCTTTTTCCTTGCTGATTAGTATCTGACCTTATGGTTTCAGATACTTATATTTTTCTGCAGGCGAACCGCTTCAAACGTGTGTATGAAAATGTACGCTGTGTTGCAGCTTTGTAATGTGCTTCAATAAATATCAGAAACAAAGCAATTCCCCGAAATAAAAACACACCAGGCTCCATTGGACTTCTTTTAGAATCTTAAATACAAAAACAAGATAAGGTCTCAAAAACACCATAGGCTTGTGAATTTATAGAGTTACTAATGGAAAAACAAGCCTGCGGGTTCTGTGTTGGACATTTGTCAATAAGCAGTGGTAGGAAAACTCAGAAAAAAGCATTCAGCATCGTTTCCAAATGATGAACCCAAGTAGTATGTGAGGAAGATGGTGCTTTAAGCAGAATCGTCCCTTCTTTTCCTTTGTTTTTCTAAGTATCGTGTTACCTATATTAAGGTAAACTGAATATATTAGACGATTACCTGAGGGGATTGTGAAACTGGGCTCTGCTTATAAAGCAAGTGGAGTTATGACAACTACGACCCTAGAGGAATCAAGGCTGAATAAAGACTGTCTCCATTGCAGACAAATGATGATAAAGTGATCCTTTTAGCCAACAGTCAATGGAACCTGACAAGGCCAAACCTCCAACTAATGAACAGCCCAACCTTTGCTACCAAGGAGATGTATTGAAAGTTTAATCTCAGTAAGCATCAAAATACATTTGCCCAAACATTTTTAACAAAGGAGTGGCACGTATCACTAAATAGCCACAAAGTTAGACAAGTGAGGAAGAAAATAGGGGGTGGGGGTGTGTAGTCTTACTGTATCACAGGTGCACAAAATTGTCTTGATAGAACAATATCTTATTTCTCTTCTAAAATTGAATTTCAGATGTTACCTACGTCATACAGACCTAATAATACAGAAAGCAATTGTCTCAATGATTCCTATTAAATCCGTGCATTTCCAGATCCTTATAGAGTAATGTCAGTTACAGAACAATGTCAGGCTGACGGACGCAGCGCAGCATTAAAGAAAAAAAATCATGCACACAATAGGCCAGCTGCACATTAATAAATATGTAATGTTTGATTAAAAATATGGATCGTATTTTTCCCCCCAATTGCTGACTACCCCTAAGGCAGAAGATGTGATCTGGCTCCCACTGATGGGTTTATTTCTTGCTTGCTTTGAAAATACAAACTAAAATGTTTTCCTGTCCCAGCTGTTTCCTATTGTTCATGTTTATCAGCTCAAAGGGTGAGCGGAGGAATAAAAAATACGCTCGCATTTCAAATGTGCCAGTCAGTCAATCTATTGTTAAAAGAAGAAAGCCTAATTGTCTGTGCTGGCAAACTTCTTTTTGGTGAATGTCCAGTTTTTAAGAAAAGCTATTCAGCTGTGCCATTTGTTTAATACATGCATAAAAAATCTCAAGTTTTCTGTGGGATGGGATAGGGGGTGGGGTAAATCTAATCTTTAAGTTATAACCTTGAAACACTGAAGTGATGCCCTAAGTGTTATAGCTTAGGTATTACTTTTTTGATTCCTTAGTGGTCTGACTAAGTGGCTGGAAGGAATTTTCATGAATGAGAATGATTTCTTAAAACTGAAGCTGGGCTTGTTCCTGAAGTCTTAGGCTTAACTTTGCACCTTTGTAAAGCAGCACTCCTTCGAAATTTGAGAATTTGAAATAAGTGCAATGGTTAAGCTGTTTTTCAATTATGTTGAAGGAAATTTTGTGTTTTTATTTAAGTGTCTACTATTCTTCCCAAAATGTAGTCCTTCAGACTCAACCTAACAAGAAAGGGGAATCAGAGAAGGGAGGGAGCAGGTACTACTTCTCTGCATCGGAGCATCTTCCTTGTTTCCTACCCTTTTGATAATTGCACAGCTCTATCCTGTCTTTGACTGGTCTCCAGCTCATTTTGGCAGTGGTACTCTTCCAGCTCTCGAACCAAGATCAGCTAATGAGAACTAACATTCATTTTACTCTTGAGAGAAACTTCAGGTAGCAGACTGCTGTTTTCACCAGGACTGCATTAGCACACCTTTCTGTGGATAGAACTGTTATTCCTTAAAAGTTTTTTGAGGATTGGCTCATCAGTTGCATCGTGCTTGGTGTTATGCCTCTGTACAGTCTGAAAAGTAAAAAATATTTATCAAAATAACAAGTGAATTCACATCTTTGCAAGGGGGTACCCTGTATCACTGTGCTGTGCCTCTCTTTGATGGAGGAAGAAACAAGTAGTGGCATTATCGCTCAGCTGTCACCCCCTTGTGACACTGAGATGAGATGTCACTCACAGCAAAATGTGCAGGTCTTTTTTATGTGGGGAGTTCAGTTAATTCCTCATGACATCTAAATTACCATCTCTGGGTACCTGGGTTAACACCTCCCAGAAATCAGTAAGGCAACAAGGTGATTGTCCCAAGTGCTCTGTGGATAGAAGTAGCTGCTTTGGTCACCCTGTGCTCATGTTTGTCTTGGAAATCTAGCAGCAAAACGCTGCCAAAACTTGGAAACTGGGGGTCTAGGGATGATCTACTTCCTCCCTCACAAAGCATGCTGAGGGCTTGGGGTTTTTCTGAGTGCACCTTCACTAAGAGTTACTGGACTAAATGAATATTCCAGCTCATTCTGGAAAACATCTTGAACCGTCTTTATGGAAAGTTATTCCAAAGGTGATCAAGGCTATCCTTGGCTTGCTCTTGCTTACAAGCTTACTCTTGATTGCATTTGGATGTTTGTGAGTTTCTGAACTGCGATGTGAATGTCTGTGGTGTAAAGCTGCATCTCCCTGTTGGACTTTCAGTATCTCACAGAGCTCTGAAAATATACACTGGCAGCCTTTTTTTTTGTTTGTTTTGTTTTGTTTTCTGTCAGTTGAGCTATAACTTACATATGCCAAATATGTAGTATACAAGTCAATGCAAAAGCCATGCTACCATTTACAAAAGTGCTATAGTAAGATAAGAAACTTTAATGGTCACAGGGAAAATATTAAAAAGAAATAAAAGAAAGGCTTTAACAGTAATGGGCAGATTGTTTTTTTTTTCTTCTCTCCAGTTGTGTTTTTGAGATGGAGCAGTATATGCAGTTGTGTTCTTACCTAGAAGAGTCTTCACAGCCTTTCAAACAGCACATGTAATAGCTCTGTCCTTTCTCAGCAAGTGGTGGCAGGCAGCTTTGGCTGCATAATGGTGAGATCAAGCTGACCTCACAGACAGACATTTCAGGACTTCCCTGACTGTTACTGGCTTTCTCTGTGTGTGCTCAGCCCTGGGTCAGAGCAGTAAAAAGTTCTGTCCAATGTAAGTTCCAGGCAATGCCACATACGCGAATATGAACACATAAAGCCAGCAAACAGGGACCTCCTGTTTCATGATCTGAAACAGCAGATCAGCAGGTAGTGTGTAGGAAAGTGCTGCTTCTGCCATTCTGATGTTCTCCAGCCACTAAAAGGAGATGGTCTGCCTAAATCACTGCTGCTTAATGATCAGGTGACCTTCTGAAACAGAGAGGAATTTGCAAATTGATTGCTTAGTAATTAATTGTTATCAAGAAGCTCTTTTTAAAACTTCTCAAAAAGTGATCCATAGCTTCAGAGTTCAGCTCCTAGTAGAAGCAACCTAAAAGGAACCTGCACCTGGAAGTCTGCTGCCTTATTTCAGCCAGATCCCTTTTTTCTTTTCTTTTCTTTTTTTTTTTAAGAAGATTAAAGGAAAAATCTCACACCACACATCCTTTCCTGGTTTAAAAGAACATTTCTTCACAACAGATTTTCCTTTAATATTTTGTAAAAAGGTAATTTTCTCTGTAGGAAGCTTTTCTGTATTTTTAATCCTTTGGGAGGCATAATAGCTGGCAAGACCTGGCAGAATTAGTGATATTATTGGACTTGTAATTGTCTAACATTTTAGTTTTCTAGATGGAAAGTCAATACAATATGATATCCCCAAGCCAAATTAATATAGTGTTAAATGTGTTCGTTTGAAACTGCTTGAACTGCCTGTCTGAAATCATGCATAACCTAAGCTTCTGGCGGTAGTAATGGAGGTAGGTAGGGGTTTGATCTCTTGAGAAAAAGCTCTCCCTTTGTCAGACTTTGTAGCAAAAAATTCTGTTGTGACTGATTTTCCTCCGGTGGCCCAGGGCCTTTCCAAGAGCTCTAAAGGGTACAGAAAGCCATAGGGTCATAGGGTGTTACTGCACAGACCATGTTTAATACAGTATTTTTTCTTATTATAATTAACATTATCTTTTGTGATATCAACTTCTTTTGATAGTAATGCTCACTACAGACTGGTGCGTGAGGCAGGACTGTTCATCATTATTACCATGAATATTGTTCTGCATAGCTCTGAGTACATTGCATAGCTCTGCATTTAATATATTCTGCATGACAGTTTCTGTGTCACCCACTGTACAGCCCACGCACAACGGGCTGGAATGTATTATAAATAAAACACTGTTGCATTTAAAAAACCATGTAAAGTACATAGTGCTGCATAAAGAGAACTTCCAAAACTAATTAGTACTAACTCTGCTGTCTTTGAAATTAAGAAATGTTTTCTCATGCTCTGTGTGACTCAGTCTGGAAGATAGATTTGTAGCTCTGTTGTGCTTTATGTAATTTTACTACTACCATTAGAAAGAACAGGTTTCTTATAGATTGTGTGGGCCATCTGTTGCTTACAAAATGCGCTCAGGGCTGAAAATCACCATTTTGTTTTTGCCTATATAGTACGCATAGCCTCTGTGCACTGCTGTGTTTTATGCAATAAACCATAACATTTTGCAGCAATCAGAACAATTAATTTTCTCAGAAATCATGGTTACCTACCCAAGTGATGGGTTTTGGCATGCCACAATGGGAGTTATACATGGTTGATGTCAACAGTTGCCTGGATATGCTGATAATGAGCCATACTTTTAAGAGTCATAATCAATCATTCTTCATTTAAAAAGTCAGATCTATCAGCCTGACATCAAAATGTCATAACCCATTGATCTCACATTGCAGTCATGGATTCTTGACTGTTATTAATGGCATTCATCTGTGCCGGTTACATCAGCAGTTTTGAAGTTATTTCAGTGGCATCATTTAAAATATTGAAGTTAGTGGCTAAATCCGTTCATCCTTTTCTTAATCCTTACTAATAGTTCTCATTAATTCTAACATAGTTGTTTTAGTGGCTCAAACAAACTTAAACCCGATGTTATCTATGTAAAAATTAAGGCAAAACACCTGTGGGTCCTAAAGAACAGAGCGGATTGGATGCCTGTCTGGGGTCGTTCTGCCTCTGCTCTCACAGTTGGTGGTGTCAACACAGTCTCTTGAAAAGTCACTTGCTGCTATCTCCCTGCTGCCCGTCTGTTATTGCTGTATCTCCTGATGACATGTCACCAGGAGTAGCGACAGTTCCTTATCCACTGCTGTCAGAAAAAGAATGGCTTAGGAGCTCGGAAACAAATTTCAAACTCAAAGTTGCTTTGAAGTTTAATCTGCTCCTCAGTGGAGCGCAGTGTTAAAGAAATAGTAAACACGCCACGATAAAGGGAGGGGAAGAGGGAGTGAGAATGGTGGAGTGTGGGAGAGATTAGCTGCATTTGCATGCATAACCAGTGCACAGTTTAGGCAATGATACGTCAAATACACGTAGCCCAGTTGCTGTGGAGGGTTTAAATCTGTGCTTTAGGATGAGGGTATGGACGTTGGTGAGACAAAATCTAACTTTCTGTCTATGGCAACAGTTTCTGCAATATAAAATTTTAAAGCAAAATAGTTCCAATAACTGGGGAGTCAAGGCTCTTCTCTTAACGTTGAGAAGTTGTGGTCTGATTTTCAATTCAAACTTTACAAATGGTAACAAAAATATTTTAAATCACTCTGGGAAATGAACGATAACGTCAGGACGCAGTATGTCAATGCCCAATTTGTTTCTAATACATTATTTTCAATAAAAGCAAACGTGTCCCCAGTGAAAGGTTTTGTGTTTAATAAGCAACATTTTCCTGGTAGGAGAATATCCAAGTGAAAAAATGTTGGCCTTGTATAATAAGCACAAATTAACCGGGACAGACAGCCGAGAGCTTGTCGTGTCCCACAAGCCCACTCTTGCCAGCCAGCCCTGTGCAAGACTCCCCCCAAAGCAACAAGTGTGTGGAACCAGGCCCTGCATTTGGATCAGTGCTCATCCCTTCAGGCAGAGCTAATTGGTTAATTCAATAATGCTGCCTATTTAATTAATAAGGAAGATGAAAATTCCACATGAGATGATGAAAAGATGAAGAGCCCAGGAATGGCCCTTGATAATAATAAAAGATAATTACAACCAAGAATTGCATTATTCAGACTTTGTTATCGACATGATAAGCACTGCCATATGCCGTGCAAGCTGCAGTATGCACCCCAGTGATCCTAGGTATAACAAAAGACTTTGGGTAGAACTGCTTGCTGTGGTTCAATGCGAACATGGATTTTTCTGCTTAAAAAGCAGAAGCTTAAAAAAAAAGCTTCCCAGAAATAAGGATGGGAAAACATTTAGACCATTCTGTATCCTGTGTTCAGGTCAAACAAGGTACTTGGAGGATCACAGATTCCTTTTTTCTGTGTGCCAAGTTCCAGGGCAGGAGAGAGGTGATTCACCAGGGTGAGATTCAGGGAAGGGCCCAACCGAGCACCTCAGCTCCTGAATGAGAGCAGTGAGTGTGGGCATCTGGGTGGCTCTTAGGAGTAAGGGTTGAATTAATTATATGCTAGTTGTGAAAGAGGACTAATCAGCTGCGAATTAGAATTAGGAAATGAAGGTTGGAGCTTAAATTTCAGTTCTTCCTTCCACTCCTTATGGATCTTGGGCAAGCCACGTGTAGCACTGGGTCCAGTTCATTTATCTCTTCAGACTGCAGATTCCTCATGTAGGAACCAACGTTTTATTTGAGTGTAGCAGAGGAAATCCCTTTAGGGTTACTTAGACAAAATTAAAAGTTTTATAAAATGCTGCCCAGTTTCCTGAAGAATTCCTGAGCTTTGTTGCTCATTAGAAGTCCGAATCTGAGAAGCCAATGTATTTGATTTGTAATGAATGTAACCCTTCAGTAAGATCACAGCTGTAATGTTACAGAATCAGTCATGTAAAGAATAGTCTCTGTGAGAAAACCTGCCTTCTCTTTTTCCTCTTTAACCTCAATAGAGCAGTTCTTTTGTTAATTACAGTTACTGCACACTGTGATATTGAAGTGCTCTGTTCTCAAACATATTCTTATTTATTTTAGTCCTTTTTTTTCCCAGGTAATGAAATGTCAGAACCCTACTTTTTCTGGTTTTGTAGTATGTTGATCAAAGTGACCTTTGCTTTGCAGCAGACACAAATCAATATAGCGCTCTGCAGTATTTGACAGATAAAGGTGCAACATATAATAAATGGCAATCACTGACGAGGAGAGCAAGAAAATACCTGCCAACCTCAGTTCATACCAGCAATTTTCAGACAATGCCACATGTTATGTTCAAAGTAAAATTCATTTGTCCATCTAATAACAGAGATGGGGGATATTAAAGGACTCGGTTTTGTTAAAGAAATGTTTCATCTCACAGTAATAATTCAGAGTCCAGTCAGTATCTACAGTGGTTGGTTGCAAGTAAAGTTATTACATTTTGAAGACAGGTTAGAAGAGCAATTTTCCTTGCCGTAAAGGTAAGGAGGGGGAACGTTACCCAAGAAATGAAATAGTAATTATATATACACATACAAACACAGTCTCTCATCCTCTCCAGCACATACACAGACACACAAAAGAAGTGTCTTGAAATCCTACAGCAGCCATTCACTATAGCGTTTCACAGCTGGTGGTTTTCTCATATTCTTCCTAACCTGATGATAAATTCTGTACAAATGTAACCAATTTCTGCTTAAATGCTTAATGGCAAGTAGTATCTACAGAGTATCTGCCAGGGATTTGAAGTCGATTGGCAGCTTCGTCCTTCTCTAAATGAAGCCTCTGCACGGCCTGTAAAGTCTGTGATGGCTTTTTCTTTTACTGTGGCTTGATGTCTTATTCTCAGTGATGCAAATAGCTTAATGGAAGAATTTTGTCCTAAGAGAAAGAAAAGCTGCATTTTGTCCACTGTGATGAGTTGTGCCAAACCTTATCAAAAGTGGTGGCTGAGCAGCTGCCTTTAACTGCTGGGCAAGCCAGCCCACACAGCAGAGTCATGGCAAAGCATGAGGGAAGCTGAACTGTGTGACCCAAAACGTTTCCCATCATGAGAAAGTGAACTGGGAGAGGGACTTCACTAGTTGTCAGCTCTGTGAGAGGAGCAGCAGAGACCAAGGTCTCCCTGTCCATTGAGTGGAATTCTGGGCACTACAAACGAAGATGAAATCTGTCTGATGACTTCTACTTCTGTTGGTTGTTTCTTGTTTCCTAACACAAAATGATGCAAAAACCCTGTTGGCAGGACTTTCTAGTGAATGTTTATTTGGACATTAAGAAATCATCTGTATTTTCATTTCTTCATAGGAAGTTATTATACATTACCACTGAAGGACCTTTTATGTACCTGTTCATAATATAAGTACTTACAACTGGCATTTGAGTACTCATTTTCACTGCTTTGTTTGACTCCATTGTGATTGTATTTGAAGCTGTGATTTGAGACCTGTATTTAACAGTGTTCCTCGGCGATCAGTGCTGGGCCTGGTCTTGTTCAGCATCTTCATCAGTGACCTTGTTGAGGGGATGGCATCCACCTTCAGCACATTTGCTGATGTTATGAAGCTGGGAGGAATGGCTGTCCCGCTCAGAAGGCTGTGGTGCCATTCAGAGAGACCTGGACAGGCTGGAGAGTTGGGCAGAGAGGAACTAGATGAGGTTTAACAAGAGCAAGTGTAGAGTCTTGCATATAGGGAGGAATGACCACACGTTTCAGTACAGGTTGGGGGATGACCTGCTGGAGATGAGATCGGCAGAGAAGGACCTGGAGGTCCTGATGGACAACAGGTTGGCCATGAGCCAGCATTGTGCCCTTGTGGCCCAAAAGGCCGATGGTGTCCTGGGGTGCATTAAAAGGAGTGTGGACAGCAGGTCAAGGGAGGTGATCCTCCCCCTCTACTCTGCCCTGATGAGGCCTCACTTGGAGTATTGTGTCCAGTTCTGGGCTCCCAGGTACAAAAAAAGACAGGGATCTCCTGGGAGGAGTCCAGTGGAGGACCACAGAGATGATAAAGGGCATCGAGCACTTATGAGGAAAGGCTGAGCAACTTGGGCCTGTTCAGTCTTGAGAAAAGAAGACTGAAATGGAATCTGATCAATGTCTATAAATATCTAAGGTGTGGGAGGCAAAAGGACAAGGCCAGATTCTTTTCAGCAGCATGTGGCAATAAGACAATGGGAAATGGCCACAAACTGGAGCATAGGAAGTTCCACACAAATGTGTGTAAGAACTTTATGGTAAGGGTGATGGAGCACTGGAACAGGCTGCACAGAGAGCTTGTGCAATCTCCTCAGATGTCCAAGACCTGCCTGGACGCCTACATGTGCAACCTGCTGTAGGGAGCCTGCTTTGGCAGGGGGTTGGAGTAGGTGATCTCTAGAGGTACCTTCCAGCCCCTGCAATTCTGTGATTCTGTGAGTTGCCCATTGCAAACATAGTGCCACTTCAGCATGATGGCCAGAACATGTCATCTTGTATTGATGTCCAAAATAAGAAGTCTAGTTCTAGACAGTAAGTACCCTAAAATAAGGGTAGGAATCTCTTAAATTTTGTGGACTTTTCTTCAATTATCCTGCTTGTTTTTAATAGAAATACTGTGTTTTTTACACTCGGTCTTACTGACTCCACTGTCAGATGTTCAATACAGGACAGTTTGTGTTGCATATGTGATACAAAGAGAATTTACTTGCCTCTGATTACTCTTCTTCCATTTTTGTACTACTTTATCATCCCTTCTTTATGAAAGTTTACCTTTGCTGTTTTTTCTTGTGGTGGATTGTTTGTTTGCTTTTTACTAAATTCTGAACGGGAATAGTGGGATTTTTGCTAAGCTGCTGAATGCGTGATTAACCTTAAACTGATCCTACTTCTGTGTACCATTTTTCCTGCACCCTGCTCGGTCAAACTGTACCCATCGTTAACTGTGAAATACAACGTAGGCTCGTTCATGTTAAACTGTTCTCAATTTCTGACTCACTCAGGCTTCTGTAAGACACACTTATTTAATTACTATTCGCTTTGCCATTCAGTAGTTTACTGCAAAACAGCCACTTTGCCTATAAGGAAATGCTAATACCTTCTGACCCCTCTAGCCTGGGCAATGCTGCTACACAGTTCAGCAAAACTTCTTCATTGTAGAGCATCCCTGTATTCAAAATGATCAAGTAGAAAAATGTTTCCAAACCAAGTTATCACAGTTTGGCATGTTGCTGGGTAACTGGCAGTGAGGAAAAGTCATCACATTAATTCTCCATAACACTGTGTTGAGATTTTGTGTGGTTTTAGGGAGAGTATGTCTCTAAACATCATAAACTTGCTGAGGGAATTGTCACCCCAACTGGCAAATGGTCAACTGTGAGCAACAGATTTATTACCTGACATAATTAATTGCCTAGATAGTGACATTTCCCATATTATAGACAATTGTGAATTATGAGCCCAGCTGCTAGCCTTCTCATTCACTGAAATCGGTTGATAAATATGTTTATTTGAGGTCAGCTTGGCCTCATCCATTAGAAATATTGTTTTTCTAAACATTACATTGATTTAATTTAACTCTAATCAATTTAAAATGGTTCTGACAATTAACAAAAGCTTCAAATATGACCTTAAAGTAATAGGATTCATTAGCTATGTTTAGGATTAAACTTATCCTAATAGGGCTATTTTTCTTCTGAGGGCATGTAGTAGGCCGATTGGTGGTCAGTCAAAATGAAATCAATTATTATAAATTATACAGTTTGGGTTGATTCTGTCATGCCTGCTAATTTGTATAAATAAGGACCTCGCACAATAGAAGCCATTTATTAATAACTATCTGTATCCCAACCTGTATCACACTTTATGTTACAGCTGCAGGATCATCTGTTACCCGTGAAGTATTATATTCTCTACTGCTAGGCATATATGCTAATTAAACCCATAATTAATTGTAACAGTTATAGTTAAAGTCAAAATGCTGACAGCCTTTTTGGCGTATTATTCATGGTAATCAACTGATTCAAAAGGCAACGTAATCAACAATTCCTGCACTAGCCAGGGGATCATAATACCATGACAGCTGGCACCCACAGGTCTTTGGATACAAAAGGAAATATAAGCCTCTAGAAGTGAAATGCTTCAGTACGAGCAGGGCCTATTGTTTTTCTGAGACAAAATACAAACATAAGCTGTATTTAACAACTGAATCCTTGATGCAGTGGTTAACAGAAATGCACAAGAGCCGTGCTCCAGAGAGCACGCACTGCCTTGTTGGGTCAGGGGCAGCACTGAGGGTGCACACAGGGTCTGGTTTTACCCTCTCACTGATCCCTTCTACCTCCACGTGCTGCAGCAAGCTGTCTCAAATTAACAGTGAGAATTCTAGAGAAGGCTTTGAATACCATCAAGAATGAGTTTTATTTGTGCAGTTCTCATTGAACATTGGAAGTTTGACAGTGCCCAAAAGGCACATCCTCTCTCTGGGTATGTTGTCTGCAGAAGGAGAGCATTAGGCAGTGCAGGGAATGTCACATTTTCAACAGGTATCTGGCTGTATGTCAGCCTTTGAACCTACGAGAAATTCCCTTTACTTTGTTCCCAGAGTAGTGAATTCCATTCCCACAGCAGCCATGGGAGGACCAAGGTGAGGAGAGGAAGGAGAAAGGGAATCTGTCAGCAGCAGTGTCCCCAAACACTCTAATAAGTCTTCTCTGAAGTGAGGGCACGTATTTGGGTGCCTCCGGAGTAATGAGAACTCTTCAGTAGACCACCAGCAGTGCAGGAGGCAGTAAAAGTTGGCAGCCACTTTTGGCAGTCACACCTTGGGACTGAAGCGCAGGACCAGGAGAGCCTTTGAACCCACTGCATCCACCAGATCAGTGCTTGGAGCCCTTGTTGCTTTCCACCTCAATTTAAAGGCAGTCTTGCTATCTATCATTGCACGGGGCCTCAGATCACATCTATTTTACAGTCCTTCTTTGTGTAGTCGAGCATGCCCATGGCCCTAGCACCACGGAGCCAATGAGTTTATACGAGTTTATACACAGCTTCAGATGTGCTCCTTCTAAAACTAGGTTAGCCGTAGTTTCATTACTAAGATTTACACTGTCAGTTACAGGGATGCCCATCCAATCCTGTAACACACAAATTTATGGCCATCACAAAGAAATTTTTATTGTTAGGGCTCATATACAATGTGTGACATTTGTGACACATTTTTTAATAAAACATATTGTACTTGTGATTTCTAATGCTTAAAATAAAATAAAATAATAATCAACTTTTAGCTGCAGTTTCCCCCTGGTTATTGAGCTGAACTTAATGACTGGCTGAAAAGTATTTGTCAACACAACAGCTGGAGAGCAACACTTTCTTGTAGCTTTATGTCACAGCATATGCCAGCCACTCAGAACATGTGATAATTCAACTGGAGCTGGTACTACAATAGCAGATGGGTTGAAGCATTGTTATTCTCACTCTAGCTCCCAGCCCTTGAGGGATCACTAAATAAAATCAAAGCAGATGGACCATTACAAGCTCATTTGTGTTCACTACAAGCACCTCAACCTCCAGTTGTGATATACTGCACCTTTGTATAAAATGACATGTATGGTAACATGACCTAATGAAAATAGCATCAGACTTGGCAAGTGAGGAATGAGGCTGGGAAATATGCACAGATCTATTTATCACTGAGTTCTTACCTTGAATAAAAGGTTCATTTTTCCCTTCCTCCCTCCATGTTTATCATTTTATTTCTGCCTATGTTTATCATGTGATTTCCCCACGCTTGTAAGAACTGAGAGGCGACCATTGGTTCAGGCTATAGAAGGTCTGGCACGTTTCCTGTCCTCTGCCAAGTGTGAATGCTGCTAACCACAGTGCAAAACTTGCTGTTATTTCTGCACACTGCTGACAGGGGTGTTCATTGAGGTGTCCCGCAGGTAGAAACGCTTCCACCACCCTCATCCCCCTCATCCCAATATCTGCAGCCACGCAGATGTGTGAAGACAGATGGACACAGTTACTGATGATTCTCAAACTGAAATCCTCTCAAATTTGAGTTTTTCATATCATCTGCTTGCATTATAATTTTGTATTATTTTTCTCTGACTGTTTTTAATCAGCTTCTGCATACTGCTCTAGAGATGGGTGTGTTCAATGCTAAGGAACATATACAATGAACTCATTACAGGCTTTGGGATTTCTTTTTTATCTGTGTAAATAGGTAAAGCGGAGGCAGCCAGTGAAGTGCTGGGGGAGAGCGAGATGCTTTCATGTTTGCCTGGATAAAAGACCAGATTGTAGGGAATATCAGAAGTGTTATATCTTCAGTAAAAGTTCTGCAGGTAAACTGGCTGCATAGGGGCTGCATAGGGGCTGCATGGCAGCTGCTGCTGCTGTGTGCTAAGGGCCCAGACAGTAGCAGCAATGGAAAGCAAGACAATTGCTTCAATAACAACCCTATTGAATACCTTTGAAGTTCCATGGCTGCAATATGTGATTAGAAGAAAGAAACTTGTCCAGCTTCCTTTTTGAACCTGTTGCTTAAATACCATGAATGGGGCAGCTAACAGATCTCCCCTTAGCCTGAACCCTCTGGCAGCCTGCAGGGTGCTGCTCCCAGGTTGTGTGCTGCATGCATGCCCTGCCACATCCCTGGCCTGCTCGTTGCTCTTCCTGAGCACCTTCTGTTGTGCAGCAGCTCATCCTCATAGGTAAAGCTGCCTGACTCCATCAGAAGCATTTGCAGGCCAGGTCGTATGTCAGCACTGCATCTTATCTGCTGGCCAGCTTTCCTATCAGCCCAACTGATTTGCTGAGACAGTTTTGTTTCCTGCCATCAATTATAACAAATCAACCACTGCAGCTTCACTGAAATCTCTGCTAACTGAGGAGCTGCCCTTGAAATTCTCAGACTATATGCAAGGAGGGGGGGAAAAGCCTTAATTTTCTAAGTATAAAAAAGTTTGAAATAAGCAACTTGACATTCTGGGTAATGCTGCATCTTTTCACTCCGGTGTTAATGGCTCATTCTTGCCAGAGTCAGCTCAGGCTGGGACAGGAGCAGTAAAGGCATCATTCACTCCTCTGAAAATAAATTTTCTGAATAATGTGATCTTGTACGGGGGATTGTGTGTGGGGGGGTAAACACAGGCATGGGGGGAAAGGAGGGAGAGAGAGCACTTGGAGGAAAGAGAAGGACTAAAATGGCATTTCCCACTGTTGTGGCTATTGAAGTAAGGAATGAGGATTTTTCATACCAGAAGGTAACCCTCTGGCTGTAATTGTGAATACGAGTTGGACTTAGTTGGACTTCCAACTTAGGTTATTATATGACCACCGTAGATAGACCTGGAATGAAGGACATGGAGCATCCCAGAACATGCCAACTAAAGCAGCCAGAACTCTGGGAAAAAAAAAAAAAAACAGGATTAAGAGCATTCTCTTTTTTCCTTGCAGCAGTACCAAGCTACTGAGCACATATTAATGATGCTATAATTGATAGCCATAAACTTAGAAGACTACTACTGATAGGTAGTGTACACTCTGTGTTGTTTCATTCAGCTTTGCTGTTGAATGCTGATGTTTTTCTTATTTCAAAAAGGAATTTCTGTTCTTTGTGGAATTTCAGAATTTCTCTCTTTTCTTTTGGCTTCTTCCTGAAGAACAGCACTGGTTTGAACAGCTTTGCTGGGATAAAACTCAGTTGCACTGCACAGCAGAGGGTAGCAAAGAGAGCCGACACTCCGCAGTGCTCCTGTGTTCATTCAGACAGGCATTTGACAGAAGGATGTTTAAAAATAATTGCATATCCCCTACCCTATCTTTAAATATTCAGAGAAAAAGTCACCGAAGAACCGATAATGTGACAATAATAATGAGGCTGAAGAACAGCACTGTAGCGTGAACTCATATATCCCTTGGTTTCATTTACATGTGTAGCAGCTGCTTGTTTCTCCACCACAGAAAGATCATTACCTGGCTTGTAAGGAGAGAGGGGAAGTCTGTTCACCTTTGGGCAACTAGCTCTGCATCTATGAATAGTTCTTCCTCATCTCATTACGCATGTAATTGCTGCATTATAATTTATTTATTCATTGATTTAATGTAATAGATGAGTAGAAAGAAAATTACTTTTGCAAATAAATTTGATAGGTGGGAAAGCTGCATGGTTTAAAGGAAAAAAAACAAACAACAAGAATACAAAACATGCAGTGTGGAATGTGAGGTGGATGGCACCACGATGTGTGAGCACTGGCATGCAGTCCAGGCTCATTAGAAAATGAAGGTGAATCCAGCCAACTTCAGTGCTGGTGCAAAAAGGAAATGACTGCGGAACTCATATGCAATCTTTATTTACATTCTCAGGTATGTGATTTCTTCATGGAATGGGGAGCCAGCTGAAAATGAGCGATAAATAGGATGAGAAAAGAACTCTAACATCAGAAACATAAAGGTAGGAAGTTTGCAAACCATCTGGGGAAGCTGGGGCTGCCTTTCTGTTAGTGGTGGTTTTCCCATTTACAACAAGTGAATTTGCATCACTCCTGCCTTCAGACTCCGACTGCCTTGCCTGGTGGGGTTGGGCTGCACCAGAGGTCATCACAAAATATTTCTTAGTCCTGTGCTCCAGGTGAGACACTGAGCATCACCGTCCCCGTGAGCAGGACAGGAGTGTTATGGGCGGGTGGCACAGCCCCAGCAGCTCTGTGTCCATCACAGGAGTGGCAGTGCTGTGGCCTCACCCACTGGCACAGCACTGAATTGGGAAAGGGTGGAATGGGGGGACGTGCTGTGGTTTGCAGCTATCAGCTAAGACAGCATCAACAGTACCAAATAAATAAATGAGGCCATGGAAATTCATGAATAGAGGAGATAGAAAATACATCCATGAGTTTTTTTTTCTGTTTTCAGTGTCCATTGAGAACAGTTGCATGCACGCACTAAGTTTTGTTACATTTGTAAAAACGTGTAAATACTTGTATCTGCTATCAAACTACTGCATCCACATGGAAACCAGATGCAGAATTTGAATATTCAGACCAGAAAGCGGGTTCCCTCTGCCTCCCCACCCATAACCTCTGTTTGTGAATGTTCTAACTGTGCTGTTAGCTCAGTTATAAACTGCATCAACCGTATCTGCAGCACTGCTGTGTGCTGAGGTGTGTATGGACTGAGCCAGCCGGCTCACCCTCCGAGCAGGTGAGGGTGAGGACTGTGAATCACCTCGTGCTTTTCTCTTTCTCTCATGTTGGTTTTTGCGTGCCTGTTTGTGTTTGAAAGCTACTGCTGCTTTCACACTGCTTACCGTCTTCGTTTGCTTCTAGTGAGCGATCTTAATGCCTCAGAATTCCTTAGGCAATTTGCATCTCCCCGTAGCACCCGCTTTAGTCCCTCAGGCAGCAGCTCGACATGGACCCCGTTTGCCATCGCCTGCGTTGCGCCCCGGAAAGAGCTGCTGCGGTGCCCGTGCGAATGGCATTGCGGTACCTGCACGCACTGAGCACAAATCCTCATCCTGCTAACCTGGGAGCAGAGCAGTCCAGCCGGCACAGGCAGCGCCCTCTGGTGGCGGAACACGAGAAGCGCAGCCGCAGCTCCAGCCCAGCGTCAGCTGCATGCAGCTCGCTGCGGGCAGCAGGTGAGCAGCTGGGGGCCTTTCCCGCAGTGAGGCACAGAAGGGCTGTGCTTTAACTTTGAATAAGTTCAGTACTCGTTTTATTTCAAAGAAAAAAGCTCGCTTTTACGAGTGGAGGAAAGCTCTTTTCACTACAGAAATACGAAATGAATTTTCTTAAGTATGTCAGTATCTGTAATAAGGATGTAAAAAAATATTTGTTGTGAATTTAAAAAAGGGAAACCTTAAGATACTGGCTGCCAATCTTTTCAGAGAGAAATAACATTCCAAGGTGTACATGCAGAGCCCATGTGGCAGCAAGGGAAGCAGTGCTAAACTACAGTGTGACTCAGCAGTTACTTGTCTAAGAAATGTATTCTCCTCCTTTGACCCTCCAAAACTCAAAGCCCCTTCCCTCCTCTTCCCCCCCCACCTCCCCCCCCCACCTGAAGAAGTACAGAGAGCAATAAGAATAATACTTTTAATTAATACAGAAAGAACACATGGTACATTGCAGCAGCAGCTAATTGCTTTCTACCATTGGGGAAGAAAAGTTAAGGCTAGTTCAGGGCAACCTGATACAATGGTTTGTTTCCCTACCCCATTCTGCAGACAGCATTTGTAAGTTTAAGGAGATGATCTGTGCACAAAACATGAGATGTTTATTTAGCAAAACATCAAGAACAGAGAAAACATGCTTTGTTACAGTGGTAAAAGTACACAAAGCTTTCAAGCTGCTTTTTACACCATCTCAGGTCTGAAACACCAAGTTGCAATCTGCAGCCAATTGTGCTCCAGCTTTGTGTGACACAGGCTGGCAGTAGGGACCGTGGTGACCAAGTTTATCTATTCAGTGGAGCATAAAGTGCACAAGAAAAATAAGTGCATTGAAATGAACCAACCATTTGTAGGAATAACTCCTGTCACACACTGCACTTGCTTAAAGTAGCCACTGCTGAAGCTATTCAGTAAAACACAGTACTACACTTTCAACATATGTTCAGGATCCTTTAACTGAAGAGAATTTTGCAGCTTTTTCTCCAGTTACCAAAATACACCAGCCTTCTGCTGCAGCCTACAGCGCTTTGGGGATTTCTATTGGTGAGCACTAAGTACTGCAGTCCTTTCTTTTTTCTCTCAACTTTGTTTGCAGGCCATTAGGAACTGTACCTTGTATGTGCATTCTTACTCATACCTTAAGACCACATTAGCAAGATGTGAGAGGTGAACCATGAAGCAATCATCTCATTTAACAAGTGCTATTAATTTAAGGGTGCATCTGCATTTTCAAAAGAAATAGGAAAAAAAAAATACCTGGGACATTCCCAAATGCATTATATATATCAATGGTGAGTGCTCAGTCACTGGAACTTTTGTGCACTGCCTTTACCAGAAGGGCAGGTATTAAATGCAGGCTCTCCTCAAATTAGCTTATTCAATCCCCTTTGGCATATCCTGAATTCTCTAACTTATTTTACACATTTCTTTTTAGAGTGAAAGACGTTTGCTTTGTAATCCTTCCTGAAATAGAAAACCCAGGTTAGGTTCCATGACATCTCATTTACATTGCTAGATTACCACAGAGCAGTCAGATGAGAAAAACTGCAGCCACGAAGCCAAGCAGTTCATTTATTCACACCCATCAACTTTAATTCAGTCCTGTTTGTTATTAATATATGGTTTGTTTGTTTGTTTTCTTTTTTGGGGGAGGAGGGGGTGGAAATCATACTTTGTGCTCCCACTGTGTAAGTAAGTAAGTGGCATTATAAAGTAAATACCAGCCTAGTCATTTTTACCTTATAGTCCCTACCCACTGCTTCTATGGCATCTTTGTCAACACATCTGAGCACCTGCAGCTGCTTTCCCAGAGCCAAGGAAGAACCACTGCCAACAACAGCCCTCTGCTGACAGATGTTTACCGAATCCAGCAGGTAAATAAAGCCTTACAGGAATTCTTTGGGAGAAAAGGAGTTTAAGAACTCAGTACTGCAACTAGAGAATCAGCATTTTGCCAGGAGCACAGATGAGATAAATAAGGCAAGGGTCCTTGGAAGCCAGGAGATTATTAGAGGCAAAAGCAGCAGTGACGCCAAAAAGTTCTTTGTTCTTGAGAGTGAAAACTCAGACCACACTTCATGCAGCTGCCCAGGGAACAGATCAGTGCTCTCAGCCCCCCTTTGTTTTCCTTAGAGCTGACAGAGTAGTCCTTTGAGCACTTCCCTACCTTGCTCTAGCAGAACCCAGTGGTAGAGCATGTCCCACAGGGAGAGTTTTGTTTTCTTCAAGAAGCATAAAGTAACATTTACAACACAGGATCACTCCCCATCCTCTTTAAAACAGTGGATAAAGCAGCTTTTCCTGTTGCGTTTTCTATATGGACTTGATCCCAAGGAGGAAGTTTTCCATATAAAACATCTCTAGTTGAAAATGTACAGCTCATACATATATGCAATTTGTAACTAACTCCTTTGTACAACCAGATTTCACTGTGTACACACATTATATATAGCACTTAGCTACAGAAGTAGCTAAAAAGCAACAACACAAAAATTCATGGCAAACAGGAACCAACAGACTTCCAAGTGCATTTTACACAATACAGATTTTGCAGCTTTTCAAATTAGTTTTCATTAAGTACTAGGTAAAACTGTAAAACTCTGATCCTGTACTTCTGGTTTCATTTTTCCCAGCAGATATTTTTAATATTCATTAGTAATCCTGATATCAAGAGTCAGATGTGTAATGTATTCCTAGGTAGTAGCTTAATGTATTGTATAAAAGTCAGTTTTGTTTCACCAAGAACTAAACTCCGTTTCAATACCATTCCCTGAGGCAACCCTTACTTTATTTTGTCCTCCAATCATCTGTATATAGTTGATCTGTTCCAGTCTGCTTTCTTTACACATCAGTTAGATCCATACCCTTGCACTGCTAATTTTAAGCAGTTATCCTTCCTCTTACTGCTCTCTTCTTCTCTACAACAATCCCGACTTCCCAAACAACAATTCAGTGTGCTTGACTTCCACAGGACAGGAACTGAGATGTTTAAGTAATGGACATGAATTTCTGAAGATGTAAATGTATGACAGCAGACCGCTAACAGGACAGAATTAAAATGCAATGAACAGTTTAACAATTATCTTATTAAAACTGAAGTTATTCTCTTGAAGAATTAATGGTGCTAAAAAGGCAGTGCTGAGGGGGAGAGAAACAAGAATTATCATCCTTGGTCCATAGAAACTCACCCGAGCAGTAACACCACGTCTTTACATTCTCAATGGACTAAGGAGGTTTCTCCTGAGAATAACTCCACTTTTTTCTTCTTCTTTTTTTTTAATGTCCATATATAATGAATGCACTTAAAGCTTTAAGTTTTAGTAACTTCATTTAGACTTTGTTTATAAAACAAACACACACAAGCACACTTCCTAGAGTGCAAAATGCTTAAATACTTCCACCTCAGAACTCCACAAGTAGTTTTTGGAACAGTGATCCTTTTGTTCTCAGTCAACTTCTTCCTTGTCATCGCATCCATCGCCAGCAACGGTTGCATCAAAACTAACAAAAAATGCAGAGAACGCAACAGTAGAAATCTGTCATTTCTTCAGCTTTCCAGAGGGCATTGTTCATTTGTACAAACTCATGGTTGGACTTTGATACATGCACATGTAAGCATCACAGAGCAGTCTTCGTGCACAACCTTGAATTTTTCTGGAATCCAGTGAGTGCAGTTCTTCTACAGACATCTTCAGGTATTCGCCAACTTCTGGGCACGGGGTGACTTGTGGAATGTTAAAGCCATTCTGACCTCCTTTTATGCATGAGGAAAGAGACAGATGAGGATTAGGATTCCATCTACATACATTTACCCTTTATAATATGCTTCAATTACAACAGCATCGCTAATTCTTGAAAATGCCTTCAGAAAAAATGTAACTGCTATTTTGGACTACTTCAGGCTTCACAAGGAGGTATGAGAAGCATATTTGCTCCCGAGAAAATACAGAATAGCTTCTGGCATTAGAATTAGCCTTTAAAGAAAATCAGTGCGCAATTTGTTCTGCACAGAGATGTCAAAGTGTAATGAAAAATATAGTATCAACCACAACTACTTGCTTTTCTGATGGAACATTCATGCATCTGTAATATTTATCTGCGTAAGAAAAAAGATGGTGAGGTATTTATCATCTCATTTGGAAAATTTGATCTGGAAGCTCCACGAAGAAAAACCCACGCAAGCACCATGACAGAACCATGGCACAGAAAGGGCTGTCGGGATCTCTACACTGACAGTACAAATTCCATACAGCTTTGGGAGAGTTGCCTGAACACACACTCCACCTTGCACACTACTGAATTTGTTAGTAAAGTGCTATCAAGTAACAGTAAGATGTATGGATATCCATGGCACTGTTCCCTAGCAGACACTTTTTAGCTTAAACTCCAGCTGAAGAAAATTATTTGTGATAAAAAAAGCTAAGCTCAGCAGGATCTCATGATCCTGCATTCCTGGAATACAGCGGTTCTTAACAGACTTAAGTCATACATGTTTCAAGCCCTTCAATACAAAGCTTTATTGCTATGTGGGTGATAGGATGACCTTAGTCCTACAGCAATTTCACTTTTGGCAGGAGGCAACACTTCTCCCTGTCTCCCCCAAAATAAAAATAATTTCTGAAAAAAGCATCAGAGCATAGAGGGACTCAAGAATTCTGCACGCAAAGAACTGCTGCATTCAATCCAACACTTGTATCTATTGCTGCTTTTCACAGGCATCAGAATTCAACACAGTCCTTGTTACTATTTAATGCAGCAATGTCTAAAAGAATATTTATTTCCTGACATTTGTGTTTCCCACTGCTAACTCTAAAGAGATTCAAAGGAGTAGCACAGATTGCACCGCATTACTTGGTGAAGTTGTATTAGAAATAACAAAGTCATTTAAGCAAAAGCAATAGAAGAGATATCCACAAACTATCTGCTAATTGTGTACATCCATTTAAAAAGACTGAAGGAATGTGTTCTTGCAACTTTTAAATAAATCCCCTTTAAATCAGTTCTCTCTGCCAAATTTAGAAAATACAGAAAACCATAAAAAGCCCTACTGGAGGATCTCTCCAGTTAATTCAGTACCATCTACTTACTAAGGCATCCAGTTTTGCTGAAAATCAGAACGTACACATTAAGTCTGCTACAGCAATGTGCTAAGGAAAGGATGGGTTCAAGATTCATGTCCCAGCATTGAACGCTTCAAGTGAGATGGCACTAGTATCACCAAGTGTTAGGAAATAAATAGGCACTAAAACTTACAGAACTGTAATACAAGTTTTAAAAGTTACAGAAAACCAAAGAGAATAATTTGAAGATGTACCATCCCGATCTGCCATGCTGTCAAAGAAAAGCCAGGCGGAGTCATCTCTCCCATACTTCACAAAAGCTACATAGTGGCTTGTTTCTATGCAGAGGACAGCAAACAACTCCATCTTCTGGTATGGGATACAGCCATGTCGCCAATCCCAGTCTGGCAGATCTTTAGGGAGTGACAATGGATTGAATTTATGACTCTGTCTCCTGGGATGAAGATGAACCTACAGTTGAAGTAATATTTCAGAAGAGGAAAAAAAAAAATCAACTCGAGATTATTTGCTTCAGTGGCAGACAAAGCTGAGAAGAACAGTCCTGCTGAAGATCAACGGTCTTAGAGAAGGAACTGCAAAGTAGCAGTAGCACACATTCATTGTATTCCACAACGCCCCCAATCAGTGTAGTGCAGTATTTCCCCCAAAAATTCAGAAGCAGTCATATTTAATGCAAGAATTTTCTAATATGCTCAAGCCTTGAAAATAAGCCAATGAATTTGACAGCTTCATGCAATTACCAAACAGCTCTAAACATTAAATGGTTTTACATCATGAAATTATTTACCAATTCCAACAAGTAAAATGTAAAATTATGTTTTAAAGAAGACTGAGAACAAATTCCAAGGTACCTGCAATTACTCTTTCACCACACTTTTAGTACAGAAATGCTTGACAAACTCATTACAGGGCCATGCAGCCTTCCCAGTTTGCCACAGCTTTCCCTGGCAGGGCATCTCACTAATGCTCCCTACACTTTTTTTTATTACAGCACGTGCCATTTGGGGTAAACCCACGCAGAACAGACAGCAGCTTACTTGTGTATTGCAGGTTTTGCAGAACTGCTTGATTTTCCCAGCAGAAATATCGGTATCTTCATAACATTCTCTGCACTCATACATAGCCAGCCCTCCGCAAATACGGCACTGCCTGGGAGCTGTAGTTTTAAACAAGATGTTAGCCTACCACTTAGGACCCTTTTTAAGTTGTCTAAGAAGAAAAGAGTATGGAAAATAAGATTATTATTACCTTTGCAGAGAGAGAACGTATTGTAAAAGGCTTAAAACCATCTAGCTAATCAAAGCAGAAACTACATTTAATTTCTTCCCTTTAATTTCTTCTCTAACAATGTGGAAGAAAAAAGGTTTTTAAAATGGGAAGCTGCAAACAGTGATAAAAATGAATTTATATCAATTCATGGACAAGTGAAAACAGGCTGTTATATTAAAATAGTTCTGTCATATCAGTCTTCATCTGTTGACATCGGCAAACAGACGCAGAACAAAGGCTGATGGCTGCGACAGTGAAAGAAAACACTGGGACAGTTTAGAACAGAGATGATTATTCTAATAACCTGTAGCAGTCTTATAGTTATTGCATAAGAACTGAAAATCAAATTTCCTTAGGTAATGCAGAACAATAAAGTCAGTAGTGACAAGAAGCGAGATTTCACATCCAAACGTGCACCGTCACGGCATGCTACAGGTTTACATGTTTGTCAGTTTTGAATACAGGTACTTAAAAACTGCCTGAGGTACTTTCATTGCGTTAGTTGCTTTCAAAAAACTCCCTTTCCTTATTCAACACAATACTGTGTACTTACTGTCTTCAAGTAAATCTGTTATATTTAGCTCCAAGGATGGAAAAATTTTGTTGAACATTTTGAAGTCTTTTCCAAATCGAGGCATCTGAATGATCAGGCAAGAAGGAGCCTGGGTGAAAAGTTAGAAAATAATCAGGCAAGCTTGAAAAAGATAAATCTAGATTTAGAGGCATACCTCTTCTAATGCTATAAATGTATTTAGATGTTATTTAGAGTTGCAGCCTACTGTCTTAAAAAATAACAAAAAAGACAAACTTAAGTCTTAGAAAAAAAAATAATCTACAGCAGAAACCCATGAAACTTGCATCTAATTCATTGTCAAATGTCTTAAGTGCCAGTTATGCTGGCATGATATTAAATACTGAACTACACCCCCTTGTAAAAACAAAGATTTTTTTTTTTTTTAAGTGGGGTTTTTTGTTTGTTTGTTTTAAGCTTTTCCTTTGTAAAGCTTTTTACAAACATAGGAATCCCAAAAAAGCAGTTCTTAAGGCAACTTACCAACAGTAACCAAAGAGTTTTATTTTGGCAATTCTTTGTCTGAACATATCAAAGCAATTTTGGTAACATGCTCATCAAGTCAACCATAAAATATTTCTGCAATGTAAGCAACCTGTACCACTGAGCACTCCACCATCCCCAACACATCTGCATTTTCCTTTCACACCCAATCCCACTTTTCTCTCACTGCCGAATGGGTAAGTATGTAGCTATCATCATTTCTGACAAAGCAACAGTGTCACCAACCTCTGCAAACTTCAAGTTGCTGTTGATGAACGACCACTCCAGTAACTGCTGAATTGTTGGGACTCCAACTTTCTCATTTTTGTCCATAAAAATTTGGTAGAAATAACAGTCTTGTACTTTCTGACCTGCTGATCTGAGAACAGAATTAAAAAAAAAAAAAAAAAAAAAAAAAAAAAAAAAAGAAAAAAGAATAAAATCAGATCTACCATAACAACAGCCGTACTTTGCAAAGAAAATATTAACTACAAAAAGTAGCCTATACAACATCCTCTCTACTGTGAAATATATGTGCTTATTAAAAAAAAAAAAAAAAAAAAAAAAAAACCACAAAAAAAAAACAGGAACAACAAAAAGCCTTAAGTAACAGGCAACCATTACATGTGGACTGCCTGTAGAAAAGCTATTTAAGAAACAAAAGCACCATAAGTATGTTTTGAAGATGTTTTTATATTCCTGAATTACCAACTCAAAAATACTTGGGGGCTGCCCAGCTCTGCTTGATGCAATTCCTGGGATAAAGGAAGAACGTAAAAACTACAGGAAATGCAGCATTGCTGATGCCACAGAACACAGCAAGGAACCTGAAAGTATCAGGTGCCAGCTAGCAGAATGTCAGCCACATGCAACAATCCCTTCCTCTCCTGATCTCAGTTGAGACAGCTGAATCCTTGTGGTGCCACAGCCAGAGCAAAGGCTTACCTACAAGTCAGCATCTGTTACTTTGTCAGAAGTTAAAGCAGCAAAACTTAATCAAGGTGAGCCACTGAAATGCTTTCACAAGCCAGGAAGAAATACAAGTCTGATTCCATGGCTTAAACACCAAATCAGGAAACCCTGCAGCTTGTCCCAAAAATAAGCAGCTATAAAGCTGCAGGCCTCATTAGTAAGGTATACTCTAGCCTCTCTCCAGCACAATTAATAGACATACACTAATAAGGCTTTCCCATCAGCAGCTGTAGGGAATCTTTGTTCTAGCACTCACGTCATGACAAGGTCAAGTTTTTGCAATAACACATGAATAGAGAAAAACACATCCTACCAAAAATGATAGGAAACACCATCAAGTTTGTAAGTGTAATTTTATAAGCCCTATTAATATATAATATTAATAATAACCACAAGTCAAAGATGTCTCAGTAAGAAAGGTGGCAGATAGTCCCTCCCCATCAGCCTCTACAGACAAATGAGTGCAACACAGAAAAGACTCACCTTATTTTCAGCAGTGGTTCAACTCTTAGAATATGATGAAATAAAATATTCAAAAATTCTTCTGGATCTGGGAAAAAAAAAACAAAGTCTTCTTAATGTCTTAAAAAGCAGTATTTAAGAATGAAAGTTGCAAAACATTGAACAAGAAAAATATAAAGGTTCATTTGTACAATTTCATGATATATCAAGGTAAATTTATGACAAACTACAAACATTTTGATGGCACAAACCTCTATTTTCTCTCTTGGCATCAAATGGCCCTAAAAACAGACACACGCTCTCAACAAGCTAGCAGGGTTTTCCAGTACAGACTACAAAGACACTGTATTCCAGAGGAGTCATTTGGTACCAGTTTGGTGTTTTTTGTTGTTGTTTTTTTTTTTTTTTTTTTTAAACAGGAGAACCAAAAAATACAACTGAGAAATTGGAGAGGTGAAGAGACACGACAGTTAACACTTGTATGAAAATAGACAGTATGACAAAGCTCATCTAACCTAGAGAATGAGCTCTCTAATCGAGAACAAACCAGCATTAGCTTAGAGATCTAATCACACCCAGTAGTTTTCTGTTTTATTTTTCTTCCTGCCACTAACTGCAATAAATATTAGTTCTCAGCATTTAACATTTTCAAAGAACATGGTGTTCTCCCACACAAAAATCAGAACTAATACATAATGAAAATGTTAATTAATCCTTATATGCGGCAGAAGATCAAAAGATTGAGATTTGGTTTTCCTAACATGTTACACATTTTATTTCTTAGACTACTGTATAATCACTGTGGCGACAAAACGTTGTGGTGAGAAGATCAAAGGAAGCAAAGTGACACTTTGAAAGAGGACAGAGACCACAACCTTACCATAGTCTTTATTTCTGAGTTCTCCCCTAACTACTAGAAGGGAGTGTCTCATTTCATGGAGACATGGGCACAGGAAGCAATAAATCCAGTCAGAAAAAGACTGGATGCAGAAACTGATAAAGCTAGGAGGTTCCTTATAGAATAGAAGAAGCAAGAAAAAAAAAAAAAAGACCTTTTTACCATCCAGTGGTCACTCAAGTCTCTGGTACAGATATTACTGCTCCAGAAAAATTTGTATTTTACTTTGTATAATATGTATTTTGTAGTATAACTCTTACAGATTGTAAAGAAAGGAAAAGCCTTCCCAGTTACCTTTTTCCTCTGAAGTGAATCCTGATGCAGCCTCAACTTTTTCAAGTATTTTCCTCAGTTTCATTATTTTTGTAGCACATACATATCCATATCTAAGATAAATGGGTTTAACAAGCTATTAGCTAGTTTATAAACAAGTCAGAGGAAAAGAAAAGACTCAAGTGCTGAAACACGGGCTTGCAGATCTTTTTCTGTGTACAGTGTTTCTGCAAAGCTATGTACTGAGTCCTCATACTCACCTGATTCAGTTTTCCAAAAGTACCCCAAATGTTGAACATCACTCAAGTGTTCCTGCATAAAAGGGTTTTTTAAACTGTAACCCAGCACTAATTTGCACCACTTCATGCAGCATTTTCAGTGTCTCATACAACAACACCATCAGAGTCATTAATGAAGAGTTAAGAAAGATACAGAACTGTATTTCTGATCTGAGGAGCTGATGCTTTCAGCAATCATCTCAAACTTTACAAAAAGTACAGAGAACTTTCTAAGCATGGTGGAAAGGCAGGAGTAACCCTTTCAGTCCTCTCAGCCACTTGAGATTGCTGCACTCTGTGTGCACCCCACTACCTGCACTACAGATCCCCAGAACACACCAGGCAAACTAGGGAAGGAACGGTTCAGAAGACATCATCTTCCTCCAGGAATGCAAGGAAAAACTTGCCCACAGAATTTCAGAATTGTGTTATATTTGCAGGTTTAAAAAAAACAAATATGAAGACAACATAATAAAGATTTTTGGCACACTCCCTTTGCTCACTATACCTGAGAAATTGTGAAATTAACTTCCTGTTTAATAAAAAGCATTTTGTCACTTGCAGAATTGCTGAAGCTCTAGCCCCCTGAAGTCTATGACACTGTGAAACTTCATGTAAGTTGACTCAAATACTTTTGTTGTCAAGAACAGCAACAATAAAGATATAAATACAGACATTAAAAATGAATATAACTCATTTATCAGTGTTCTTGTACAAATCTTACAAAAGTTTTACGCACATTCTATTTCCAAATCCAGACAAATATAGTATTTTATCACCAAGCTACATCCAACTATTTCCAGGTAGCACTGATGAAATTTACTATAAAAAACAATTGTTAATTTAAAAAAAAAAAAAAAAAAGCTAAGGAAACTTGGCAGCTTTGCAACAGGAATGTGTATGCAGAAGGCTTTATTGTAAAATTTATTTTAGATGAAAGACTGGTTTATGTCTCTACTTACATTCTAAGAGGATTCACAATCTCTGTTCGCAATAACTCTTGAGTCTCACTATAATACTCTACATCATTCTTTTCTTTAGGCCTGAGTAACACAGTGTCCAAAACGGAGCTAAAAGAAAACAAGCTACAGAAGAAAGAAAAAGAAGGCGGGTTGGTTTTGATTCTGCAGATAGAACCATTCAGATGCCTAAACAACATAAAGATGAGCAAAGCAAAGCAATGGGAGGAATTAAAGAACTAAGCAAGCACAAAATGAGACCATTACGGACAAGACAACACAGCTGTACTAAGCAGTAAAGGTCCACTCTAACCCCATGCCCTCGTGCTAGCAGAATACAAAACTAGTTACCGAGGCAGGATTCCACAAGCAGGTTAAAAGAGTTCCTCTCTGACCCTGTCCCACCCACATACTCTCTAATCCTTCAGAAGTCCATGGACTCACACAGTCCAGAAGAGTATGAATCATAGAACTGCATGGACTGGAATGGACCTCAAGGATCACTGAGTTCCAATGCCCCTGCTGCAGGCAGGGCTGCCAACCACTAGATCAAGTATTGGATCAGAGTGCCCAGAGCCCCAACCAACCTGGCTTTGAACACCTCCAGGAATGGGGCATTTACCACCTGTCTGGGCAGCCCGTTCCATTCTGTCAGTAAAAAACTGTCCCCAGACATCTAGTCTAATCCAAATCTCCCTTCCTTTAGTTTAAAACCATTCCCCCATCTGCCGCTACCTACCTTTGTTCAAAGTTTATTTCTCTCCTGTTTGTAAACTCCCTTTAGATATACTGAAAGGCCAGTACAATCTGGACACGTATGAGACTGATTAGCACTTCAAGTTAAGCAACAGATCCTGTAGAGCTTTCTCAAATGTAAAGAGCATAGTATGTGCTAAAAAGTGTAATGCATGACTTTTTAAGCTGTACAGTAATAAAACAGAATCATTACAACAAGGATTACGTGTTCTGTGCTTCTAGCATACCTCCCACTAACCCACACCTTGGGACGCCACTATACAAATTGTGAACTTACCAGAATAAGGTGGAGTCTAAGTAACAGGAGTTGTAATGACCCTGGATACCTTTCTTCTTTCCAATCATTGTCTCTAAACCTTCTTTTTCCATTTTTGGAGGAGTGTTTTCTTCTACCACTTCACTTAAGTAACCTCCAAAGGCTGAAATTTTTTTTTCAAAAGACACTTTAAAGCCTCCAATTTTATCCCCCTTGAAATTTTCCTATTAATGTTTCATAGCTAAACTGCTGCCTTAGCACAAAACATTCATTTTCTGGACTAAAATAGCATTTCATTATAGCTAAGACTCACTCTCTTCCAGAAAGTGAACAAGGCCTCACATTCCACACAGTGAACACAGGACTACTTCAGATAGCCTGCAGCACTGAATTAATTTTGCCCAGTAGGAGTGAAATTCTCAGTTTAAATGCCCTGTTCACATCATCATGCTAATATCGAGATGCTTTATCCTTTGCTGTTCTTCCCAGCAAAATGACATGACCCAGGAAAGCTAATAATGTTAGGAAAGAGAATTAGCTTTTCCACCACTGATCTTCATCATACAAATACATTCTTTTCTTTCAGTATTTAGGACAGAAATATAACTTAATTCTGATACTGCAATCCCACATTGCTGGATTTGCTAATACCATTTTCAGCATGACTGCTTCACAATTTCTAAAGTAAAAATATACAACGTAAATTCCCACGTTTTATAAAATGTCCTTAAATTACCATGAAGTACAAAAAAGCCAGAGAAGCATTATATTCTATAGATTGATTTCCTGTTCGTAAGCCTCATTTAAGTACTGCCTATAGAGATCTCCACGTGTTCAATGAAACCAAGCCCATGTCAGTTCCCAGCTGATAAATAAACCATAAGCAGAAGCTCGGTACCTAGAGAGTTGCAGCGTTCAATCTGATTGGAAACCGGCTGTAGTGACGCAAACCTGGAATCTGGTCTGCAGCTTTTCAGTTTAACAAAAAGAGCTTTCTTTGGAGCACAAGTGAAGTATCGAGTTCCTTTAAATGTTCCATCTGTACAACCTGCACATTCGTCTTCCTGAAAATTAAAGTGAGAATTCACCGTTTTCATATTTCCACAGTTCTGTACTAAGATGTTGAACTACAGTATCTACCCAAAAAAAAAATCACCCTTTGCGCATTCTGAAGCTTAATAAGCAGTGTTGCTGCTTTTTAGTGTGTGTACAAAGCTTCAGCTGAGGTGTTGTTTGCCTGGATTTACTGAGGCAATTAAGTGTTACACTTTCTTCAGAAGAAACATGGGGGAGGTGGGAGATGAGAGTGAGAATTAAACCTACTCAACTTGAAGGACTTTCACTAAGCTAGCCCCTTAATCCAGATACCCTCTGAAGTGGAAAAAGCATACGTGTACTACCAAGCATCTTTCAGAACTCAGTTAAAATCATTAAGCACTAGAAGTGTGAATATTTTCAGTGTCACTACAGACTACATTCGACACATCAAGGAAGGCAATAGAAGCTAGATCTGAAGTATTATGACTTGTAATTGTTAAATATCTTTGATACCATGATTTAAGGTATATTACTGCTTACAAAACCTGCTATGATCTAATGCAGAAATGGATGTCAAACAGGCACAAGAGCCCAGTTTAACAAAAGACATCTTAAGATGCAAACACCTGTGGCAAACTATACACTGAGCATCATCCACTGAAGCCACAAACATCAGGACTTTTCCAACAGCTGAAATATCAGTTGCATTCTCACTTACTTTGCTAGAAATGTTTGTTGTTTTATACAATTGTACACTACTTTATCTGAAATTTTACCAAAAATGATCCCAAAATAAACAACTCCACATCCCTAACAATTTAGTGATAGCACTCACTAGGTCAGGTCAATGGCTAGATATGATCTTGAAAGCCTTTTCCAACCTAGATCATTCTAATTGCACACACATTAATAAGTGACAGCCATTCACTACTATGGCAGCAACTGGAGAGTAACTCTAAGTACACAAAAGTAATTCATGTTTGCAGCAACTGTGAATTCATGAAGGGCTGGTAGGAACACCAAGCACTTCGCTGTCAGACCAAGAATACTCCTACCACTGATTACCAAAATCAGTACTGCAGTTCTGCTCATGGACTCTGACACTGCCTGCGTGCTGGTGTGCCACATACATTTGAGGTTCTTACACACAGGACTTTTTTATTTCTTTATTTTACAGAACTGTGTATCACAGAGCCTTTAAATAGCATGGGACTTTTTGCCTCAGTGACAAGTCAGTCAGTAAGTAAGATGGACAAAGGACATTCCACTTAAGCAAGTAACCTACAAAGCAAATGAGTCACCTACGGTCCTTCTGAGTCAATCATGCTTTGTAGCACAAAGCCACCTCAGAGCCTATTAATGGAATAAGGCCTAGGGCAGCCACGAAAGTCAGAGCCCATCTGAGATTTCATCTGCCTTACAAGGAGATCACATAGCAACTTCAGACAAATTTTCATCCACTACTGTAAAGTATACATGCAGCAACAACTCTCAAAGCAGATAATTAATACTACTATGAATCAACTTATCAGATGATATTTACCAGCTCCAGTCCAGCTAACACTTCATTTACCCCAGGAGGCTGGCCAATCCAGCGGATTACTCCATAGAAAGGGGGATTTTCTTTGACTTCAGCCAAGGAACCTGCTTCAAGACCATGCGAGTTACCAACAGGGCCTCCTGTTGATGGACTTTCCTGGTTAGCTGTAGTGTTTACATCACCAATGACTGACTGAACAGATAAAGACAGAGGACTGTGTCCAATAGCACCGTTAGTACTTGATGCTTTTGTCAAACTGAAAGGGAGAGAGTGGAATCTGTTTTCTGTAGTCATAGAGTTTGTTAAAGGTGGCTGCAGTGGTGGTGAAGAATGCCCAAATCCAGGAGATGAATCAGTAAGTGATTTTGCAGGGTCTTCAGCAACTGTTAAGAATCAAAAACAAGACGTTAACTCAGGTTTTGTTTAGGGTGCCTCCATCTCCTTACTGAAAGGGAGGCTTAGCTGTCAAATTGATACAAGTATCTGCAACTACCTCTGATTTAATGCATGTCCTGCATAGGATGAGTTAAGCAGGAGGAATGTAGGAAGATGTTTGTCACTTCACAACACCAGAGACACAACTGGGTGAGGATAAACTACTACAGCCCTACAACTTACATCACACAACCGATGGAAACATGCAGCATGAAGAAAGGTGTTAACCAGAAATTACAGGAAGGTTTAAAATTAATGTTTTTTAGTAACCCAAGGCAGAACTGGTGTTTGAATGCAAGTAAACAGCCCCAGTGATTACGGTAGTGGGTCCAACTAGGAACACTGAACAACTGAGGAAAGAACTCAGCTGGTAGTTAATACAGAAATGAGTAATTGCTTATGGACATCATTTGCAACTGGAAAAGCACTCTTTTCCACCTTGGCTGCACTACAACATGTTTTGGTTCTAGGACAGGGAATCTATCTGTGTTCACAGAGAATAAAGGGTTTTAATGAGCCACAACTAATGTAGTGCTTAATTAATGAGATCACAACTAGATATAATAACACAGATGTTTTGCATCTACTCTCATCTTTCTATGTGGCCTCTAGTACACAATTGATATTTACAGAGTAAAGTGCTTTTTTTACATATTACAATAAACTAAAACTAATTTTTATATATATTTCCACGTTTGGTATCTGTTAGGGCACCATAAGCAATTTTAACCAATTTTCTTTTAGAGTTCACAGAACACAGGGCCTGCCTCTGATTTACTGTGGAAACCTGCAGCAATGCTACTAATTTAGTGTTTACCCCTTCAGTCAGCCACACTTCAGAAAACAGTAATGACATGAAAAATACACATTAGATCCAGAAGCAAATAAAGATCCCCTGGTGCTCTCAATATACACATCCAAATTTATGAAAATTCAGTAAGGTTTTATAAAAATGATTTTAAACACAAGTGTATGTAATTTCAAATACAAGTGTATGTAGGTGACACAGATATTTTTTTTCCTACTTTGAGACTCATCAGCTAGCACAGCAGTGTTACAGGCTTAAGGGAACTACATGGTTAGAAGACAAATGCACACAATATACAGTTACTATATACAGTTGCCTACAACAAGGAGTGTCTTGTCTTCCTACTAAGCTGTTACTCTGCCTGCAAGACATGCACATTCCCACAGTGCTGCAAACACATTTCCAAGATGCAATCTACATGCAGGAGGAAAACAGGCCTACCAATTAAGACAAAATATTTCCACTGGGGCTTCAAAATGCTTTACAACAGAGTATGTTTTCCTCTACATGTGCCAATTGTTTTGCTCTAAATTCATAATTGTTTTATGTGAAGAACATACATACACTTGTTTTGAAATAAAATGTATGCCTAGGTGAAAGACTATCATCTCTCACTACCTTCATCAATATACCATGGGGGTTTTGTTTTTGCTTGAGGCTGAGAATCAACTGATGATCCATTTAATGTGTAGAAGACTTCAGATCTGTTTCTATTTCCAGGCTCAGAGGTAGATCCTGGAAAAGAAAGCATATTGTACATGAGAGATCCACTGCCCTTCACAGCTGGTTAGCTTATATTGTGAAGGAGAGCTTGGTTTGCTACCATAATTCCAAAACAACAGAACTGCCCTTCCACAAAGCAGCAACTCTTGCATCAAAAATAACAGTTCTAAGCCTGCCACCAGATAGCAGTTTGCACTGACATTAATCAATCGTCCAAATTAAAAATTAAAGTTAGGAATCTGAAAAGAAAAAGAAAAGAAAACCATCCACAAGTGCTGATTTTTCATTACTATAAAATATGGATATAGGAAAGCAGTTTGAGCAGTTTACATTAGGCATTTTTTAATCTTTGCTTTTAAAGCTAAAAAAAAATTTAGAATAGGCAAATAAAGCTCCAATCCCACACAGCTTTAACTTGTGCTGACATACAACCAGTTACTTCAGTGAAAGCCATCCATTTCAGTTAGCAGAAGATGCAAGGGAGAGCAGCTTACAGAGCATACATCCCATCATTAGTATTCCACAGCCCAAAACTGACAGCAGGAATAAGAGAACACAGCACTTTGATTTATGCCTTTTAAAAACATTTATGTACACACACAGATACTATTACTTCCTTTCATTCTCCCCCCTTAGGAAAAAAATCTAGCCAAAACCAAAAGTCAAAATAGGCTTTTATAAAACTTCATTCTGGTTCTCAATCACAGAAAAATTGATAGATTTGTTATTAAATAGATCTGCTCCACAGTGAAATATTCAGAAGTTTCTTAAGCAGAACAAAGTCAACAGCAAATTCAACTTAAAAACAAACAAACCACAGTTTCAGAAAAGGACTGGGCTGTGAGGTAACACGCCCCTGAATTTTTGCTCAACCTCAAATTGGTTGTTGAGTAGTCTCAACTTCTGCGTGCATTTTAACAACAACAAAAGAAACCTCAGAAAACTGCAAACTATTCTTATTATGGAAAATAAGTTCATGAAAATATTCTGACTATTCACTGCTTCAGACAAACTTAACTCGATAAGTGGCTGCAAAAATGAATGAAGCGTAAGGCAATGTTTTGCTCCAAGCAATATAAATTTGTAATCTTACACTAAAAAACGACCCCTCACACGTACCTGTTGCCTTTGGCTTACTATGGTTGAACACACTTTTATCACCACCACCTCTTGCGGTATAGGCAAGCTTGGGAGGTCTCCTGTCTTGTGACACAGTCTCTAAGATGGTGCATATGGATGGAACATTAGTTTTCTACACCACACAGAAATTCAGCTTGAAATGCAAATGGGAATAAAACAGTGTTCGGTACACAGCCAACAATTTCTTCTACTAGTAGGGCTTGTTTCCATTGCATCAATCATTACTCATTCCAATTCTGCATTTGTTTAGCATAACTAACAGACTAACTCCAGATTTTTCAATGAACATTTCATGCTTACACTACGGGAAACACATGAAATTCCTACTTCTTTTCCTCCCTACAAACAGAACTACAGCAAACGTTTCCTTGAATTCTCCAGAGAAAAGAGGGCCCAAAAACACGCATCTCAGCAAGCCAACAAGGAGGAGGTGAATGTAGGAAAAGCTGGCCAAACTGAAGGGAGAAGGACAATAGCTACATGTTGGACAAAACCACACTCTCACTGGTACCTGATATCAGATAATTTCATGTTATTTATTTGTGCCCTATTTTCTTACCTTCAGAAGAAAAATTACAGGATCACAGTTGTTACAACTGCACTGAATTACAGGAATAGAGAATCTTTGAACAGTCTTGCTATGAATTTTTCAGAAACTTCAAATGTTTACTCACAGAATGCATACATACTGCTGTCAATACATCTAAACCCAAGGAAGACATGCTTAATGATCCACAGTATTTAAATTCCTTCAGCTGAAAGGCATTCAAGAATGATTTCTGCTGTCACCTCTCACATATTTAGGTGTGCCTACGTCATACCCCATACAATTTGAAAAGCTCACTGTCCAATATCAGAACAGTTTCCACAAGTGAGATTGCGGCCAAAGAAACTGAATACAAATTAATTCAGGTGAATTCAGGATCCAGTAATTCCACAGTACTGTTTTATCATGTAACTGTGCACTGGTTGTTATCCGTCTGCCTTAGGATTGAGAAAGCAGAGCATACCTGGTATAACATCATTGATATGCAAAAGAAGGGTACTTTCAACACTTGCAAAACTGCACAGCTGTATGCCATTGTATCTTCCATCCCAGTTTCCAATAGGATTATCCTAAAAACAGAAAAACATGTTACATGTATCCCCAGAAAATAAATAGGGCATGCAGAACACCTGCCTTTAGGATCATGTTCAACTATTTATGGTAAAAAAGAAAATCATAAAGTTTGACAGCAAATATTTTTTTCTGTACAAACTTTTCTGTACAAAACGATTCAAACATCCCTGTTCTTTTCTGAAGTAGTTCCTATTTTAACAATCATTCCTTTACTACAACCCATTATTTTTACACAGGTTAGAACAGTTTTTAGTGCTATTAAGTAACAGCTGTGGCAATCAAGGAAATGGAAGCACCTGGTCTTAAAAGCACCCTTGAACTGCCAAAAATATGCCAAATAGCCCATTTTAAGAAAGCTGAGTTTCTAATTTTAATTACAAACTTCATGTTTCCCAGAAACATCAACCTTAAATACTGAATTTTAAGTACAAACTAAAATACAAACAAACCAAAGCTACATGAAAGAAAAAAAAAAAACCTAAAAAAAAAAAAAAAAAGGAATGCAACCTAATTATTTTTTTAAAGGCAGGACAAAGCCAGTCTCACAAGACAAACATTCAATGCTGTTACTTGAAGACTGACATCGAACACTGCAAGTGGCTCAGTGGAGGCTCCTCAGCATGACCAGAATATTTGTCCTGAAGCACTTAACATCAAATAGGGTTCTATTTACCTACTGACAAAAAACAGTTACGATCGAGGGACATTTTTGAACACTACTGTTTAATTCCCATTTTAGGTCAGCCTCCACTGAAGCAGCTTGTGGATAATGTTTCTTCTTTTATATTGCATGTAATTTACTAGCTAACACACATGCAAAAGTTATTAAAGTCGGATTATTCTCTTACCATGTCCACTCCAACAACGTATCCTAAACTTTCGTTTCCTGGTAAGACATCACAGAATATAACTGTCCCATACTCTATACTCTCTCCTATCTTCAGAGAAACCCTGGAGTTGATCTCCAGAGGAGGAAGTTCTACCTGCATTGCGTCAACTGGAGCTGCATAGTCACTTTCCAGTTCATTGTCATCTTCTTCCACCAGCTCCAGTTTGTCCAAAGCAACAAAAACCCCACAATCCTCATCACATCTGAAAAGCTGCTTGCCTTGGTACTGTCCATCAGTAAAGCCCTGGCCACGACCTTCTTCCTAAGTATCAGAGGGAGAAGAAGAAAGAAAAACAGTGTATTTTGTGCCAATGCAGGATACTTCAAAAACAGTAAAATAATCCACTGATCTGGAGAACCCACAGTATGAATTAGCCTGATGAACTATCACTGCACTGGGTTGTCAGAATTTGCAACAAATACACACATTGTCTACCCTAAGGGATTAAATGGCAGAAAGCTTGGCAAAGAATGTATTCTTCAGCTGCAGATTTTGCTTTTATTATCAAACTTTTGCCAGATCAAGGTGAGATTACTTCATACTAAACACAAATGTTAAGGAATCAAATGAAGAGAGATGATTTTCATACGTGCTCAGGCCTGATGTTCCCTGAGGTTCTTACTAGCAACTGCAAAAAGCGTGGAAACTTTGAAAAATATATTCCTAGAACAAGAGTAGCACTTTCCTCAATCGAATCCTTCAATGTCTCATGCAACTGCAGCACAGTAATGCCTCACTGAAGCACACAATGGTCACACTTTCTCTCTTAACTAGCTGCAATTTGAATTTTTGTGCTCTGCAAGAGCACTGAAATCTAGGTCTGCACTACAGATTGTATCCAGGCACTGCTGACACACACAGAAAACCAAGGTACTCAACGGAAAGCTGAGAGTCAGAAGTTTGCCCTGATGGAAACGTAAGGTATTAACTCTTCCTAGACTAGAAGAGTCAGAATATGTTCAAGTCTTTCTGCTAGCTCCCGTGTCTTCATTAAAGGCATAGCATACAAGGCTGATCTGACATGCTGTGATCTCACAGGTCACATATATTTGATACACAGCTCTTACTTTTGATTTTTATGAAAAGCCTGAAGGTCACAAAACTGGGGGGGTTGTGTGGAGGGGTAACAAAGCTGCTAGATTCTGTTATAACTGCCTCTTTAAAAAGCATTTTCAGTTCATCTTACAAAATACATGTGATGCTCGCCCTTAGCAAGGAACTTACCAGCAGTTCTACTCCAAAATATATCCCTGTTAGGGACCTTTCCTGCAGCAAGGGTCCTCTGAAACGAACAACTCCAGGAAACTTCTCTTCTCCCGACCTAAGCTGTACTCTAACAGGTGAGCCAATATCTATTTGGATGCCTTTAGTTAATCTGCTTTTGCTTTTAAACAAGCTGTACCTTTCCTCGCAGTTAGTAATTGCCAAAAGCAGTTCAGCTAGCTTTTCATTTATTTCGATAACATCCTTCTCATCCACAAAAAGAACTGCATGAGGTTGTTCCAGAATTTTTAATCCAATCTGTAGTTTCTTGCCTTTACAAGGAATATTTCTGGAGTGTCCCACTGAAGAACGGTCTTGAAAAAACTGCCCAATGCTACCCTTGGGCACCTTCAATAGCTTCTGAGTCTGCTTGTCTACGACACTGCATTCTTGGAGAAGCAGGTAAAAGATGCGCTCTTCCCAATAGGATGAACTGCCTTTTTCTTGACTCCATAACCCTGAACTCATTGTGATTGAAACTTCAGAAGCTGCACAGAAGATTTCAAGAAAAAAAATAAAATTGTTGATATACGTCTACTGATCTTGAAAAATTCTACTGGAAGGTCCACGCTTTGTGAAACGATTCAGTTTTCATATTGCAGAGAACCAACTCCAGAGCAGAAGGCCTAGGAAAAGCAGAAAGAAAGGCAAACTTAAGCTGGAGAAATGCTGCTAGTCTTAAGTAAAAGAACAGAAAATCATTTACATCTGTGACCACAACCATTCCTCCAACAGAACAAAAACACTTCAGCAAAATCCAAGGCAGCAAAAACAGTCCCTGAACAGCCGCAGCCCCACTGACCACACACATACTTGTGCTTGTTAATGCTATGCATTTCCTCCCCTTGTTTCCTTGAAGAGGCTATGGAAAAAGCGTACTGAAATGCAGGAACCACTCAAGGGAAAGGATAAAAAAAATCTCAATTTCAAATGAACTGGAAAAAACATCCTCACAAATGGTATTTTGTGGAAGCTCCCTGCTAGGAAGACCTTTCCTTGTACTCTGTGACTACTTACTTCTGACAAAGTGCACATCTGTCATCTCAGATAACGTTTTGTTTCAGCAAAGTAGAAAATTGTGTCAGTGTAAGAGATGGACAGAAAATGGAAATTCTACCCCTCTGCAACAGTCGTTTCTTTAAGCAACAGAGATGAGCAGTTACAGTAAGCAATAAACAATGCATGAAAGCCAAATTGTATCAGTGCTGAAACATTCCATTACGTAGAAAAACCTAGCAGCTTTCTTTATCATTTGAGAAAGGTAATTCACTTCAACAAAGTAGGAAATTTATCACTTAATAAAGCAGGCTGGGTGAAAACACCTTTGTTAAATATTACCCTAAGAATTATAGTTCACAATCAAGGAACTTAACAATATCTTACAATATTTCATTGCTCACAGTAGCAGAAATACAAGTAACATACATACATAGTTGCTCCAAAAGTAACGCCTCTTCTTCATTTTCACAGAGACTACAGCAGATACAGAGAGCAAATAACACTATCTGATAAAGCACACTGTCAGCTACAAAACACTATCTTTCAGCACAGTCACTACCATTCACTATGCATTTTCACTGGTGATGAACAAGAGCCTGCATGCCACGTGCAAACAAGTCTGCACCAGCAGAGGTGACCACTGTTTCACAGCTGCTATAATTGCACAGCTGCTAGGAAAGTGATTGCCCACACAACAGATCTTTCATCAGCCCAACAGATGGAAGTTCTAATACTCCAAATCCATGTTATACAATGAGTTTGGCAGGACAGTCCAGTTAAGGCTGGCAATGTGCTCCATAGCCTCCTAACTGTATGGGGCCTGGTGTTACTGTGTTGCAAGAGAAAGATTATCTTTTTCTCTGGCCTTACAATCACCATGTAGCGGTCAGAGTTAATGGCATGTCAGGGTTCCAGGATTGCCCCTTTCCTATCCCAGAAGACAGTGCACATCGCTTTACCCACTCAGGGCTCCATCTTGAATTGATTCTTCGATGGGGAATTCACATATGGCCACTCCATGGACTGATGTTTTTACTCTGGCTCACACTGGGGACATCAGATCAGTAGTAATGATGTGATCTAGGGAACCCTGTTTGGGTTCAGCAGGTCCTGACAAACTCGCACTCAGTGTTCTTTCTCTTTCTGTGTATCTGTGGGACCCACCTGGTGCAAACTCTGTGATATCCCAACACTGCCACCATTGTTTCCAACACACTCAAGCTGATACTCAGCTCAATGCACAGTTCTCTGGTGGTAATCCACTGGTTTGCATGGATGAGCTGGTTGAGATGCTCTTCATTTGATGGTGTGACAGCTTTGTGTGACCATCAACACCACAGCTCGTCTTTCACATGACAGTCACTACTGCTGAAACATACATCCACCGCCTCACTCTGTTCACATCCACTGTCTGCTCACCAGACATTCAGCAAGCCTCAGAGGGCACCATTTTCTCCACATGAAGAATTCAAAGACACCTCTTTGCTTCATTCATGCTTCTATGTCAAAGGCTGTCCCTCTGCTGCCATCACACGGCATCTGATGTCACACGGCAACAAAACGTAACAGAATATTGGTGGGAAGGCTCAATCTCTACTGCCATCCCACCAACATCTGCCTCTGAATTTGTGGGCCAACATAATAAAATAGAAGGCATTACTTTTGGAGCAGCCCTCATACATACATGTTACATGTTAAAATGGATACATGAAGGAGAATCTTCAATAGCTTAACAGGAATTATTTTTTTTTGTTGAAGAGCAAGAAGGGTCCCATACAAGTAAAGAAAACACCTCCACATACATTGTTGTGTCACCACTCTGTGGAGCCAAAGCCAGTTTGCATTTAGTTAAAGGTGAAGTTTAACTTCAGCATATAAAAAGCAAATATGCTTTGTCCTAACACTGCTATTCTTTTCCTCCAAGTCTTTTCTCCAATGGCATTTAAGTATCACAGGACCTACTGTTACTTCCCCTACTCAGTCTGATCTGAGTTCCAGAAGCTATCAGAAAGACTCTACAAGTAATTATCTTCAACATACTTAAAGAAAGTTTTAAACCTTTTCACGTGAAGGAAAATAACAGCCAAGGAGCAGTTTAACTGTAAGCAACGTAGCATCTTTCAGCCACTAGGAATTCACACCTTCCTATCTGCCCTGCTATGCCTCCAAGCAAGGCACTGCTCGACAGAGCCATGCCAGCTCTCTTCATCTCCAAGATATTACACACAGGTGCCAGTCATGCCACACTTAGACAAAGCTGCTGTAGCACCTTATAGAAAATCATGCATTTTTCAGGTATTTTCATTTTTGAAATTATTTAACTCCCCTTCTCACAGTCCCTCCATGCAGCTCATCAATGCCCCACACGATGCAACTACCTGATACTGCAAGGATCCAGGTCCTCCTTTCAGTAACCATAACACTAAGTACGGATATAATAACATATTAAAAGAAGTCTGCTTAAGAGCTTACGAAGAGAAGCAAGGAACACATCAGGAAAGCTTTGTTTGCAGCTACCAACCCCCTAATTCTACCCCACGTGCAGCTGCGCTGCAGTAGTATGCAATCTTAACACAGTAGCAAAGAATTCAGTGAGAAAACACATCAATAGCTACAATCAGATTTCAAAATAACTTTACACCGTGCACAGCCAGCCTTTGGAAGTCCTGCCGTCCACAGGGATGGCACAAAGCCACTAAATAAAGTGCTAACGAGTTTTCCACGATGACAAAGTTCATTACCAGCGCGTTACCACCACACAAAAACGTCTATTAAAACTTATTTACCGCTTCCCTACTCCAAAGACACCGTTCCATAACAACAGAACGGATAGATAAGCATTCCCATGGCACAGAAAAGCCAGCTGAGAAGCACGCGTGCAAGGAGCGATTATAACAAAGCTGATGAGAACAGCAGGTGTCGGCAGCGGCTGCAGGCAGCTCTCACACGGCGTGCGAGGAAAGAATTAAGAAGCTTCTTCAAAATATCAATTAAAATACCCGCCAATATCAATAAATCCAGCATTTCTAAAAGCTAAATGCGGTTAGAGGTTCCCGTTCTGACACACGCACTCCGCCCAGGAGGAAGAACAAGCCCAGCCGGTAACCGGCGGAAAGCCCCGGCGCCGCTGCCTCCAAGGCCGCCCCTCCCACCCAGACTCGGCAGCATCGCCGCGGCTCCGCGGCGCGGCCCCAACCGCGCTCCGCCCTACCGGCCGCGGCACAGAGCCGAGCGCTCGGCACAACGCCCGCTCCCGGGCCCGAGTCGGGCGAGGCGGCCTCGAAGCGCTCCGTGGGCCGCGGGAAGGGCCTGAGGGTGGACGCTGCGCAGCCGGGAGCGCTCGAGCGGAGCGGCCGGGCCCCCGCGAGGGCCGCCCCTACCTGAGGATACCTGAGAGTACCTGAGGGAGCCCGACGACGAGCGCCTCCTCACCTGCTCGTGCCCGCCTCACGGTCCCATCTTTGGCGCACCGCGGCTCCGCCACCGAAACGCAGCCTGCCTCTCCGCCGGGCCCGCCCTCCTGACCCAGCGCAGCCAATCAGGGAGCGGCGACACGGCCGCTTCGCGACGTCATTGGCGGAGAGCGCCGCCCGGTGACGGGCCGACTCGAGGTTTCTACGTAGTCAAGGTTGTGTGAGCCGCAGAGGAAGGTTCGGGGAGGAGAGGAAGAGGCGGGCGGCCTTCGTGAGGGCGCCGATTGGCTGCGCGGAGCGCGAGGCGGGAGCAGGCCGCACTTCGGGAACTGCGGGGGAGCTGATTGGGTGACGCCCGTGCTCGCTGCCTGCCCATTGGCGGCGCGGCTAGCCGGACGCGTGGCCGCAGCTGTTTCTGTCGCAATGGCGGAGCGTGCCGAGGACGGGCCCGGCTGCCTTCTGCGCGCGCCGCCAGCGACTTCGCACAGGTGCGCGAAACGGCGCTGATACGGGGCTTCGCGAAGCCAGCTGCAGCTCGTCCGCAACCCAACGTCTCAGCACGCGGTCTCTGAGCGCGGCTGTACTGAGTCCAGCCGGCGGTGGCGCTCGGGGCGAGCAGTGCCGCAGGAACGAGCGGGCGCCGAGCCCCGTCCCACCGCACTGCCCGCGGCTCCCGGCACAGCTGCTGACCGCACTGTGGGCACTGAACGGCAGGATTCCCTCCAACGTTCCTTAATTTATAACCAATAAACAGCAGAGAAAGTACAGTAAGATTTAAGCGGTGCGCCTCGTTCCCGTAGCTGCAAAGCGGGCTATGCTGTGCTAAGCCTCCAGGTGGCTATCTCTAGCTGCGCTTTGCTGCCTTTCCCACCGCGCCTACAAACCCGCGTGTGCTGAAATCCTGTTAGCCCAAAGGCTGTCATGTTTACATTCGGCTATAAATAAACCGCACGTGGAACGAGACTGTAAGCACTAACGCCGTGCCGACAAAAAAAAAAAAGCCGACAGACACGTTGGAAGAGTTAGATAACAAAATACGAGCCAGGAATGACTCTACACAGCATATCCAGCAGCTGAAAAGCAAATATTTAAAAATGCTTATCTAGTCCATGTAATTACGTGCTTATGTGATTATGTACTCGGCTCTCAGTGTTATCAGCAGGGAAAATGACCAACGTGTACACACCATTTAGGAAGCCTGTCGTTGTGCACAGACAGAAGTGCCCTGAGATGTAACCCATGCTAATATCCCATGTTAACATCCCATAGAGCCGCCGGGCGTGCGCTGCAGCTCCGTGCCACTGACAGCACAGCTGGAAGGCAGCCCAACCTGTTACTCTGCAGCTCCTTTAGAAGTATGAAAGAGCTGTAAAGTGATAGCAGGACTTTGGCAGCATAAAATGGGCCTGTTGCATCTCTTTCGTGTTACAAACCCTGTCTGTAACACCAACACAATATATTTGCCATTAAGCAGCACGATATTTTTTAAAATGGCACTCTTGGTAAAACTTTCTGTAATAATGAAGTATTGTAAACAAATCCCACTTTCAGAAGACACACCAGCATACAATTAAACATTATATAAATATCATGGAACAGTATTTTGTGCTGTGCCAGGACAGTAGTTTGCTATACATTTATCAGTACCCAGAAGTGCTGAATATTCATGCAGAACATATGATTATTTCCACTTCAAACATGGAAACGGTAAGTATGCAGCTGCAGTAAAAGAAAAAAAGAGAGGAAAAGTTCCTGCAGAAGCATAAAAGTCAACATCACAGCACTTTCTAAATATTAGTTGTATGGTAGAAGAGGACTTGGACAAATATGTTGGGTATTTCTGCCCCCTCTTGGTATTTTTCATTACCTGCAGTTCTAATGAATTATTTGCTAAAATAAATAAGGTTTAGACACATAGCTTGGAGCCTGAGAGCAGAAAGCAGCACAAGCCCTAGGAGGTCATCTGAAGCTGTATTTCACAGGGCTGGAGCTGAAGAGGTTTTATAATTGGGTATTACAGCCATATTTAACTCAAATAGGAGTTTGCAATGCCCGCTATAACAGGAAAAAACCTGGTAGTAAACTGCAGTTCCTATGTAACGGTGGTTTGTCTCAATTTTTCAAGCTAATATGAGTTTAAAATATTTTCTCTGTTGGGGTTTTTGTAACTATGAGATTGGGAAAACGTTAGCTGCCCAAATCAAGGCACGACATATAACACTGTTGTAGCAGTCCCTTCTGATTCTTTAACCATCAAAAGCACAAACACTGGTCTTTCCCTAAAGGCATCCTTAACATGCCATCACAAGGCTAGCTCATCTGGTGGCTAATTAACGAGTTTTAGGCAGCTCTTCCTAAAATGGGTCCTTTCCTCTTAAAGATGTATGAAGGACATAACTCCTATGACAACCACTTCTATAAACTGCAGTATTCCAACTTTAACCTCGCCTAGCTCCTATGTTACTGCAGAATATTTTTTTCTATATCCCTCAGTAAATGCATTTAATACTGTGGCCTTTATGTATGCCAGCCAAAGTCAGTGCTTGTGCAGAATGCAAACTCTGAGTAAGCCAGTGCATAAGCATCCTTTTTTCACCACTGAATGTGACACAGTACATTTTTTCATTAAAATTTACCATTGTTTTATGGATACCCAGATTAATTTAGAATGTAAGAGCACTTGCTCGTCTCAGAATGGTGTTCTGCTCCTGTGAACATTCCCCTTTGCTGCTGCTTAATCTTTTATATTTGACTGCTGAAAGTGAAACTGAAAGTACAAAGCAAGAGCTATCAGTTACGCACTCTGCTAACAAACCCTACCGTATAATGTAGATTTTTTTATTTTTTTTTTTTGAATGTGCTAATCAAGGAGACATTCAAAAGTAAAGTAAAAGAAAAGTAAAACACTGCTAGACAAACAACAGCTGGTCCTGGTGAAGGGCTAAGGGTTGCCTGGAACAAGCCAGAGAGTACAGGAGCAGCAGCCAGGTATCACGGATGTCACAGCCAATGGGGTTAGCAGTGGTCCTTGGGATGCTTCCAACCCACCCTTCAGGAACCAGATGTAAACAGAATAGCTTATGCTGCCAAGGCAGGCAGAATTCCTGCAGAACACCCTTGATTTATAAGCTATTTCATATCACTCAGTCATGCTCATAGTTGCAGATTTCACATCTAATTATCCTGGATGATTAAAAAAACTAGGAGGTACTCACTCTGAAATTATTAATAATGACCTTTATGTTTAATTAAGTGAAAAATATACTTTCTCCTTTTCCTTCGGCTTCAAGACCAGGACAAGAGCATGAAGCACCACAAAGTAATGCACTGTTTTCTGGCAACACATGAAGTAGCAAATTCAGAATTCAGAGCTCAGATACGTCTGTGAACTGTCAGCATGAGTGAAATGCACCAAATCCTCCTTGGATTTCGTTCACAATTGTAACCAAACCCGTAAATCTAACTTTAAAGGAATGAGACTCGAGCCAGAAACCCACGCCTTGTCTACACTTAAAAGCTTTGGCTGGTACAGCTACACCTTAGAGCTGTATTGGCAAGCACACATTTCTTTTCTGCTATAATTTAAATCACTTTCCGCATGGATCACATTAAATGGGCTGAAGGACTCTGCCAGTCCCTTACATTAAGGGTTTTGCCAGTATGGCTGGAGTTGCATAGGAGTGATTTTTCATCATTCTGACAACTATTTTGGCAAAATGTCTACATTTAGACAGAGTCCAAGTTAAAGTTGGCATTGTTTTATGTTGTGAATAAAGCTGAAGAGAGACATTGTCAGTTTCTGGCCCTGATCTTACATTATTTGAAATTGTTTGTTCTAAAGGAATGCGTGGGGCAGGATCCATGTGGTTCTTTGGATGCTTGCCTCCCACATTTGTGCTGCATTAAAATCTCTTGGTTTTTCATTGAGTGAGCTTTGGCAACAGGGAAACTTACATTACTAAAGAGATAGCATCCACACTACTTACCCCAGAAATAGTTATCTCAGTGCTTTAAAGCAAATTTCCAAAGCAAAGTGAACTACAATAGGAAGCATCTCGGCCAGTGGATGTGTGGATTAATGCATCATTCTTCTTCGCTTTGTCCTCAGCTCAATAAAGAGCTGAAGTACAGGATTAATTTTAGGCGCACACAAGTTCATTTCAAGTTTAGTAGTCACGTCAAATATGATAATGTTCCTTTTTGAACTTCAATTAAGCAGATATTTGAAATTAATCATATATTTAAGCACTGTGTGGAATCAGGATTTCTGTCAGAAGTGCAATTTTACATTGAACAAGGCTATTTATTGTGGTACCATCTGCATGTTCTTTCCTGAACTGGATGTTAAGTCTCTACTTTAAAGAGTCCTACAGGGCATATTTTTCCACATAAGTGCATTTACATATTTGACTCATTTTTCCTAATCTCTTATTTGCTAAGCGTGGGGTTTTTTGGTTTCAGAAATCCATGCGGACACATTTCCATTGATTTTGTAATTGCATTGACTGTTCAGCGCTTTCCTCTGCCACGCTTTATGTTTGCACATGTAGAACTGCCTGGGATTTGCAGTCCTGCCCTTGTGGCTGGAGCTGCATTGCTGCATCTTGTCTGCAGACAGCAGCCGAGCTGTTTGAGGCAGATAGGAAACTTAATGCACCAAAACAGCAAGCCAATTGGACGAGGAAGTCTGATTTAATCAAGACTTCTTCCTTCCTTTCTGTAACACACAGAATGTGCCTGCTCAAAGCACACACACACGTATTAGTCTGTTTTTAAAAATGCAAAGCAGGCCTCTCCTGACTTCCTATGGACTACGCACACACCACAGCTAAAACCTCCTCAGCATTTTGCAGGTGAGCATTCTGTGCACCTCTGTTTCTGCTGTTACTTGTAACTCAGTTTGAGTGGTGTTTACTCTGACAGAGAGCAGGCCCGGTATCTGGTCAAAGTAAAACTCTGCAATTTGCTGCACGCTTCCTTGAATTGTTTTCCATTTTTCTTTTCTTTTTTTAAGTGTAAAAATAGTTGTTTAGCTAAAACTGCTTACGGTGACTTGCAGGTGTGAAAGTGAAACAAAATGTTTCTGTGAAGTACAAATAGTTTTCAAGGCAGATACTTGAAGTCTTGCAAATCATTGCATTTCTCTGAGGAATCATATTTTACACTTATGTATGTACATACATGTATAAACATATTTAACATTAAATATACATATATGTAAATATGTATACTTGAATATAAATACACTCTTGCTTGTCAGGTTAGACAAACTCACAAGCAAGGAAATTTTTCTGATTCAATCTGGTGTATCTGAGATTATACTTACGTGAAAAACAAAGATTGGAAAGTTTATACTCTTGGTAGAAACTGTCACAACTGGAAATAACTGGCTACTCATCAAGTTCGAAGAGACTTCATCCCCCTAGTCCAAATTCCAAAAATAAGGGCTTTCACTGTTCTCTTAATAATGAGAGTTACAATGTGTACGTTCTTCTACAGCCAAGGCAAGCAAAAGAAAGGCTGTTGTTAGAGGAAAGCACTTCTGTTATTTCCAGCAGGGAAAGTAATTGCTTTTCCTTGTATAGTTTACCAGAAATCAATAGGTCTGCTGAAGGAGTTTCCTCACCTCTGTGTCAGGCATTGCTCAACTGTGTGGAAGACAAGTGGTGGCAAAACGATGTGTAGTAACACCTCTGCCTGCCTTGCTTAATAACCTCTCCTTGTGCATTATTTTTACATTTCTAGCAAGGAAACTCAGATTCGTTTAGAGCAGGTTTTCATGTTATTTGATTTCCACCCACTGGATGAACTATGAAGAATATCTCCCTCATACTAACCAAGCACAGCCTCCTGGCAGAGTTGTTAGGATGCTCTTAAAACATTCTCAACTGCTAGTAGAACACAATGATGTTTTAAATAGTTACTTAACAACAACAACAACAACAACAACAACAACATCTTAAGGGGACGTTTACATGGCAGAATAACCAGTCCACTCTACAGAGTAGGTATATATTTTGTTAAGCATTTTATGAGTATCTGGCAAAACATCTGTACAAGGAGGACAGACCTACAAACCTATCAGCACAGCGTATGGACTAAATGCCGTGCATAGTAAACTCTGATCACCTTCCAACGAGGCGTTATCAGGCTCACTTTATTCTCAACATGTAGTGACAAATCTCTGGAGAGAACCTGAAACTATGAAATAAAACTAAAATATTATACTGTTACAGATATCACTTTATTTTGCCTTATGGGCCAACATAATGATTAAGAACAGATGGCAAGTTTGGGAGTCTTTAGAACAGTAACTTCTAGCAATGTAAGAAAGCCAGGCTAATAGTGATGCTAATAATCTCAGAGTTCATCTGAACTAACACTTGTGAGGTTGAGGGCAAAATACAAGAACAATAAATCACCTCCCAATGAAGTTATGTTCTTCAGTGATTCCCTTTACTTTCCATAAAACAACGGTTGCCTTCATACATGTTCACAGGGAGCAAGCCAGTAAAAAAGATTACCAGACTGGATCTTCTAAAGGCATGTCACTAAGTAATGTCACATTTTTTTATAATTTTTTGTGACAGCTTTGCAATGGAGCAGGACCCAGAGTGCACAGCAGAAAGGGAGCTGCTGGAAGCTGCAAGTACAATCGCTACGTTTTCTATCACAGCTCCTCCTGACGAAGAACAAAGTCAACCCAAAGCTGAAGTTTCTTGTGAACTGAGCAAAGAAAATCCAGAAAAAGACAAAGGTTCCAAGGACCAAGGTAGATACCACTCTTTCATTTTATTCTTCACATAGCTGTTAATCCGTTATATTAAAAAAAAATAAATTGCTTTATTTACTACAATAGTAAAGTAGTATCAGCAGGGACACCAGGCACTTGACTGATATGAACCTGAGGCAGTAGTCTCTCACACACCCTGTGAAGAAGCAGCACTGGGCTTTTACTATGCCAAACATTACTGTCATATGTTATTGAATAAAATATTAAATATAAACATAACATATACAATTTCATCAAGATTTTCAGCCTGTAAAACTGTTATAAACAGCACCTCTTTCTAATAAATTATGCTTTGTAGAGTGAGCCAAACCCCAAAGGCACTGATAATTGAAACTGTATGACCAAACGATTAACAACATGTAAAAATGGGGCCACTGAGGAAGTACTTTATGTTTCTATCTCTGCATCAAGCATTTATCCTCCCACTCATCTGTGGTCATTCACTTCCATTGTCTGAATGCTGGATAAGACTTCAGCTGACTGCATTGACAGAAACATTGCTGACAGAAGACTGAGAATGATGTGCCCACTGAAATACAGATACACCATTTTTTTAATCCACTTTGCTAGCCTCTATGCCACCTCATGAAAACTGTTGTCACCACATTTCAAAGACAGAGAAATCACCCTTTTGGAAAGCTATGTCAAATTCCCCCATGAGCAAACACTTAAACCAGCTGACCTACGTTTTTAGAGGACTTTTTGCATGATTGTGACTGTATGTGGGTGGTGAGGGAGATGCACAAATAAATATCACTGTGGCATCACTTCAGCTACAAAAGAAAAGGAGGATGTGAGAATTCCTTCTTCAGCTGAGCTAATTACTTGAGTTTCTCCTTCAGTCATTGAACGGCCTGGAAAAGGACCACAATGCTCATGTAGTTTCAACCCCCCTGCTATGTGCAGGGTCGCCAACCAGCAGACCAGGCTGCCCAGAGCCACATCCAGCCTGGCCTTGAATGCCTCCAGGGATGGGGCATCCACAGCTTCCCTGGGCAACCTGTTCCAGTGCCTCACCACCCTCTGGGTGAAAAACTTCCTCCTAATACCTAACCTAAATCTCCCCTGTCTCAGTTTAAAACCATTCCCCCTTGTCCTATCACTGTACACCCTCTTCATTCGCTCTCAGCTTTAGCCTGTTACTGCATGGTCCCAGTATTTGAATATGGTCAGTATTTCAACACTAGTCTGAATTTGCATCTGCTTTGTATTATCTCCTCACCTTAGCAATGATAGAAACATCTTAGCCTTGTCTCCTCCTACCCTGGAGAAGAACCTGACTCAGAAGAGCAAGTCAGGATTTGGTGGGGCTGCTTGTAGAATGGGGAGATGTACCTCCTGCTCAGACTGTGCCTGAGGTTACAACTTGGACATGCAATGCTTCTTATCAATGCTTTTCCATAATAACAAATGTACACATTACAGCAAATTTATTGTCTTTCCAATTCCAGAGCAATACAGTTTTCCTCAGAGCATCTGGAGCTGTCTTTGTTAGCAGAGAAATCATTTAATCTATCATGCTCTAGGTTTTGCTTTTACAATGAAGAAATTCCAAGCTCTGCTTTCACAATAAATGTGTAAAAGGTTTCCTTCCACACACAATATAATTTGAAATACTAAATATATCATTTTTAGATTCCAAAGCATCCCTACGTCCCAACTCTTCAATGACTACTAAGGAGCTTCAGGAATACTGGAGGAATGAAAAAAGCCAGTGTAGACAGGTCAAGCTCCTATTTGAAATTCCATCAACCAGAATTGTAGAGCACCACTTGTCTAAATACGTGGTAAGTGAAAAAATGAATATGTAAGAAGATCATTAATTTTTATTCACTCTACAGGGATCTGCACAGCACACAGCACGCTTCACTACATGAAAGACTCACTGACGCCTGAGTTTTGCAAGCCATAATCCTACCAAGTAGAACCTGTTCTCACTGTTCACATAGGCATAGCTGGTGGATCTGCCCCTAAAAAACCCTCTGACAATTGCTTCATAAGACCTGCAGCAGTAGAGAAGTGCTATCAAGCAAATTAGTATTCAAATACCCTTCACACCTATAGGCTTGTTAACATTAAAGAAATTCATACAAGTATAAAAATATCCATGAGATTACACTTGCACTGAGCCAGGCTGCACTAACAGCTGCATTATATTTATATAACTTCCACATTGAAGATTTATGTTAGCACAAGTGCAAAATTCTTTGCTGTTGACAAAGCTTAAGACACGCACCAGCTAGCACTCCTCTGGGACTGTTCCCCTTCCCTACCCAGAGGTCCATTAAATGACATTTTTCTATTCCATGTTAAAGTGAAGCACGAGTGTGAGGGGCAGGAATGAAGAACAGGTTGGATTTCTGCTATCTTTTCCTCAAAGCACTGAGACTTGTTTTTTTTTTCTAATTCTACTCCTGGACTTGTGGAGAACTGAGCTAGAGCAAGTCTCTTTCAGTACCCTGGTTGGTGATGCTCAGAAAGGGATGTTTTGCAGCAGCCTCTAGGATCTATAAATTAAAAATGCTAATAGTCATTCTGCTGTTACTGATGCAGCTCAGGATTTAAAGCAGGTACATTTACAGTCCAGAAACTATCCTAGGATCTTGTTGCATGCTATACACACCTATTTAGATGCTACTGTCTTGCACACACTGGAGAGTATCCAGCTGACTGATTAAAAATATTTTAGTACAGCTGTAAGAGGACAAGGTTATCACTTGGTGTACATGCAGGTAGTTAAACACAGCTACGTTACAACAAAATTGAGCCAATCTGAATGACAGTTTAATTAAACATCATTTCTCCCCTTTCTCATGCTCCATAAAGACAAAAAAAAAAAATAAAATCAAGTACTTGTAAATTATTCACTTAGCTGCCCTTGATAAAATGATAACTTTAAAAACTGCTCATATGATTGCTTTGGATACACTTCAAGAGTATATACACTTTTCAGCAGGGAGCAGGGCAAAATACAGGAAAATGTCACAGTGCCTATAAATGAAAAGAGATCAGAGAAGTCAGCTCAAATTTACAAGCCTTTCAAGAAGTGCCTGTAAAGATCATTTATGAAGATTAAAACAGAGAATTTCTCTTGAAGAAAAAAAAAAAAAACAAGGAATAGAATCAGAAAGAAACTATTGCTAGTACAGTTTTGCACCCTTCTATACCAGCACAGAAAACAACTTGTGTGCATTAAACTGCTCCAGTTGCTGTATAATTCAGTGAGAATGGGAGAAACTTGAATGCGAACACGGTCATCATCCAAAGGCTAGCAAGCCAACAGTCCTTGCCCTTGGCTGGTGCACAGGGACACGGCTAAACCGGCCCCCCTGGAGCTCCACTGGTTTACGCATACCAGGTATTTGGCCATTCTTCAGTATTACTGTATTTGGATCAGGACCACAGGAGAATATATTTGTACAACACATAACACTCAATGTTATTTTGCAGCTATTTTGAATATCATATTCATTAGTTATTTTACGCTAGTGAAGAACTACAGAAGCCATACAATTGAGTACTGGTAATGTGGGACAGTGCTGCTGTTAGACAAGGATTTTGGCTAGCACATACAGACTTCTGTAGAAGTGTCACTTCTTTGAATTATTTATATGACAAGTATGAATTACAGGACAAAGATCTAGAGGGGAAAAGAGACTCCAGAGTTGCTCCATCTTATTTTTGCATACACCAAATATTAATGCCAAATATTCCTTCTTTCACAGCACCAATAATGCCTCCAAATCCCTAGAAATGTCTGATATAAACATTTCTGAGTGTTCTGGCCAACGTAAATTACACTGCATTCACTACTAAGTCTGGGAAATTCATTCTGTTCGCTGACAATGACTGCAGCAGCCACGGCTGTTACAAGCAAAGTATTTGTACAGAAAGATGTGGCTGCAGTAGGGTTAGGATGGTCCTTCTCATTTTTCTGTTTTGTTGTGTTTAGATGTATAAAATCATAATTTTGCAAACTGGAAGCTTTGACAGCAGCAAGTCTGTAATCGAACGGCGTTATTCTGATTTTGAGAAACTGCACAGAAATCTTCTGGAGGACTTCAGTGAGGAAATGGAAGATATGACCTTTCCAAAAAAAGCCCTAACAGGGAACTTCACAGACGAAATAATCAATGAGAGAAAATTGGCCTTTAAGGACTACCTGAGGCTTCTGTATTCAATGAAATGTATCAGGAGATCAAAAAAATTTATTGACTTTTTAACAAAGCCTGAGCTTCAGGAAGCATACGGCTGCCTGCGGGGTGGCCAGTACAACAAGGCTTTGGAAATCCTGTTAGAAGTCATCGGTCTGCAGGAGAGGCTGACCAGAGGCAACCCTGTTGCAACTGTCCCTACCCTCTGTGCTGTCGTGGTGTGCCACAAGGACCTGGGAAATGCAGCAAGTGCCTTCGAATACGGGGAAAAGGCTCTGTCACACCTGTGCATGCGTAGCAGTCACAAGTACTACATTCCATTGTTAGAAGCAATGATCACTTTGGCGTATGAGCTCGGCAAGGACTTTTTGTCTTTGCAAGAGAAACTGGAAGAATGGAAGGCAAAAAAAGATCCCGTACGTGTTTTCTCCCTGAAAGAGCTTGCAGTTCGGGAATATGTAAAATGAATATAAGAAGTAATTTCTCTAAAGTGCAAAGCTGCCTGCTCCTTTTCCTGAACACAATATCTTGAAAGAGTAATAATTGGAAATTACCTGTTAAGATAACATAACTTTCATAGGGAGAAAAAATATCAAGTATTTCTCAACATGCTGGGAAATTTTATATTTACTCTAGACATAAGCTCATTAAGACTTCTGGAAATAAACGTGTAACAAAAAGTTTTGTATAGTTTGTTAATTTTGATAGTGTTTTGAATATAACCCATTTTGTGTGGACAGTCAGGAAAATACCATGAACAAAGCAGTAAAGCTGCAGAATGAACAGTATTGCTTGCTTATAGGAAAATTACTTCATTTCAAGAAGAAAAATATCTTTTCAGTCAATGCAACCTAAAGGATGCATCTTTGGACACTTACTGTAGGCTTTTCCTCCTCCAGGTGAAGCCCAATCAAACAGCACTTTGCCATTTCTGAGAATGCTGAATCCTACCCAAGTTAATGTCTCTGGAGGGAGGACTGGAGGGAAGGTTAACAATCAGCCCTAGCAGGAGTGAGAAATACTACTGAATCACTCCATCAGATGTGGCAGAAGGTGCATCCTTGTTTGAAGCAATCTCCAAGTGCAGCTCAGACCTGAATGCAAAATTCATACCCATGCAATATACCTGTACTTCCTTCCTATTACGGAAGGGTGCTATTGAGGAGAACATCTGGCTAAAGAATGGCAGTATTTAATTCTGATTATCAAGCTGTGAGACACGTGGCTAATGGACAATCTGTCCAAAGCATGTGCTTCTCTGTTGTCTTTCAGAGGTTTATGTAAATTGGGCATTGCCTTGGTAACTGCCCAACTGGTAACAGGCACCGTTTCAGTGGCTCTGGAATATTACATTAATTTCTTGAGGGACCCCATCACTGTATCTGACAGCTACACTTGCCTCTAATGCTGTTGTGAAAGCTTTCTAACAGCTGAAAACATTTGTATTTAGCTGCTTCACTAGCAGGCCATGCTAGCACAGTTCATTATTTTCTACAGAACGTAGTTCCCTGTGTACTTCTAGACCTGTAATCCAGGAACAAAAGCCCAACTACATTGTCTGTAAATTAGAAATAACTGTATTAAGTTGCCTCCCAGGTGTATAAAAAAAAAATCAGCTAATTGAAAACGCACCTAACCTGAAAAACACTGTTGTGCATTGTTACAAGAATAATGGGTTGGAAAAAATACAGAATAATAGAAGGGCCTAGAATGGAAAGTTAATATTTTAAGTAGTTTTTAACAGCTAGTGATCAAACTCAAAAATATGTGTATTATTTACATTATTTAACATATATTAGTATATTTTTCTAGTTGTATCAAAAGTATGAGAATTGGGAGTAATTAAGAGATTCAAAGGCTGATCTTCCCAGAATACACCATACCAACAAAGTTAGAATGGACCAAAGGTAGCACCTTCTTATGGGATCCTGTCTGAAACAGTGACAAAGCCATGACAACAGCAGCATGTCTGCGCCATGCTCAGGCAGGTTGGAGCTGAGGCAGGAAGGGAACACAGCCATGACTCTGCTCCACCTCCACAGCAGTTATGTGGTGAAAGACCAAAACTACAGGAAGAAATGATTTTCCCACTTTTACTGTCCCCCACCCCTCACTGTTTGCAGCACTGCATGTTGTCCAGCTAGGCTGAGTACCAGGAAAGCAGCGCATCAGAAAAGTCTTGCTTAGACTTAACGGGTGGTAATGCTGTAAGTTTCCATCTCTGTAGGATTAATTGACATATAGCTAACCAATTTTTGTTGGCATGGCAGCGAATAATGGTATTGCTTTGCCCTCTTCTATTATGTTATGTTTTACTTATATTTTATTCCAATATATCATTTTCCCCATTTTACAGCCTGGGGAATTGTGGTGCAAATAAGAGAAGTGATTTTCTCCAAGTCTCATTTAGTGGTCTGGAGACCACACTGCTTGTCTGGATAAATGGCCAAGCATTACAGGCTGTACTGTTTTGCAGAACAGATAGATGCCTCCATTGCATGTTCTTAAGTTCAGCTTGGAGGTCGACAACACAGCTTTATCCATGAGACAATTGCACACGATGTCTGTGGCAGAAATACTTGAGGAAATCTGAGTGATATATTAAAAGAGGTAATAGGTGAATAGTAAAATATTTTATCTGCTGCTTTTTAAAAGTAGCAAAAGAGAAAACCTTATGTGTTTTTAATCATGCATATGTAGCATATAGAATATATAAAATGTAAATAATATAATTTTCAACAGGAAGGAACAGAAAATATTCTCAAACACACTTTCCAGTTTTAAGCAATTCCTAAATCTCCAGTATTTCTTTTCCTTGCTCCTGTAATCTAAACCAGAAGAAAGAGACAAGCAGTAGAGAGTATCAGAGCTGTTAGCAATCCACGATGATCCGCTTCCCCTGCCATTCAGCAGAAGCAAACAGCAGACAATGCACCAGAGCTTTCCAGTATGCTCTTACTCTTCTCACTGTTACTGACACTTTGCTCTGAAGTATACAGAAGATAACAATCCAAGTATACATTCACATTTCTTTTTTTTTCCCCCCTGAAAGGTCAAAAAAAGAAAATGTTGCCCAACATCTGGCCAGCATATTTAACAAACCACAGACTGCATACACACAAGCCAGAATAAAATTTAAATAAAATCTGGGCAGAGCATCTCCGAGAGTCCACAGAGAATTGTACTACAATCTATTGAGCTTTGCCCCATTTCCATATCAATTATTATATCATTTGGGGCATTAAGTAGATAATGCTGTTTACACAACTTTCTAAAATAACTAAAGAAGCCCATGAGGATGCCTAGTTACTTATGAAACATATGCAGACAAGATGCTCTCTGTGCAATGCAGCATCTTGTTTACAGGGAATCCTGTGATCTTTATCACATACTTGTTATTAACTGCTGTTATCTGCAGCATCACTAGAGGATAATATTTGCTTTTCTGAATCTTAATAAGGCTAAATACATTTACTGAATTCAACAGTTACGTACGAGAGGCATGGGAGTCCAGCTCAGGTCACAAGCTGGAATCTAGAAAGGTTTTGTGGCTCAGACAGCAGCTGAGCAAATCAAATCAAGAATGTTTATTTTCTTATTAGATCAAAGGCAAGAGCTAGATGTGTTGAAAAACTAAACGTGGATGTAATGGTGTAAAACACTGAATGTGAGCTCCCATCTGGATAAGGTGAGAACCCCAAAGAACCAACCTGTTGTTTGCATTAAGATCACATTGCAACATATGTTCATCACACCCTGCGAGTGAGAATTTGCTGCATATACAGATACACAAGACACAAATTTCACATCAAGGCAGTGATAGTTGAGAGTAACTACACTGAAATAAATTGTTGCACCATAACTGAGAGCAGAATAACATCTACTGCTCATATATACAAACACACAATCTCTGTATGCTGTGGATGGGTGGACAGACAGATGAATGAATGAAGCAAACAGATTTGGGTGTTTTGATGCTTAATAGATGTTTTCCAGATGTTTTAAGAAACTCAGATAAAACTACTTTCACAAGGACCTCATGGTTATATATACACACACAGTTTAAAATACACAACCTTCTTTTATCAGTAATTCATATCTTTATGTCTGTGGCTCCTTGGGCAAGGGAAAATGACAGAGAAATAGATGGCCTTCTCTGATCAACTCATTTCTCCAAACGACAGTTACCTAAATATTTTTCATTCCAAACACTGCTCCAGTAGACCCAGATACCCATAAAATCCCACATAACTTTCCCAAAAACACAAATTTGAATCCTAACACCTTCTTTCACGGCCTGAATTTCTCAGATTTGCCTGCTCCCCGCCAACTGCCTGCAGTGCCACTAGATGGAGCTGCAGCATTTGTAGGAGACGGCACCTCTGCAAGCATGCGAATGAAAAATAAACTTCTTTAAAAAACAGAAAGGATTGAACTGCTTGAAGTTAAATATATATATACACACACCTCTCAAGCCTGCCGCTTATGTTTTAATATGGTTAAACTAAATATATACGCGTATCAATTCCATTGTGAGCTCAGGCTACAGCGCCCAGCTCTCTAGCTGTCCTTCAGGACAATTTAACAGAGCCCTTTATCAGCCAGCTAGCTCTATGAGCTGGCTGGAAAGCTGAAAGAGAAAATGTTCTTGCAGGCTTTTAGACCTGGTGAGTTCAAAGCCAGAGTCACTGCAGCACCTCAGTTCCTGCAGTACCTTTTCCTTCTGATCAAAAGGAACCAAGTAAAACTCGCAACTCTTAAAAGAACTATCAAATAATGGGGGGAGGGAAGTAAAAATAAATGAACCCATAACGCCTTCTGAACAGTGCCACAAAAGCTTATTGACTCCATTTTAGGTTGCTGAACCCCCAGTGGGAAAATGAGAGCTGGGCACATTTTGATTTTGACTACTGTACGATATTTTAAAGCTCCAATAATTTATTTACATAAAGGCATGAATATATCCTAAACAGTACGTATACGTAGCAATCTGACAGATCAGTACAATAGGAAAAGGTGCCACAACAGAGGTATGATGATGGAAGGACAATAGAAAGGCATTATAAAGGAAGGGAAGAAGATTGCTCACCCCTATCAGAAGATTCCAGGTTTGCAGGGGAAAGCTTCACCAAGGAAGGATCTCCAACCAGAGATCCTCCTCCCGGGGCAGTTGGCTCTTAAATGAGGTCTAAGAGAGGTACAGCCAGGCTCCACCCCTCTGGTCAAACAGCTGAATTGCCTTCACCTGTGCTTCCAGGGCTGCCAGGGTTCTTTCCCCAGGTGCTCAATCAGTGGGTCAGGCCATGGCTCAAGTTACCATACAGCATAGAACCACAGAATCGTTTGAGTTGGAAGGGAGCCTTAAAGGCCATCTAGTCCGACTCCCCTGCAATGCACAGGGACACCTACAGCTCCATCAGGTGCTCAGAGCCCCCTCCAGCTTGACCCTGTGTGTCTCCAGGGATGGGGCAGCCACTGCCTCTTTGGGCAACTTCTTCCGGTGCCTCGCTAATATATACACACCTTATTTCAAGCATCATCCTCTTGTTAATAACATGGAAGGTGGAGACACATTGACTAACCTTGGGCTGTAGTCACTACTCATCTTCTTCATGTACGCTTTAAGTAATAAAAAATTTTTGGAAGCAGCTCCTTAAAGATCTGGCTATAGGCTTACAGTCCCCGTTTTGTGCTGGGATCTTTTGGATTGCTGGGATAGCTGGGATCTGGAGGCTGCTTTCCCCCAGCATGGGTACCAGACCAGAGTTTGAAAGCAGCCCCCCCTGCACCAAGATTTTATATCCCCAGAAAGGTTTCTTCCAAGGCTACCGGCTTTCAAAAGTGCTTAGGAAACAGCGTGAGGGAGTTGGGCAGCATAGCAGCAGTGAAAGGCAGGGAAGCTATGCCAAAATCTGTGAAACAATACTCTCAGGAGGTGAAATCTTTGAGGGGGGTCTCCCCTCTCATCTATTTAGCTTCTTCCAGAAATCCTGGAAGGGAAAAAAAAAACAAAAAACCAACAAAAAAACAAAAACAAAACCAGAGAGAAAAAAGATGCAGTCTCCAAAGATGAGACATAGATTTGGCTATTTCTGTCACTTCACCTTACCTCCAGGAACAGCAGCTTAATATGTGCTGAGTTAGCAGGGGGGATTTCCATGGACTCAGTAATAATATACAGTGCTTTTATAGTGCTTGCCATGTTCAGAACATTTTATATAAATACCAGGCCAGATTAATCCAGGCTTTAAATCTGCATAAACCTTGGCAGAGGGCTCTGGTGCCCATGAGATTATGAAGTCTGCCATGAAACTAAACTGTGATGATCAAAAGAAGAGACTCAAAGAATGCAGAGCCAGGAAGAGAAGTGTGTTATTTGGGAATGACAAGGAGAGAAGAGCAATCTGGGAGGAAGCAAATAAATGGGTGGGCAAGGAGTGGAGCTCAGTCACATAACAGATGGCCTCATTCTCAGAACTGATGTTGGCAAACTTTGGTAAAGGAAGAACATAAGTTTATTTTCATTTAATCTTCTCTGGAGAACAAAGGGTCATGAGGATTTGTAAGGTAAAACATTAATTCGGAGAGACTGACAGGAAGAAGGGATTTGGTTTATGCACTTACATTTCTTTTTATCTTGAGGAGTTATCACAGAGGACACTTGTTTACCAGTAAACAAACAGTGGTATAAATTATGTAGTCTTCACAAGCAGCAGTGACCCCTACTGACTTGTTCCTCAATTAATACGCTTCCCGTGCATCTGACTGGTCCACATAGCAACCGTAAGGAGCTTCATTTGTACTGTAACCTCGGAATGTATTTTAAATATTATATTTTAAATCTATTTAAAATTATGATTTGACATGCTGTGAGGTAACATAATGATAGCTTTATTTGCCAAATAAATCTCCTGTTTGGGAAAGTAATTCATGTCCATTTGTGAAAACGATGGGCTCTCAAACAGCCCTCATCTGCTGCCACCACCCCAAACCCTCCAAATGCCTACGCTGAGAGGCAGATAAGGATCCTTTATCTGATCTCAGCGTGTTTTCCTTATTGCTCCCACCCTGTAGCATGCCACTGACACTAACAACAGAGAACATGAGTGAGCAGTAAATACAGCAGAAAAAACAACCAAACAGAGGAAATGCCAAAACAAAGGTCATCTAATCACAGTGAGAGGAAGCACATGGAAGACCTTGTCAGACTATTTCTGCGTCAGCCCAGAGGTTGTCTTTCTGCTGGATGTGTTTATAGCTGCCATTGGCATCCCTCTCACAATGTCACCACGCAGTTCAACAGACCTCACCACTCCGCCAACAGAAATGTAACTCACCTCACTGCAAAGGTTTGGCTGCAGCAGCACAGGCTCCAGAGACATCTTAGCTTCCTAATTTGCCTGTTTCCCCAAACTCAGCTGGGATTTATTTAATGACTGCTGTAGCTTGAACGTACACTCTCTTCATATTTTGTTTTCCTATTTCAATAGAATTCTGAATCTCAAAAAAGCATGTGAAATGCAAAAATCTAATTTCCTCCAGTAGGCTTAACACACTGCCAGGCTCCGCAGTTTTCTTCCGTAAAGGAGAAACAGTGGTGACCACGCTGCTACCTTAAACTTTTTTTTTTTTTTTTTTTTTTTAAGAAGAAGAAAAAGATTAAAAGAAAGTCTTGTAATAATGTGAAAGATGATAGGTCAGTCTGCTTTTCATTTAGATCACAAGATGTGGAGAAGGATCTAACTCAGCCTTCTTCCTCATCACCTGTCCATCCTAACAACGCTAACAACTTCTGGCAACTATTTTTTTTTATTTTTTATTTTTTTAAGTGCTGAAATACCACCCAGTGTTTGCTCTATCTCCAAAGCCTTTGATCTGGCACAAAAACAAACCAAAAAAAGTCATCTTGGATCCACTATTTGGGTCTCTCAAAACTATTTGTCTATTCCTCCCACTGTCTTCCTAGTATACAAATGAGGTCAGGTATCACAAGGAATTGTGTGGCTTTCTTGTTTGCTTATCAGAAAGAAGAAGTGTTAGAACAGCATGTACACACATGGAGAGCTGATAACCCAGCTATATGTTACTTCACTCACCACCTCCAGGTCACTCACAGTAGTCACACAACTCATTCTGGTCAGTATCGTGAGAGCAGTACACTGCACTGCTCAGAGCATCACGTTCCAAGGCTGTTATGGAGGAAAATACTACATCAGTTTCTCCTCTGTTACTCTGACATCCTTTTGCCCATTTTAACATTGAACTGAATACATGTATTTCTGCCTCCTATTTACCAGTTTATTTTAAATGCATCTTTTAGGAATTTGTATGCAGTTCAATTTTAGCTTGATCACAAAGTACTCAGGGGATGCTTGCATAGAAAGTGCTATAGAAATGTACTACTTTGCATCATATCAGAATCAAATTCAACATAGTTAAATATTAGCTGTGACAGTAAAGAACACTGCAGGGCAAGGATGACACAGTGTCTATGCTGGAAGAAAACGGTTAAATAGTTGCGGTCTCTGTATTTTTACTGCTTAAGACAAGGGCATTCAAAAGTAATTCGCATCTGATGCTTTGAGATACAAGCTGCTCACATGCAGAAGTCAGAAAGGTATGTATAAGCAGTGGGTTAACTGAGCTCCAGCTATTTAGAAAAACACTGGTGGCTCTAGACTGCAGAATGCTCAATAGCTCTGGGGAGGAATGCATTCTTCGTCATTTCTCACTGCCCTGTTGCTAATAATGGAAGACACACAACGAGGGCAACATGCTAGGTGAGGCAATACTCAGAAAAATCTGATTTTCCCATAGAACAAAGAAGGAATGACAGACTGAGGTCAGAGTTGGGCAGTCAGGTACATGTGGATAATTGCAAGTACTGCTGCTCCTACGCGGCCTTCACAAACGGCACATTGATTCACCACAGAATGGGAATTCTTAAGATTTTTCAACATTCTCCCATGAGAGCAGGGTTGGGTGTTTTTTTTCTTTCCGACCCATTGTGCCACCATACAATCTTATTTTCAACAATTTTCATTGAATCACAGAATTCCTTTCTGACATAGTTCACCCTTTAGAGATTATTTTCCAATTGATCTAACCTATCCATTCTACTGAAGAACTCCTTCGCTTCTTTCTCAAACAAACAAAAAAAAACAACAACCAAAAAAACAACAACAAAAAAACCCTAGGATGCATGTAAAATGTAACATCATTAACAATTCTTTAATATATACAAGCAAATCTGGCAACTTTAAATCATGTTACTTCTTTGAAACATGCCACAGACTGTCTTTTCCACTTTCTACTTAGTGAATCTTCATAGGGTTTTTAATACTCTTTCTACTTTTGCCATGATCAAAGGAATTGCTCTCCGTTTGCTTGTTCCTCTGATAAGTGATAAAAGATGTCAGTGAGACTAATGAGAACTGCCTCCAGCTTCCTTCATAAAGCCCTGTAGAAAAGAAATCACAATGCATCGTCAAACCTGCTAGTCTTTTAGGAAATAAAGTGTGGAAAAATACCAGGCACAAAGACAACAGGGGGATGGGAGTGCAGGAGAAGGGGGAAAAAAGCTTTTAGGAATGAAAGAAAACAGGATAACAACGAGTAAGTAAAAAAATTACTCCCAAGAATAACCTGTGTTGGGGTAAATCCTGCAACAACTGTGCATATGAAAACATGGAGCTTCAGCGCTCTCTGCAATGCTCTCTGCCACCATCACATGTGCTGAAAAGGTAATGGGGTACTAAAACCAGAAACCTAACCCAGATTAGGCCCTTACCCTCTAGTGCTGAATGACAGTTTACATCACTTTTCAGGATCTGCCAGAGCAAAACACTTTTCAGGCTTGCAATGAATGGTGCTTGCCAGAGCCAGGCCCCTCATTCCAGTGACTGCAGGCAGTTAGCCCTGTGCCCTCAGACCCCAGAAGCAGGGATGTGATTCCATCCCCTCACACTGAAAGGAACTGCAATAAATATACAGTATAAGATGAAGGCTGTGTGTGGAGACTGGTCCTAAAGCAGCAGCAGGCCTTTAATTCATGCTACGAAGAGCCACTCAACCTTCTGAGCAAGTTTCTCCCCCAGCTGCTGTTTCTAGCCTGCTTCTGTAGATTCGCTGACCGATATCTCATCAGCAGGAGCTGCTTGCATACATTTCCTCTAACCCAGATAATGGCCAAATGGAAATAGATCAGTATCTTGCTGAGGTAGAAAAGGCAGTCTCAGTTCTTTGAACTGAACAGCAAACTCAAAGCTGTGTGCAGATCAAGCAGCAGACTCCCTTCCCACACAGCCTCCTGCACCCAAAGCACACTCATGCCTTTGCCACCTCCGTGGCAGACCCTGGGGAACATGCCCTTCTGTGGCAAGGCAGATGCTGGCATGCCAAAAGGCAGCAGCACTGTAATTTTCCCTGTGACACCTGTGCTATCACATCTGGTCGATTGCACATTAAATCCTGTGGAGCTAGACCAGTGGGTTTCCCACCAAGTTTTCTGAAGACTCAGAGCAGAACAGGCTGAGAGAGAATTGCCACCTTTAAGTCTGCACACAGAAAACTTTGCTTTATTCTTGATTTGTTTTGCATTAATATTTCTCAGTTACTTTTCTAAGGAGAAGCTGATTACTTCAGGCTGGTAGCTACTGATACTTGTCGATTTATGACCAAGTATAGCAGTAATGTGTCTGTATGTGCAATTTTGTAACTATACATGTTTATCAAAGTAACCAAAGAACGTGGAAAAAAATGTCTGCAAAAATATGATCAATATTTAGAACACACACAAATAATTGCAGGTGTTCTCAAGAAGAAGGCAAAGTTATCAAAGTATGTTTGACATCCAGAGCTAATTATTTTAATCAGTCAAATAAAAAAAGGGTCTCGTATTAGTGCTATTATATCATTCAAGATCTTACAACTAGTAGGTCTTACCTTACACCTCATTTCTAACCAGATGGTAGAGAAAAAGAGGTACTTTGCTTTGTGTGGTTCAGATCAGAGTGATTCGTAGCAACATACATGAATTGTATTCTAAGGAAAAAGTTTCATATTGCTGTATTTTAGGAAAATAAGTGCAGAGAACACAGTATAGACAATAAGCCCCGATTTTCTTTATGCTGACTTTAGTCACCAAATGAAATCAAGTAAATAAGTGGAATCTACAGAGCTATTTTCTCTGCACCATTAACGAGTAGTGATTCAGCAGCCCAACATGAAAACTCTGACGGCACACCACATTTTTTGATTTTTTCTTTAAATGTTGAATGATTAAACACATCAGAATAAATTGGACTTAATGTAGGTTTAAAACTTAATTTTAAATGGTTTTACTCAAAGATTTTTTTAAGCCTAAATTAAAAATCCAATTTATTTTTTTTAAGTCATTGATTTTTATCCATCCTGCTGTTCCTCTTCATTAAGTGAAGAATGACTCTGGTGCCTCAACAGAAGAGAAAACTCTGATCTTTCTCCCGGGGCTCTATTTCCCCTTTTATACTAATATTAAATATGAAGGGTCTACAGAATCCTACAGAAGAAGAAGAAAATGAGTTTCTAGGCTGGATAGGGGAGGGATTAAGCCAGGGATGTAGCCTAGGGGAGAGGGGAGATGTAGGAACAGACAGACCCCCCGGGGCAGCTTCTGTCTCATTACCTTCATTGGGCTGAGCCAAATGAACACCAGCCAACACCAGCCCTAATTTTGGCCTGTACCTCCAAAGTCACAACCATACAAACTCCTAAGGTTACGTTCTTTTCATTAAATAGCACAATTTGTAATAACACAAATATAATTACAAGTTTAACCACCAAAAAAAAAAAGAAAAGAAAAAAAAGCAACAAGAAGCTGCTTTTGGTTTTGGTTCTGTCAGGATTACTGTTATCATATGAGAAAAAAAAAAACAGCATGCTAATTAGCATCACCATAAATCCATGTTTGAATTCAATTCACTTCATGATCATATTCACTGGATGACTTATCAGCTGGGGAAGATGCATGGTTCTGTGCTCATTATTTCCATCTCACAAACGCTACCCTTGCAGCTTTCCTTTGTGCAAAATACCTACAGAGAAACAGCAATCTTTATGTTCTAAACAAATCTTTTATGTTCTCACGTGCAAACTGTCCATTTCATGCATTTTACTGAAGAATCAGCATGGTCTCCAGAACAGCGGGGCACATTTTGTGCTTTTTTTTTTTTTTAAACAAATCTCAAAGCTAAGGATCAGTTTCACATCAACCTGCCAGAAGAGCTGGAAACTCACATCAGAGTTCCAGCAGTACAAGCTGATCCAACCAGCTCCAGAGGAGAGGGATTTCTCAGAGATTCTGAAGGTGACTGCTTGTGAAGGAGTTAGCAATGACTTTGACATTTGTAGGCTCCAAAGACTGAAACTGAAAACTTTAAACTCTTAAAACTTTTTTTTTTTTTTTTTTTTTTTTTTTTTTTTTTTTTAAAGAGGGCTTTTCATCAAACTGGAAGGTGGTGGAGGATATGCTGATTCCCTTTTGTGGCCACCTTAGAAGACACAAGTTTTCACTTGGTATTTAGCTCTGCTTCATTTGTCAAAGCTTTCCAGGGCATATCAAGAGAGCCTTGACACTGTTTGATGAAAATGCATGTCTGATTTTCAGAGCTACGCAGCAAAACTGACTGCCAGACATGCACTGGGGAAGAAAGAAAATCTGCAAATTAAGAAAGGGAAGGGCGATAAGAATGGTGTTCTTCAGAGAATGAAAAGAGGAGGATACTGAAATGCACTGCTACCCATCATGCGCTAAGACAGCCGAGTGCTTTCTGATGTCCAGCAGCTGACTGTGTGCTTGTCCCCTGATTTACAGCCCTTCCACATTTGGGTAATACTCTTAGCTATGGGATAAAGTATTCAGAAATACAGTCCTTAAAAACTTCATTTCTGCAAAAAAAAAAAAAAAAAAAAAAGGATGAAACCTTCAATATCTTCAAGCCAAGATCTGTGCTGCGAGCAGCATAACCTGCAGCCAGCCCTTTGCTGGTCCTGTTCCTATCTATCAGTGCTTTGTCCCAGGTGAGCATTTTCCCTGGGAAACTGCCATGAGAGCAGCAGTCTCCTGGTTACCCTGACTATCTGCCTTCCACTGGGAAAGAAAAGCGCATGAGGAACTGCAACAGAATTCTTCAAAAGGGAGATTATGCAAAAAAAGAGATGAAAGAAGAAATGAAAGAAAGAGAGGATAAAGAGAAGAGGAAAGGAAAGGAGTCAAATCTAGAGGGGTTTAAAATGATGAGGGAAGCAGGGAGGAATCCAGAAGAATTAAAAAAGTACTGACAAAGAATTGAAATTTATCAAATGAAGTGCATTAAAAAAAAAAAAAAAAAAAAAAAAGAAAAATATGAGGGCAGCTATAGGAATACCCAAAGTAAACAAAAGGGAAAAATAAGAAAATAAAGAAGAACAACTTAAGATGCATGCATCTCAGATATTGTAGAACCCTGGAGGGAAATCTGGAATGGCTTTCTCAAACTGCACTGTCAATCAAAAAGGTTATATGTTCATCTTTGCTTGTTTTCTGCAAGAAAATCATTACTCATTTCTTCAAAAAATACGAGCAGAAACTTCCCACTTCCTCTCAAACTGCAGGGATTTTCAATTGAAAATGAAATTTTTAAGTAAAAAGAATACTGCAGCTCCATGTCAAAATATTTCAGACAGCTCTAAGAACAACACTGACTTTCCTTTGTCAAAAGAAAACAAAAAATTTCACAGGTTTGCTCAGAAATTGTTCACAGTTTATAGGGAGAGTGGGAGCTTTCCAGAGCTGCTTTCATTCTCCTCACACAGGCAGTCTGAAGGTGGCTGAATGGCTACATTTAAGTCTGGCAGAAATTAGATCCTACATTTCTGTACATCTACCTAAATAATCTTCAAAATAATCATTACGGAACAAATAATTCTTTGAGTGTGCTACAGAAACTAAAGTTATGAAGCACAGGGGCCGGAAGGATTTTTAGGTCAATGTTTCCTTTTCATCTTGGGGTAGCATTCTGGGACACACAGTGTGCACTTACAACCATCTCCCACTCACAGAATGCTCATGAGCTAAAATGGGGTACTATCTGCAAAAGTGAAGAGACTGTGATTTTTGGGACATGGAGGTTCACTATGTTTTTGCCTACTCTAATCTCATGCATGGAAAAAATCCACCCTTAAAACCTTTAACAAGCCTTTCTTAACTAGAGTGCCATTTAGCTGTGCTTAGCGTTGTTCAGCTCAACAGAAAATTATTACTGATTCTAACACAGCAACGACAGTTCTCAGCAAGCTTTCCATAGGGATGATTTTTTTTTTACAGTTAGTAGAACATTAGTGTCACTTGTGGGAAGGTTTACTTCTCACTCTCCATCAGCTAGACAAAAAGAACTGAAGCCTTCTGAAAACAAACTTACTGTATAGAAGCTGCAAAAAGAGACACTCAAAACAGCAAGGCAAAAGCTCGGTGTGCTAAGAAGTGCTTCTTGTCCATCTACACCTTAAACACCAATTCCTCCTGAAAAATTAATACCCTACGCATGTGGCAAAGTAGGGTGCTCTAAGCAATTTAGAGCAGAAAGGCCATTATAGCTTTAAGCTCATTATATAAAATAGAATGTATTTTTTAGATTTATAAACAAACTTAGTATGCTTAGAGAAGAGAGCAAATTATTAAATATTGGGAACAGATGGGGAAATGCCAGACCATGGCTACTTGTATTTTCCACATTTTACAGCTGGTTTGCAGGTATGAAGCATGCAAAGGTTTAAGCCACTGAGATCAAATGATCACAGAGCACCAAATTCTGTGCCCTTTATTCATGCTCTTTATTCTGCATTTAATTCAAGTGGTGTTTTACCTGAAAGCTATACCTTCTTGTGCAAAGTGTTTTCACTTAGGACTGGCTTTTTCACTTAGCACCTCCTCCAGAGCTTTTTCCTCCTGTATATCAAGGAGAGGAGGACTGTCTGCAGCATTCCTGGCCTACAAAAATTTTTCATTTTTCCCGTAGAGAAACTGGCATTTACAGCAGGTCCAGTCCTCTTTCCCCTCAGACTTTGATGTACCTTAGTCTCTTCAACATTTTAAGCCTTAGAAAATATGGAAGGTATCTTTACTTCTTTGAAAAAGAAAAACAGGATCTGAGCAGTAAATACAAGGAGCATTTTCTCCTTGTTTAGTCTGTTGTAAACAGTTCCTGTTTAACCCCCCACCCCACCAGCAAACAGCTGGCGTCATTATATTTAAAACAAAAAAAATGAGTAGATAGATGCAGCCAAACACTATGAGAGTGTTCCTTTTAACCTGAAACCCTGCCTGTGGGCCACATCATCCTAAAAACCCTTTGATACAAGATAGGAACTAATGCTAGGGGCGGATCCAGAACTACACACAGGTACCTGCTGATTTGCCAAGTTGTGGGTTTTAAAAGTCTCCTAGCCTGCTCCTGGCACCTCTTGTCAGTCACTGACAGGAAGATCTTCCTCTGTGAAGGGCGATTTGCACAGCAGGGGACCTGCAGAGCAGCTGCCGCAGGTACTGCAAAGAAAATAGAAGAAGCAAATTATACATGAAATGGAAAAAGGAACCAGAGAGGGAGGGGAGGAATTTGCTCTTATGAAAAGCGGGGCATAGAGCAAAGGGGGCAGAAGAAAAGGAAGTTACAAAAATGTCATGATATCAGAGCACAACGGATATAAGTGGTAAGATATTAAATGCCACACACTGAAGGAAGGTGCGATTGCATACAGAAAGCACTAGTGTGCCATGCCATCAGAGTTATGCATGAACTAGCTGCCTGGAAATCCTACCTCGTGGCCAGGCCAGGAACTCCTTGTGCCCTCAGAACAGGAGCAGAGCTCAAGTCACAGCAGATGCTGCTTTAAATTCTCATGGAGTACAGCTTAACACCTGGTGCTTCTAGCTCGATGGCAGCACCCTATGCACTGCTGTCTTGTCATCTCAAGGTACTCTGGAGGACATTTCTGTGGTAAGCAGAAGGCTTCAGAGGCAGGGCTGAACTTTTCAAAGGTGCAAGAGGGCTTACTTTAGCTTCAGTTTGTAGTATATGGAAAGGAGAAAATGAAGCAGTAAATTTAGTTTTTATAAACCATGTATCTAATATCAAACACGGATTAGCTTAGGTGTTGTGCTTTAAGGAGTGATGTTTGCTTGGCTCTGCTAGCTGGGATGCTCACAGCTATGAGCTCTAACATAAAGAAGTACATAAGAAGTATAAAGAAGTACTTAGCCTGGAAGTACAACCAAAGTATGTTTTCAGGAGGATAAACAGTCTTACACCAGCTCTTGGAATGATAAGAACTAGTGTGTGATCAGTGGCTGCAGCACACAGGTGCTCTTAGATAGCACAGTATAACATTTTGTTTGAGATAACTGTGTTCCATAAAATGATGGAAGAGATGAGTGAGAAGACCTCCTTGGCATATGCCTGTAGAGAAGAGGAGGAAACCAAAAGGCAGGCCAGTCTGGTACACAGAAGGCAGTCAGGGAACACAATGAAATTGTTCATTCTTGTCTTGGTCACAGTTACCTCCTTGGAATCATAGAATTGCTCCGGTTGGAAAAAGACCTTAAAGATTATTAAATCCAATCACAACCTGACCAAAGTACCCTAACTTTAACAACCCTCAGCTAAATCATGTCCCCATCCCCTTCTAACTGAAAAAGCAACAAATACTGGTTTCACTTCAACCTTGCCTCCCTCCTGATAATAACGAGAAATATAATCCATACACAGGATAACTTACATCCAGAAGCACAACTCCAGTGAGAAGCTGAAGGTAAATTAGGCCTTCAAATCCAACCAGGTATACATAGGTTTTCATGTAACTAAGACCAAGACCCAACCTTAGCAATTACAGCTTTAAAGCCCCTTAAATTCTGGCTCAAGTCAGAGGTCCAGCTTCAAGCACACCAAACTGTGAGCAGATTAAATAGATTTTTTTCAGTTTTAGCTACAAATTTCAGTAAAGAACAGATTGCTAAGGAGAAACAGATTGGTAGAGGAGAAATCAGTCCATACAAACCTGGTATTTTAAATATAGAGACCATTCACTTTTTTTAACCAATTCCAAGCTTTCTCCAGCAATGTGCACTAACATTTTAAGCTTGAGAATGTGTCACTTTACACAACTGCAGCAGCATTCTATCTCTTTGAACAAGTCACTTAAACTGTTGTAGTTAAAAAGCTCTGATTTTCTGAATCAGCTAGGAAAGAAATTTCATACCGATATCATTTGTCTTTGAGTTCAGGACTGTAATTCTTATCACCCAAGACAATATTTCCTTTTAGTAGGGGAAATAAATCTAACAGGGCTGACAAGGCACGCACTTAAGCTCTGCAAGAAGCAATCAGAGATACAGTGTTCACCTGTTCACACATGCTTTGCAGTAAGTGACCACAGAACATGCAAGAAATATGACAGACGATGCTGAGTGACTGTATTATACATTAGTAAGGGAAAGGGTGCTGGAGCTAAATTGATTCATTAAAATTAGGTTGATTGCTGAGCTCTATGTAATGCCTTAAACATAAGCAGTCAAAGCTGACTAAAAAGGAAGCAAAAAATGGAACAGGGACAGAATACAACCTGTCACTGATGGGAGGGGGGGGGATAAAAGGAAAAAAAAAAAGCAGACACTAAGAGAGAAAAAAGGGTCCATAATAGCATGAAGTTCTGCATACTCCCCCACCAAAGCGTTATTCTAAAGGAGGAATTTCAGTCCTGCCAGATGCATGTTTTCTTTAGGACCAAGAGTACTTGGCTGCATGCATTTCAAACCCACTCAAACTTGTGGGTTTAAAAATGTGCTCTTGTAAGCAAGCCTTCTGCATTCCACAGAGAAGCAGGGCTCTCACATTTCCAGTACCACTACAGGTAAATCTATTCATTATCATAGCTGTGTATCAGAAGGCACACATACAACTGAACCCACCCCTCACAAATGGTACCTAATATACTAAGTTATTAAGGAGAGAAGGAAGAAGAGTCTGATACCAAAAGGCTCCCCAAGAAAAACTTCCTTTGTGAAAAATAGAGTGAGAGAATAGCTGGCATGCACTTGTATTTTTTCACTGACTTATTCTTCAGCCAAATGAATACATACGTAGGTGGTGCATCAAAGTGAGCTGTTCTGTGCCATAAAACCAAAGTTAATTTTGCTTTAAAACAGCACTCACAGAGTTCCTTTGCTGACAAAGTCACTTCAAGCAGGAACAGACCTTTTCAAGACTAAATGCAGCAAAAAGGAGAAGGATGTTGGTTGCTTTTCAGACCGGATCCTCAGTTGCTGCACATTGACACAGAGCCAATGATTGCACTGCTTGCAGCTTGCAGCTCTTGTTTTCATTGAGTAAAAAAACATCTGATATGATTTAGGTGAGCTATTAGAAAAACAGGTGAGCTACCACAAAAAGCAGGTGTTTGGGGTTGTTATTTTGTTTGCTCTGGGTTTTTTGTTCTTAAATGAAAGGAGGAAAGGTCAATCCAGGCCTGTTAAGTTGAGAGTGTTAAATAATAGAACTCTTAACTAATCTTCTAGGATCTGATACTTGCTTTCACCAGTATTGTTATTTCTCCACATCTTAATGATTCTGAGATATTAGAAAGCATCTTCACTTTGCAAAATTGTAGAAATTTATGTATGATCTTTGAACAGTAGCTTCTGAGCTCCAGAAGAGCTGCTTTAAGAGACAGCAATTTTCACCTAAAGTGTCTGTGTGATATGGAGAAGATAATATGAAGCCATTTCTCGTCCATTTTGCTAATTGCTAATTGCATTAATTCCCCTGTCCTTACTTCATCTAATTTAGAAAAGCAGAAGTAACTAATCATGGTTCACTGTTTCAGTATGGATGGTGATTTAGGCCAAAAGTCTTTTTCCATAGTTTGTTAGCTCAGATTATGAAATGCCTAAAATTCTCCAGCTAATGTCACGTATTCCAGTTTTATATTCTACTACATTGTCATTAATTAGCATTACTGCAATAGTATGACCAAGACACATTTCTACAATCTTCTTGTTTTTACTAGCATGGAAATCATTGGGTCTGGCCTCAGTGCCATCGCTGAATTTATGTCTCCTTCCCATCTTCTTGCAGATATTTGTATTTAGATAATGTGTGAAGTTCTGACATCTTAATTAATGACAAAATTCCCATGAACTTCAACAGGGTCTGGATTTCACTGTATGAATGCCTGAATCAAGTTCCCTGATTTCATTCCACCCTACAAAGTATCTAAAACACAGTAATTGTCTGCTAACTAACAAATAAATCCCTGACAATGGTGAGCTGCTCTGGCACAAAGCATCCTTAGCCTGCCCACCTTAACGCTATCTTTAATAGCTTGCTAAACAGTATGTTGTTTTAGCCTCTATTACTTCCTATGGATAGCCTATGGGACTACTTGTGCTCTCAAGTTAAAAGTAAGGTTACAAAATGAAATGCCAGACTCACTTTTTTATATAGCTTTTGCATTAGAGGCTGTTTGATAACTTTCTGTTGAATCAATCTAGAATGCTGTTGCCACCAATAACTCCTGCTATAAATTAATACAAATCAGTAGAATAATAAGAAGCAAACATTGTGTGATAATTCATCATTCAACCACTACAAGAAGAAAAAGAGTTGAAAAGGTCTGAACAGGCACATGAAAAATAGATCAGCATGAAGACAGACACAAGGAATGGGGAAACAGAATAAACACAGAAAACTACTTGGAGAGAGACCGTATCGGAAGACCCCCCACCAGGTTTCAATAGTCACACACAGGTCCAACTCAATATTACAAATGGTGTCACAGGCTGTGAAGGGCCCAGACCCTTTGTGTACAAAAATCCATGCCCATGGAGCTCCACATTTCTTTCACAGGCCTTTTGAGAGCTGTGGCTGAGGCATCTCATTTGAACCACCCAGCCAGGAAGCATTAGTTCTCCCTGCTGCCATGCTGCAAGGAGTGAGACATCACCGTTTACAATTTATCCTCTCACCTTTCTGTAGATATCATAAAGCTCACATGTAAAATCACAAAGTAAAAGTTACAACAGTATTTGTAAAATATTTTTCCTTTGCTCTGTGTTAGTCTGTATAAATTAAAAGTTCATCCAAGGGGATACTGTTCATTTTAATGGTCTGTCCAAAGCCCACAGAGCCAACTTCAAGAAGAACTTCAAGGCTTCTGCTCCTGCTAACCAGATAAATGTACTGCAGTTGAATGCTGAAAGTGTGATTTTAGCCAAAAATCTGAAAGTGGCTGCTAAAAAAATCAGAAACATGGTATATTTTGCTTTTTCTTTTTTGCCAGGTCAAAATGTGAGAACATACACTAAAAAGAGAACTTTTTGAAGAATGCTCTTGAGCTGAATTGACCAAAGCAACAGTAATGCTGATGCAGTGACACTTCCAAATTCAGTGCTGTAAAAACGGGAAATCCCTCCCCCTGAAAATGTGACCAAGCAAGGCTCTCCCAGGTACTTTCATGACTCTTTCTGCCTCCCCAACCTCACATTCAGGAGGGCACAGGCTGCACCAAACACCCTGCAGTCTGAGCTAGACGCTATGCGTGTCAGTCTGCTCTCCAAAAATATCCCATCTGCTTTGAGGCTTTTAAATTCTTCTCTTTTTGAGAAAAATGCACTCTGAAAGCAGGGAAAGAGACTGAAACACAACAGGTTCCCTCAGGGCTGCGCTGTGCCACTATTCAACAGCAGAATGTCCATCACCACAGCAGTGCAGAGCAAGTGAGAACTTGTCACTCCTAGAATATGATTTGGTCTCCCTTTGTATCACTGACCACAGAAAAGAATGGAAATTATTTGATGGCTCCTTTCCCACTATTCAATACTGGTTTGGATGTGAAGAACACAATTTGGCCATTTTTTAAAGAAATACCAAAAAGTGAAAGATGACTGTATAGAACAATAGCAGATTTCTTTGATTTAGGGTTGCCATATCCAGATAGTTCATCACTAGTCATATTTTATTTATTTAAAGCTTCCGTTCCTTGCTTATAGGTCTCAGCTTTCAATGAAACAACCAAGAGTTTATTCATATACCTCCTGTTTGCAAGGCAGAACAGAAACCCTAGAAGAAGAAGAAAGCAATGGGTAATCCAATATGATCTTTCTAGTTGTCCTGATTTTAAGCCGCATGATTTCTGTGGCCTACCCATTTTTTAATGCTTAGGCTTACTGACTCTTGAAATTCACTCAGAGACTTATAGTATCACATATGATATCTAATTGTGTGCTATGACTTATGACTGACTATACAACACATGTTCAAGTGTCATGGGTGGTCTACTAATAGTGATGCAAAATAATTCTATTGTGTTCTTCATAGAATGGTTTGTGTTGGAAAGGACCTTTAAGATCATCTAGTTTCAACCCTTGCTATAGGCAGGGTCACCTCCCACTAGACGAGGTTGCTCAAAGCCCCATCCATTTCATGCATTAAGTCTCTGTTTCTGTATGTGGCGAGGCCAAGATAAATCAAGATAAACCACTAATGAGTTAAAATGTTTGTGGGTGTTTTGCATGGCAGAATAAGGAGATGTTTGTTCAGTAAATTCTGAGATGTTTCAAGACTGTCTCAAACTCTACCCTCGGGATGAAAAAAAAAAAGAAGTTATTTTTAGTTAAGAAAAACAGAACAGATATGTCTTCATTGCTCCTTCTTTACTTGTAGGCTTGGAGAGATGATAAGGCAATAAATTCAGCATTAACCTCAGCTGCATCAGTCTCCTCCAACTGCACACACTTTGTCTGTATTAGTCCATATAAGATTAAGACATAGGGTCAGGTTATGACATCCTTGTGAACAATATCACTGAAATAACAGGATATTACGTGGAGCATGGACTAAGACATTGTGTAAGAGAAAATGTACCTCACTTCTTTAAAGCATGGGGAATTGAGTGTTTGCAGAAGATAGTCCTTTAACCTCTCAGTGCTTGTGTGCCAATCCAGTGCAGACTGAGCACATGCTGAACTTCAGGGAGTGTTCCTCAGCTGCTCACCATTTTCCTGCACTGGGAGCTGTTCCAATTTTTCTGCCCTTCACACTTCCTAGGCTGCTCTCAGATTGCTGTTCCAAATTTTCTCTTATCTGCTGGTGATCACTAAAACTGCAGCAAGATGGTATTCAGGTGTTCCTTTGCAATTTTAACTACTCTAGTTTTTGCATAAATGAAGAAGTGGTAACCTGCTCTAGAATGTGTCAGTGCCATGTTGGCCTCTACTTCCCAGTACTCTGAGAACAGAACATTCTCACAGGATTCTTGACAATTTCTGCTCTTTTACAGTATTCACTATTAGTGCCCACCTTCCTTTCATTTTCTAAACCCTCCTACAGCAATTTGAGAAGTGTGCTGATACAAGTGCAGGACATATGGACAAAACTTGTGGATTCCAGGAGCCCTACAGCTAACACTGAAACACCATACACACTTTGTGGCATAGTTCCCAAGAATCAAGCATCCATGGAAGTGCTGTCAGTGTCATTTTTTTCTGCCTTGCTTTAAGAGTCTACAGAATGTATTCAATAATATGCACCAAGTTAAGGCAGGAATTTTTGTAGGATTACTTAATTTCTGCGACCGCTGAGGACCTCAGAGAGCAGGCATGAGTTGAGCCCAAAGCATTTGCAGAAATCTCAGTGGATTCCATTACTAGTAAAACCTCAGACCAGACAGAGATAATCTTACTTGGCTTTCAGTATCCAGCCATTAGAAGTAAGTGGTGATAACACTGTTCTGACTGAGCTTTTGTCTAATAGAAATTGTACTTAACAGCACAAGGTGTATCAGACCTCACACAAATAAATGGTGCAATTCATTTCAATCAGAATTATTGCCACAAGCACCACGCTGTGTAATTAATATCCTCTGGTATGCCTCATCTCATAACAGATTTTATTCAACACTAAGGATCAGTAGGAGTTGTATCATTCTGAAGAGAACTCCGCATCACATATTCCCTGTGTAAAGCTCTAGTTTAAGAATTTCCACCATAAGAAAATCAGGTATAAAATACTCATTATGATGCTTCTAAAGATGTTAATGAATAGTGATACTTATCTCAGTGTGGCAAATGCATTTTTAAAACCCCTATATTGTTGAGAGCCAGCTCTCTGAAGCAGGTAAGTGATGAGCCAGTTAGACGCATTTACTCTCTTTTGACACCACTGCTGCATACCAGAGTCTGCCAAGAAATGTCTTCATCTGCATTGATATAAAACTGCAGAACATAATTAAATTATCTACCATCATGTCAAAACACACACACAGATTCTCAGGTATCCTGGATTTAGTGAAGGAACATATGTAGCTTTTTCTGTAAGCTGTAACATTAATATCTGAGGAAGTTGGTGCCAGCTGAAATCAATGGAAATTGGATTTACCACAGAGGATTTTTCCAGTGGGAAGAGCCTGTGTGAGATTTTCGGAGTTTGGTATAACACTAGGTGGCACTAGTTGTTTTAGAAGCTTCTTTTTCTTCCTGCCTTTCTTTCTTTCTCTTCTCTTTTTTTTTTTTTTTTTTAATTTATTTTTTTTTTTTTTAATTTTTTTTCATCCACAAATAGAAATGAGAAAGCACACATAACAAAAGCAATGCTGATTCTACTGCCAGTCGATGAGGTGGAGAAATTTGTGAGACTCAGTACCAGACAGCAGCATCCAGCTTGGGAACCAAGACAAAGTTGCATCTAAAATGAGAGTGATGGCCAGTCCCAAGGTCTTGTTAAGAAGCCTCTGGGAAGGATACTGAAAACCTGCTAAGTGCCATGGGAACATCTCTCCTAAGGCCTTCCCAGACCTGTCATTTCTTTCCCTTCCACAGTCAGTTACAGGCTCTTTTATCACATGTGGGAAAAACACAGAAAGTTCTTTTTTTTTTTTTTTTTTTCCTCCTTTGATATTTGGAGACATTTTATCTTTGGACGTGAAGAAGTATGTATGTTAATAGTGCACTGAAAAGTCTGCTTTCTACATTGCATACCATCAGCTATTTCTTAATTAACTTTTAGAAAAGGAATACGATGCGTTCCCACCACATCATTTATCTAATAAATAAATAATTTAAAAATTGTTCATCAAATAGGGTACAAATATCTCAAAACAACTGCACTGCCATTGTGCCAAGACAAAAATTTAAAATGTGCCTGCCAGGTCTGAAAACTCAGCTGTATCCTAAAAATAAAATGCATTTCATTTTCTTTTGTGCTTGATATTTCCCATTCTATAGAAATAGATATAATTAAATTTTTCTCCATACCCATTTTTATAAAATGAGGTGCTTATATGTTTGCATGAAAACTAAGATTTTGACTAAATGATTAAAATCAAGGAACTGAAGTTTTTCTAAGAAGTTGTGAGGTTTGCATTCAGTCTGTAAGAGTTGGCAAGGCTGCATTTCAGGAACTGGTGGCGCAGTGCTTTCTGGGGTCATGTGCATCAGCTCTTGGGTGGACAGCGTGCAGCTCTTTAGGGCAGCAAAAGGTAATTAACAACAATACCACATGTAACAATGACCTGCTGACAACTGGTCAAGAAGTCCCTACATTTAGAAATAGAGATTTTTAATGACAAGTCATTGGGAATTAGTATTTTCATCGTACTCAAAGGCACACCACACCTTCAGCAGCCAAGTTCCTTCTGAGGTCACACAGGGACACTGGCTGAGAGCACACACTGGCTTCGAAGTAAGGTCTTTCTCAAAGACTGAGCACTGACCCTAAATCATGAAAGTAACTGTATTCACAACACAAAATGTTCTGGCTAAAATGGGGCCCGTCTCTCCAGATTTTGCTTTTGAAACCTTTTCCATGTCCTGGGAGAAGTGAGCAGTTAGGACAGCACTGAGGATCATATCATCCCAGTAGAGAACAACAGCACTACCGGATTTCTAGTAAATGTGGAATTTCTGGCCAGAGTTCATAGAGCATTTTCAGTTTTCTGATCCCAATGTTATTTGCCATCAGACCAGATATTTGAACTAATCTATCCTAATCCAGTTTTTGCATTCTTCAGTTTCAAAAAAAAAGAAAAGAAAGAAAAAGAAAACAGCACATTGATTTTTTTTGTCTTCAGACTGACAATGACACTGTGCAGACTAATAGTGATACAGTTATGAACTCCAGCTGTCTTTAGTAAGGAAAAGCCATTAACATTGGTTTTCCCTTTATCCTTTTATTTTATATCTATTTGCTTGTTAGCTGAACTTTCTATGTACCTCTTGAAACCCACTGTAATAATTCATACTGATTGCAAAAGACACGCTAGAAGAGAAGGCTGCAAAGCCACTTATTTGTAGTTATCTCAGTTGTTAATCTTAGCCAATAAACTGCTGACTGATAACTGCAAATGTTTCTGCTTATAGGAGATATGCAGTGGCCTGATACTTCATTCACTTTAGTTTCTGTTGCTGCAAGTGTTTTAGGGCAGCAGCTAGAATGGTGCACAATGCCCCAGCTCAGACAGGATGGAACACAAGTGATGTACCCTGTCTCACAAGTGGAGTAGTGCCTGAGCTGTTCTGAAGTGCTCCTGCTGCATCCTGGAGCACAAGTTCCTGACATCACCTCTGAAGTGCGTGGTGACTGAGTGCTCCTCCAGCTGCTGTATTTGCAGCTGGTAAGGGGAAATGGGCAGCCACACATCTAGCCTTTTCCCACCACAGCTAGTGTGTTTTAAAGGAGATGGTAAAAGGTGCAGAAAATGACAACTGTGTGCATGTGCACGGAGCATGGGAAAGAAATGTACCACTTAGGGCCTACTCTGATTTCTGTTGACAGCTCCATTCTTTCTAAGGTAGTACCCTGGGCTCTCCTCTGTTTCATTTTTTGCCTTTTAAAGTGCTCATTGTGATGTCCTTCCTCTATCAGGATGACAACTCATGCTGTGTTCTCATACTCCAGGGGTTCAGCTGCCAGGCACAAAACGAAGCCCTGCCTGCATTTCACAAGTAGCCCTGTATGCATGCAGTATGCTGCTCCAGAATGGGCTCCATATTCATCTTCAAGATCGCAACACACAACAATTAATAATGCTGAACCAGCAGCATTTAGATGTTAAAACATTAACCTGTGCTCCTCGCCCATTTCGAGATAAGCTCTACTAGCTACCTGCAGGCACTTTTATCTCCTAAACCCCAATGGGAATGTTACCTGTCATACAGCCTTGGTTTCAAGAGACATACAGCCATTTGTCTCTGCACAAAGCTAAGCCAGCTGCATGAAGGTACCCTCTCCTCTCCATAGCCCTCACACACTGTGAGAGAGACAACCAAACACACCATGCAGCAGAGTGCACCATCGTACAGATCAATACTGTCATTGCTTCTCTTTACTCCCTGCCTGTCCCCATCCATCTGCTCGCTCTCGTCTTAGAAATGGCAGCTGCTGACAAACAGACTGACTTGTTGTTCTGTCTCTGAACTAGGCCTGGGGTTACTTGCCCACAATGAGAGCTACACACGGAGCACTGTAGGTGACAAGCAGCAGCCTGGAGAAGCACAGGCAGGCACACACACCGTGCTGCCAGCATACAGCATCTCTGGGGTGCAGGGCCCCTGCAAGGCTCACTTCATACTGCAGCTGCATCCAACAGGAGAAGGGTGCACGTAGGATGCAAGAGATGCAAGTCTACAGCGAAGGGATACATTTTGGACATGTGGGGAACGTTTAACATAAATAAAACAAACTCCACGATTCAAATATTATGTTTTTTAAATGCTAGATGTTCCAGGAGTAGAAATCTGAACTATTATCCCTGAGATAAGCATCACAAAGTATATTTATGTTTCTCCCTAGGTTTTATTTTGTGTTCATTAATATATACAACATTTTCATTTTTTAAAATACTTTGTGAGCCACATGCTCTCTCTGTGTACTTTTATGGTATTGCTATTAGGGATGGATGAAATTGCATTTGCATTCAAGGCAGAACTCAACTCACTCATGCCTAATTTGTTGGAGAACTGAGTATTTAAATCAGATTACTATAATGTTTACAGCTCCCACAACCCCCCAAATCGCATGATAATTGTCATGTCATGCAATTTATAGCTATGTAGACTCTGCATGAAGACTGGCAGGACCATTGTGTATGGTATTAGTTGAACATTTGTGAATCAGAAGAAGTTATGAGGAATCTGAAAGAAATTTGAGGAGCAGATTCTTAGTATTGTTTGGACTCTGTAGTTTAAAGTAAACCCACACTATTACACTGCTGCAAATGTGCAGTCTTCTCTGCCATTTGAGGACCTGGAGGAAGGCTACAGCAGACATGTTTAGAGGTGCAGGAGGTTGGCAGCCCAAGTGAACACAGATCAGTGTAAAGGTGGAACACTCTGCAAACACATATTCTTCAAACATTTGGCAGAGTTATTTCCTCAAGTTTATTCCTGTTATCAAGCAAAAAAAAAAAAAAATCTATATCTATATCTATCTATCTATATATATAAGGAATGGATTGCAAAGTATTCACCAAAGAAAAGAGCTACTAAGTACCTGGACAAGATCTTCCGTGCTGCTAGCATTTCAGCTCTGTTTCCTCTATTGAAGCAGCTCTATGTGGAGCTCATCAGTCAAATAGCAGTCATTTAAGCAAAGACATTACACTGAAATAAATGCACATGTGTGATCTTACAGTACCTAGCACTGTGTGTAATTCTTTGTAAGTTTGTAAGTCACTGTGAAATCATTAAGAATAATACTTCCTCATGAAGAGGAGGAAGGGAAAACAAAAGGCAAGACAGGGATGTTTTCTGCCTTCAAACCGTAATTCTCACCATTTGAAAATATACAATTCCCAGAAATGGAGTGGTGTATGCCACTGCTAACATTCTCTTTGAGAAAGCTGGGAGAAACATGGCTCCATTTTCCATTTCTGAAATGCAGATGGATGCCCTCCATGGTGCAATAGCTGCAGTTGCTTCCTGGCCAGTGGTAACTCCATGTTCTACTCTTTTAACTAAGTAATGGCAAATTAGTGGGAAAGAAAAATGAAGGCACTGTAATGATCAAAGAGGAATTTTTGCAAAAAAGGCATGTGTGGTTGGTTTCTAACTGAAACACAATGTCAGTGGTTCTTTTTAAACAGGAAGCAGATTCTTTTGTTGCTTATGGAAAGACTGGCAGAAATTTGCACAGCCTTTGAAAACTGTTGTTTTGGAACATCCTTTTTGTGGGACCTCAGGCACGCTGCTGGCGGGGAGAAACAGCGGTGGGAGAAAGGACTTCCCCTGGCTTGTGAGGAAAAGGGCTATGAGCAAACCCCTGGATGGAGACAGGTTCTGCAGGATGTGTGTGACACTGGAGCGACCATGTGGGCTGACGAGCTGAAAAACAGGTGGTCAGCAGCAGCTGCCAGATCACCATCTTGACCTCATCAATAGCCAATAAAGAAAGAACAGAAACAAGTTACAGATGGCAAACAACTAAATAAAAAGACATTCGGCTGCCAAGAGGTGCTCTTCTGGGGAGCAAAATGGCCTTAATATCTTCAATTCTGACTAAGAAAAATAAAGTGAATTGTTTTCAAAATTTACTACGTATTCAGAGCATAAGTATGATTCCTATGGCCTGCCCAGCAACAGACACATAGTCTTAAGTGCATAGGTGGTCAGCAATTACCAACAAGGCAAATATGCTTAAAGTTGTAAAGATATTTCCATTTCGAGAAAACAGGGAGGCAGAAAAAGAAGTAGACCCGGTAACCAGGTTGTTCTAACACTAAATGGAGACCGAGAAGACTGTAAATTGGAAGTCTGGCTAAAATGAATGGTCAAATATGTGAGAAAGTAAAACAATTGTACATATTCCTAGAATTGGAAAAAATAAAGTTCAAACATGCATGCCAAAGACTCAAAATTTAGAACAATCTGTGGGACTGTGCAGCATTGGGATATATTACAAGAAAAACAAGCAAGATAAACAAAACATATCAGCTAAAATATCCAAGGCTCTTGTGAAACATGTTAAATAACCAGCATGACCGTGGTGAACAGGGATCCAGGGAGCACAGAGGCTCCCAAGGGGGAGGATGAACCATTGGGTTAATAATTAGGTTAGCCATTCACTAAAGGGCAGAGAATGACCATGCAGGAGGCATTACTTTTATAAGAGAAAAAATTGGGAGCTAATGAAGGAGAAGGCAGCAACAACAGAGTTGTCATAGCACTGCCTCGCTAGAATTTCTTTGTAAAGCTGCTCTTTTTAATACAAGAACCCAGGCAGAAGAAGAATGGAGAGTTGTGGGATTTTGTGCATCCGCAGAGCCTTAGGGTAGCTACATCAAACAGCAAATGGAAGAGACGTCCAACAGTATTTCCAGGTGCTAAGGCACAGATACCAGATCTGGGAAAGTATCCGTAAATCTAAACTCAGTTCTGACTACAACACACAAGATAACGGGTCTTCACAACCGCTTCACACGTAGCCATGGGGTGCGGAAAGTCTCTGGCCTGGCAGGCTTCCTGAGACGCTCCTTCCTTCTGAAACATCTCCAGTAACAAAGCTCCCTGACTCTTCTGCTAACATTGGTTCCTGTGCCATGAGGTGCCCAACTAAGCTCAGCCTCTGCAGGATCCCGTTCCTGCACTGGGCCTCCCCCAGCCCCTGTCAGACACTGCCATACTCTAAACTTCTCTGATTTTCTTAAAAAAAAAAACAGGTAACTATTATTTAAGGTAATTATTTAAGTTTCAGCGAATATTTAAAACACAATCTGTTGTAGGAATTCAAATAAACTGCACCTGTAAGTGACATCATTGCAATACTCTCATACATAGGAGGCTCAAAGCTATTTCTTGCCAGCAGCAGTGATCCACAGACTTAGATGTTGTTAAAAAGCTTACAATATCAGCAGGGCAACTGCTGCCTCCATTAGAAACATGATACTAAGATGCTGATTAATACCAGGAGGGGGCTTTAATCAGCCAAAGCCATATGCTATTTAACTTAAGATGAAAGTGCAAATGATAATCATTATTTCAGAAAGGATGTATTTAAAAGAAGAGCAGAACAGCAAGTGGCATCTTTTTATCATTAGAGCTTCTTCATGCAGACCCCTTTTTTCTAATGCTTTATAAGCTTTTATGAACATCTGGATCATTTCTTCATTATATAGGCTTCCAATATCATTATGTTTGATGTAGCGTTTTTAGTGGAGCTATGCTAAACTTCTAAATATACAATTAATTCCTATTAATTATAGTTTTCAAACTGGAGAAATTATCCATCATTAACTTAATCACTTGTATTTTATCTTAAAATTGTATTCACTCTTTCATAATCCCCACATCTAAAGCCGTTTCTTCCCTGGGCTTTGTGTGATGTTTTGCATGCTGTTTGTATAAAGGTTTGCCAGCCATTTTCAACTGCTTGTAGAACTGAAGCTGTCAGCAGCAGGCCATTTTAAAATAGAACCTAATTCTGCTTAGTTGTTTTACCAAGGAGCGCTTCAGAGAGAAGGGGAGGAAAAAAGAGGTGAATTTAGATCTGTAACGGGCAAGACTTCATTAGACTTGATGAAAATTTAGAGCTATGTTCCCTACATCAATGAGGGGAGGAGGGGAACCTTGAAAAGGGGAGAATAAGGTGAGAGAGTTATTCACTGCCTTCCACTCCATGTGGCAGCAATTCAGCATGAATAGAGCTGGATAATTTGGAAGTCTGCATCCACTGTACTTGGAGAATTAGGAGCATTTTTAATACTCAGTTACAACACTTCTGAAGAAAAAAAGAAACTTTTTCAAAGCTTTTTCTGAATACTCTCAACTCCTCATTTTAGGCTTACTCTTACTTAACGTGGAACTTAAACTCTAAGACCTTCATTGAATGCTTCCCCCAGTGTCCAAGCCCAGACTTGGATCTGTTTTCTGCTCTTTGATATGGCACCTGAGTAGACCTGCTTAGTTCTTGTCAGCCTGCTTTCAGACACTGGAAGTCAGAAATGGTGCAGGGAGCCAGGACTGCTGTTAACACTGATGAGACCTAAGTACCAACTTTGTGGGATGTGGAATATCCGGAGCGCGATAATCCAGTTGTTATCACCATCAGATTTTCAGTTCTCAGCACTCCTCCTCATTGCAGAAATACCTGGCGTGGGTGGTCAGGCTTAGCCATTGTTTTCACTCCAGTCAAGGTCTACTTAAGCTTCTTTAATCTTCTCACATTGCTCCAGGGCTCTTCCCCTCAGCACTGCTGACCCTCCACAGCACAGCAAAGCACAGCAAACTGCCGTTTGGAGTGTAATGCTGCACTGCACTCCATCCCGCTCACCCAGCCATGCCCCACAGCACGTGTTTGACCAGACCCACAGCCCACAGAGGCTGCCTCCTCTTGCACTGGTACCATCACAACACTGCCTGCTTGCTGGCAAAGACAATTCACTCCAAGGCCCATCCCTCCAACCACATATTTCCTAATTCCACCATACTTCTCCACTGTCACAGCTTTTTCTCTGCTGGACCTGAAAGAACTTACATGTTCACATGTAAGGAATGTAGCATTACCCAGGTTTTATAACACCAGCTCACAGAATGTCTCCTCTGCTCAAAGAACTGTCAAATACATTGAGAGCATGAAGATCTGATTCTTACAAATAAGGCTGTCTTCTGTTCATCTTTGCTTTTACTGACATTCCATGATAACAGATACTTCCCATAACTTTATCTTAGATTTGTTTATTTGATTGTCTCCCGTAATTTCAGAGAGCTCTCGTCACAGTTCTGGAGGTCTCGTTTTGTTCAGGTTATTGGCATTATTCTCTTTATTCATGATACCACATGACACTGATCAGTCTGGGGCCATGGTTCCTCCAGTGAGTGCCTTTTACTTACAGTGCCAGCTGCCCCAGCATCACGGAACCATGCATTCCCACTCTGCCCATCTCCCAGACCCCCATTTCAGGAGGCTAGCACAGTTCCCAGTACCTCAGATCACAGAGAAGTTAATTCTCCATCACTCCTCCTCTCTTCCATCACATACTGGAAAAATCTTCAGGGTACTGCCAAAAAAAAACCAATGAAACCAGCTTGACTGATACTAGAAATTCATGCTCCAAGTGAGAGACTGAGCAGGAGCTCAAGTTTGTTTTATTCCCTCTGTAGTGAGACAAGGTTGTCGTTGGTTTTGAAAACTTGAGGCAGCATGAGAGACCCAGCAGCAAAGCTGCTTCTGCTGGAGGTGGAATCCTTTGGTCTGTTTTAATCACTGCTCAATTTCCTCCTAGCTCCTGCCCCTCCCTCAGTTCTGCTCTCATTTCTGCTCCCCTTCTCTAAATGGAAATTTGCAGAAATAAGACTCAGGCACCCGACCCATGGCTCACCCCCAGGTGTGCCACAATGTGCCTGCTCGGCACAGGGCTGCCTTTGCTCCAGAGGGCAAAGCTTTTACCTTTGATCACTCCAGATGTATTTTCTCCTCATAATAAACTGAAAATTACAATCACCCCTTTTGGGTCTCCAACAGCTCATTTGCCCATTATTTTTTCAGTAAGGCATACAATGACTGCACTGGTAAAAAGCTACACAGTCTAATGCAGTTTTAAACCGAAATTCAGAAGCACTGAAAACGAACTGTCTCTGCACAAGTAAATTAGCTGCCAGGTGCTCCAAGATGAAGACTGCAACACCCAGATCCAGCAGGGCTGGAAGTTGTGCTTCATCTCAAAAGTTTCTAAATTAGGCTAACGAGGATAGCCCAACATTGATTCTCTCCAGTTCTGCATAATGCACGCACCTCTCTTTGCAAATCACTCCTGGCTGAATACAGGGAGCAGAGCATTCCTCATTGCTCCTAGGTAATACAGAAGACATACACATGGCCACTTCACAAATTTAGGCTGGAAAAGCTTGCAGCTGCTTCAAGAACATAAGAACTGCTGAATTAGGCTTGTGGTGCATCCAGGCTAGTATTTTGTCTCCAGCGATGGAAAGGTAATCAACCAATCCTTTGTTTCCCATCTTTTAGCCAGTTTTCAGCTCGTAAAATAATCTGGCCACCAACCTCAAGGCAAGCTGTTTTCTCCAAATCTGTCATATGGAGCCTTGTTAAAGGCTTTCTGAAAATCTCAGTGTTGATGTCCACCAGACCTCCTTTATCCAGGCACACATTGACACCTCGTTGAACCGCAGCAGGTCAGGATTTCCCTTTCCAGCAGCTCTTGCCCAATGCAGCATGTTTCTGGGGCTTGCTGGCCTTCTTCTGAACAACAATCTGCCTTCCTGCCCTGTCTTGTTTTGTATCTCACTTCCATAGCAACTGACTAAGCCCAAACAGAGGCACCCACATGGAGCCTGAAATTCCTTGTGTGCCATAGCCTCAGCATGCTCACTGAATGCTACACTCTGAGCTTTGGTACAATCCCTGGACTTCAATGGGTTCAGGCCATTTAGTGTTGTGAAGGGTGTCAAGAGGTTCACAGCTTCACTTAGCTGCACATTATAAACCTGGAGTCTTGTAGCCTCACTGCTGCCCCAAACCAGTCCCTCCTGAAGACTGTTTTGGGCTTTTTTTCTGTCAAGTTTCTCCAGAACTAATACACAGAGCCTCTGAAAGATTAAAGTACCTGATTCCTAGCAGCCCCATTGCTTCCAGAAGGAGCTGGGGACTGCTGAGCCGGCTTGCAGGTTGGGGGGTCTCAGCAAACAAACAGAACAGCCCACTCAGCCATCAGCAGCAAGGACCAGGGGGCCCTGTTAGTACTGAGAGTCTGCAAGCTGTGGGGCCTTGGAGAACCTTCCTGTATCCACTTCCCGTCCTCACTTATCTGTCTGTTTAGATTGTGATCTCTTCTTGACAGTAATTGACATGATACATTTGTACAGTGCCAGTAAAACAGGAGTTGTAGCAAAGCCTGGGTTAGGACCCTGAAGTGCTGCTGCAGTAACAACGTGCCCCCTTCTCTTCTGGCATTGCAGTAAACTCTATCTGCATTATAACATCCACCTGCTTTGGGCCATCTGGAATGCATAAACGTTCCCTTGTCTTTCTGCATGTAAATGTAACCCTCGGAAGACTCTTCTTATTGTTACCAGTCACTGCTGGTTAAGTGCTGTCAGACTCCCAGCCCCGCAGGGGAGAGGTGGATCCAGGCACCCCGCAGCCCAGTGGAGCACAAACCACTGGGAGACATGACTTGGAGGTGGGAGGAGGAGGCTTCTGCGGGGCTTCAGGGCGCTGTGAAGGGCTGGTGCCCAGCACGCAGCCAGTAGGGAGCATGCAGGGAGCTGCAGGTGATGTGGTGCTCAGCAAGGAAGGAGATACAAAGACAGGAGGTGTGAGAGATGGACGCAAATAATGAGAGGAGGGACAGAACAAAACCAGAGCTATTCTCTAGAGAGGGACAAACCAGATCAAAGCTCCTAAAGATGAAAAATTAAAATTGTATAAAGAGATTAAACTGGTGAAAAACAGTGGGGGTGGAAAAGTTGAGGCTTGCTAGTGTTCAGCATCCTGTATACATCACAAAAGAGAAGGAAGATCCATCTGAAATCTCACCTCACTTCCATTCCACAGAGACACCTGGGTCCCTGCTGGAGAAAACTGCCCTGGATTTCAGAGATTTCAACAGGATTTCAACAGGAAAGTGATGCTGTAACACATCTGTTCTACTAAGCAGGGATTACCCTTGCACAAGATTTGTATAAAGCATCTGACACAGGTGAGGCTGAGGAGGGCTTTTAGGCCCAGTGACAATACATGACAAGAATTCATCATCATCACTGCTGTAAATTGGAGCCGAGCAGTTCCCTGTTGAAGAACACTGGTCCAGCCTGATAGAGAACACACTTTGAGCAAATTAATCTACTGTTTCTTGCGCCTTCTCAAGATTCAAATGCCAAGATCACCCATATCTGCCAGTCCTATTTCCATCCTGAGTCTGGAGAAACCGAACTGAGGATGATAACAAAACGAGGTGATTAAGCCTTCTAGAACAAATAATATTCCTTCTGCACAAGTGCTGAAGGGTAAAACTTTCTTGCTTCCAAAGTCTTTTGAGAGTCCTGAAATTCTTTTCTTCTGTGTTGCATTTTGAAGTTGCTCCCCACGAATTTCCTTGTCAGACAATACTAACTCTCCACCTACTGCCTGTCAGTGGTTTTCACAGAGCTGACATTTAAAAGACTTGGAGCTTGAAAGATAATCTCTCTTCTCGAAAGTTATATTTCCCAGCAAATATTTAGATATCTCCCAGACAAATAAAGCAAATGTGGATGTCTCTTTGTAACAGTTCAACCACAAAGACTGCAGAAGCCTGGGATTTGACTGAAAAATACTTGAGGAAAACTGCTGTCAGTTTCAGCCTAGACTTGTACTTACTGGGTTTTTTAAATCAGAAAAATCTGAATTTAAAAATAACTTCCTTAATAAGGTGGATGCAGTTGTCTGCTAGAACTGTAATATCTGAGTAGTGGATTAAGTGCATCAGCAATTTAGCACAGTTCACAGCAAGGAAAACACCTTCGGAATGCTTTGGGAATGTTTTTGCCATCACTTTTTATCCTTTTTTAGAATCATCCCATCCCATTGCACTTTAAGCCTAGATTAAAATGGCAACAAGGCACCTTTGCTGTTTCTTTCAGATCCTAAGGAAGAAGATCTCAGATGTAGCACACCAGCTTAGCTCAAGGTGCATTACTTCAGCCGCTCCTATTGCCATGGGCAGCCTGCTCTGCCTACTGAGCCAGGTCACTACAACAGCACTTCTTAGGAGTCATAGATGGCTTTCCTTAGAAGATACAGCCTACCTCTCTCAATACTGCCTTCTCACAAGAAATCTCATTTGTAAGAATGGGAATCGGTAAGAGAGCAATATTCCCATCCATCATAACCCACAGTTTTCTTTTGAGTTAGCATTCCAAGGTTACAAAGAGTTTTGGGCAGCTCTGAATAATATGTTTTCATAATCAGAAATGTCATTCTGTGTTTGTGTTCATTTCTTCCCCACCTTCAAAGTGCTAATAAGTATTATTTCATTACAATTATTCCCCATTAACCGATGAAAAGACCGGTAAGAATTTAAGTGTCCTGACCAAAGCTGTGACATTTTGCCTCCTGTTTCCCTGTATCCCTATGGATATTCATTCCTCATCTATCATACACCAATGATCCAGTCACCTCTATCTGACACTATTTGTCTCTAATTGACACTTTGCTTCATTTAAGTCAGTGCACGATTTCTGCTAGTTTTGAGACATGAGGCACCACAAAGCAACCACCACAAACTTCTCAGATACGCCGTGCTGCTTTGTAGTCCCTCTGTGCTGCTTTTCCTGGCACTGACTGCGAACTTTCTGAAAATTACACATTATCACATTAAGCACAGTGGGTGGCACATTTATGACTGTTGAGTAAAAGCCTTTCTTACAAAACAACAAGGATTTTTACAGAATTCCTGTCTTGGTTGTCCTGGTTCCCCACTTTAAAAAAATCCCACTTTTTCCTTAATCTCTTAAACTTGGGTTAAGCAGAGTTTTAAGGTTTGCAGAGCTGTTCTCCAGCTGAGTGTTTCCTTTTAGATATGCACACCTCCTTGTTGGACATTCATTATCAAACCTTGTGTTTGCCTTTTATCTACAAGTCCTCTTCAGTGTTCAGCATAAACTACATGGACACCTTGCAGATTGACATTTCTTCATTCATGCTTTACCTTAAACAGCATGTGAAGACATCAAAGAAAGGAGCCGACTTTGATGTTACAAAATGAAAAACGCCTCATGATTTGCCAAGACCAGGGGAACTTGTAGTTTGCTCTTTTTCCCTTAAAGAAATACTACTGCTTTCCCCATGAATATGTGGAAATCTTTGCCTTTTTCACCAAACTTGTATAAACATTTTGTTCCCAGTGAGAAAACAAGCTTGTTGTCTTGTCTTGTTCCTGTCCATCAAATGCAGGTCCCAGTACCTAAGTGATGGCGGTGTAAGGAGCTCATACTTTATTTAAGAGCTTGTTTCACACCTGTGAGTTGTATGTGCTCCAGGCACTGTGACCCCCAGCATCACATCACTACTGCTGATAACAGTGTATGCACTGAGTTTTTCACTCCAAGGCCACAGAGAGGGACTTAGAAAAGCCTGGTCATTCCCATGCTGTAGCTGAAGAAATCGTACAGCAAAAGGTGTTACTGGGGTCAGCCAGGAGAGAAAATAGCCAACACCCAAACAAGGCAGCCCCATTCTCACAAGAATGCCAACCCAGCAGGTCACTCTGGTCCCAGAATGAAAGAGAATGGTGCCCGGTACATGAACAGACACAGAAGTGTCATCAGCCAGTCGGACCGTGTCAGAAGGCGCTGTGCTTCGCAACAGGGAAGAATTGATTTGGTTTGTTATATACATTCCTATTGTTTTGAATACTATCCAAAAAGGTTTTCTTTCTTGCTTTATTTCAGTGCTTGAAGAGCTTCTCTGTCCTTATAAGAATAGTAGAAATGTGCATAATTAGTCCAAGGCTAGAGAATAGAGACATTCAAAATGAACATTTGCTATTGATTTCCCAGACTGCAGTGGAACTGAGAAGAATATCATGAGACGGAAAGATATGTAATTAAATGTGATTTGTTAGAATGCTGCCTAGCTAGGTCATTGCATATGCATTATTTGACTGCCTTGCTTCAGTGCAAAGCTCCCGCTCCTCTCCCCAGCACAAACCCTTTGATTAACTGGGCTCCCTGCTCTGGTGGAAGGGGCCAGCCCTTCTGTTGTTTCGCTGCCGGCAGCGTTGCTGTGCTACTTCTTTAAGACTCTTCATCAGATGCGGTTTGTCAGGAACATGCTCAGACTGTAAGTCAGAATTGAGCTCGTTTGCTTTGATGTGCATTTGTAATGTGCCTACTCCAAAAGGAGGGGGATGAAAACTTTGGTCACACTGTTAATCTGCAGGAACTGCGTTTCAAGTGAGTGGCTGTGAGCACTCTGCACATGCTGTAGTGTCGGCCTCTCCTTTCAGACAGAACTTCATCAATAACTGGTGCCAACACACCAACATACGTAAAACATTTACCATTATAGATTCAGTAGAACTGTGCTTAGCCCAAACCTGCTGCAGACATGCCTTTCATTTTCAGTGTAGGGTCTGAAATTTTCCAAAACAAGATGCCTAAATACTTCATTTCCTGCCACATCCTGCTTAAAGACCAGCACAGATCATTTGACCATTTGACTCCAACATTATAGATTCTGATCTCAAGGGTTTTGTCCTTGAGCAAGTGTTTTACGTGCCAAGGAAGTGTGAAGGGGAAAGAGTTACACTTCCTTGAAGGTCCACTTGAATGACTGTGAGAAGAGAGCCAAAGTGGTAATCAGATCGCTATGAGATCATACTGAAAGCAGCCATGCCTATTTCACAGAGCCTTCTGATGTTGCAGGGGCCTGTAAAACATTTAATCACCGGAGTTCCAATAAGTTGAGATTTGTTGTGAGCACTGTAGAGAGCACTCGCCTTAGATAAAACGCTGCCTGGTAATGCTCTTACAGCTACATGAGCCAGAATGCAATCGAATATCCATGGTGATTTAGCCTTGCATCGTCATCCCAGTGAGGGGGATGCAGGATTTCCACAGCTACATAGCAGTGGATTAATGTAACCGCTCATTACAATTCATGGGAGGCCTGATCCAGCTTCTGTTGAAGGCAAAGTAAAGATTTCTTGGCAGTTGGGGCAGGGGTTTTGTGTCACACTCTGCAGATGCCCTTGCTAGCTCAGAGCTCCCCCAGGGCCTGCGGTCACCAAGGAGGAACCCACATGGCAGTCGGTGTGCTCTGGTTGCCCCACAGAGGACAGCTGATTGTAATCCTGTCAGACAGCCAGGCATAGGTACAGAAAGGTTTAATAGCTAAACCTTGTCTGCCTTGCTTTTCTTTTATGTAAACCTGTGAAGATCTGACTGACCTAGAAAACTAAGTTTGGCAGGAGCCGTGTTGTTGTCCACTTCTGAAAGAAGTGAATGAGTTGGTTTTTGAAGATGGCTCCACAAATACAGACGTGGTTGTGTGTGGATGAAACCAAAGAGGCTTAGCGCACCACATACCATCCAATCTGACTCAAAGTTTGCAGAGAGGCAAGAGAAATTCTCATTAGCCAATATCCATTAAACAGCAAACAGGTTAATCTTGCACCAAACAAACCTTTCATTAGGCCTCGCTTTTAAGAAAGCTTCACTAATGTACGGTTTGCAGCCGACTTTGAAAGATGCAGAAACCAAGCTAAAAGTGGGCCAAGATTAAAGAGCAAATTACTCCCACGGGTCAATCCAAATGACCCCTTCCAGTTTCTTGTAAACATCTAAACCTGTAGACTGTCTAAAGCCCTTGTAACACTGGAGACATCTAAAGGTTGTTTCTATCCCTCAAGTGGTTAAAAGAAAACAAACATCTGAGCCCATTTTATGCTACATTTTCTAGCTTTGCTACCACTAGCAAGCAGAAGAACAAACATGTTTATTGGTACCAAGGCTAAAAGATGGTTCAGCAAAGGGTGTGTTGTGTTATTTTTGCCCTCACAGACAAAAATATATATATATATATTTTAAAAAATGAAAGAGACTTATAATGTTTATAAAAATGTGTCTTTTTGTAGTGTGGTTGAGAACTTTTGACAACCAAATAGGAAAAGTTACCCACTGGTAATTACCTACTGGGCCATGAGAGCCAACCAAATAAAACTGACACCCCTGAGCAAAGAGCACTGAGATCTCAGAGGCGGCTCTTGAAATACTCTAGGTTTGAAAACAGTAGCCTGAGAGCACCAGTCCTTTCCTCTTGGCTGACGAGTACTTGCTGAAGAATGGAAGAGGTTTTCCAGCAGATATTTTGAGTGTCAGGGAAAAAAAAATAACCCATGAATTAATGTGGATTTTGAGGAGAGTGATATTGCCTAAAAATACCATTGTTAGTACAGGATTTTTTTTTTTTTTTTGACAGATTTGACAGATTTATGCAGCACCTCTGACAGTATGAAGTTGTGTGTATGACTTAACCTTTTTATTTCTGCCTTTTGGAGTTCATTCTCTGTCACTGTTGCCCTCTGCATTCAACTCTTCTGTAGACTCAATGCTTCTGACACTCATTGTTATTCTGCTCTGTGCTTTCAACATTATCCCAGTGAGATTCCCTCCCTGTCAAAGCACTGACTTAGTCTACCTCAGAGGACTTTCTGTTGATCTCTAAGACACGTATGAATCCTTCTGGTTTCACTATTGTTATTAGTTGGCTAAAAATGCCAAGATTCAAATGCTTAAAAGAAAAATACTCACAAGCTTCTTTATATCACTTATATGACAATAATATAAATACCACAATTTAGTGCTCTGTTGTGCATTACTGAGAATTATTCGCACTCACACTCTCTTCCTTTCACCTCGCTTGTATGCACCCCAACACCTTTTCCAGGCTGCCTATGGGATGTTGTCTAAGAGTACTGTATAAAGGCACAAGGACTAACTAGCAAAATGCTGCATGGTCTCTTTGATGTCCAGGCCAAACACTGAAAAGCACATTATCTATAAGCCATATTTGTCCTCCTTTCTTCTTGAACCCAAAACAAACCCTGGTCAAGTCACAGATCACTATAAATATTCCCACTAGGCATTAGCCTATTCTTAAAGAAATAGTTGTCAGTTCCAACTTAGCTGCAGGAAACCCTTTCTAGTTTTGTCACAGCTGTGTAGCAGGAGAGTAGAGATGGAAAGCAAATGGAAGCAGATCAGTTTCCCAAGCAGCAGTTATGCCCATTTAAGATGCTATACCCAGCCCAAACTATTCCTCTGGCTGCAGCAGCACATTTCTGGGCCAGTATCCACATGTCCAGCAACTTGCCCAGACTGAACTAGTCTTATTTCTAGGCATGGCTTCAGCCAGCACCAGGATTTCTGGGTTGCAGCTTTTACTCCTCCTGCACCCGTGCAGCCTCTGGCAGCCAAAAGCCATGGCAGAAGCACCTCACTGCAGCACAGCCTACTGCAGCCTCCCCACAGGCCCTGAAATCCCACAATACAGCCAAGAACAAAAGCAGAAGGCTAAATACTGTGCAGTCAATAAGAGTAAACAGAATAATCAGAATTACAGCAGTCATCATCAGGCTGTCACCCAGACTGAGGAACTGGGAGTTCTGGAAGGTCAGGACCACCTGTTTGCTGAGGGCCCCAAGACAGCTCTGAGGAGTCTGGGAAAGCAACTTCTCAGTGCTGAAGGCTCTATTCCATCCCTTAAATGCACACAGCACTGGCTGCTGTGAAAACTGTAATGCTACAACAAAGTACCTGCCTGCATTGCCTATCTTGGTAATACTTACTTGGTGCAGATTGTGGACCTCTGTGAGGCATCACCATCTCATTTCATAAACAAATCAGTTCATTACTAGCCTACTCAGCTGTATCACAAAGCTGGAGACTCTGGTTAAGGACAGTGGCCAGTTCCCTCCACAGCAGCAGATAGCAAGCATTACACAATGGTAACCCAACTACTTCTATCCAATCTTTTCAGCCTCCCTGAAACCTTCCAGAAAGCAATGGGTGCATTGCTCTCCTTGCTTGGCATAACAGATGTTGTACATTGCACCACTGTAACATCAAACTCATTTGTCTGCCCACAGCTGCACATATTGTTGCAGTTAAGGGAGAAAAACAATTCTTGTTCTGTTAGAGTCTTAAGATGTGCTATTACACTTTTAACTATTACACCTCTCCATCTAAAAATATCTCCTACAGACAAGTCTCCTTACCTGAGGAGCTCAGAAGCAGAAACCAGAAGTGTAAGCACCTTCAGCAACAATTAAAAAATAAAAAAGAAAAAAAAAAAAATCAATCTATCACAAGTGGCCCATTCCTCATATTAGAGCTGATCGTTTTACTGCTAATTAAACTACCACTATATCATACAAAATGATTAAAGACTTAACTGAGTCTAACCTTCACCACTAGAGATAGGAAAGTAACAGCAAATCACAATGAAATACATGAGCAATTTAGGTTCTTACTGTAAAGAATAGCTGTCATTTTATTAATCAACAACATAGCAGTTGTCTTGACAACCTATTCTGTATGTTACAGAGAGGCCTGACAGCTTACAGGGCATTGGGTCTGCTGTGCATGAAGATGAAGCTTTGTTGATTCATAATTCCCTCAAGGAGCTCATAATTGTGGATTGCAGTGTTAAACAAGTGCAGACTAAGCACTTAGATCCCAAAGAATAAAAAGTGGGACTGTTAAAAGATTAAAGCAGGAACACTTTACAAAGAAAGGTCACAATAAAAAAAGTGTATCTCATCATCATCAGATAATCAAGTTAATTACTGCTGATCAGGCATGAAATAGCTACAATTGATACTACCTTCAGAAAACTCAAGTTTTCAGCTGGAAGATTAAATCTAGAATTAAAGTAGGGTTAATTTTAAATCCGAGAGTTCACAGGAAGCTGTACTGGAAGAAAAGAAAACCTGAAGTCAGCCCAGTACTTCTAATTGAAGCAGTTTAGAAATGCAAACTTAGAGCTGACTGTTATGCTTAGAGGAAAGAAAGCAGCTCTTCACACTGAGCATTTTCATCTTTCAATCTCTGAGCATAATTACAAGCAGAGAACTCACACCTGTCACAGCCCTTCAGCTTTACAGCCTGCTGCAGAGCTATAGTTGAACCAAGACTTTCTCTTGAACATCCTTGAGCAGTTTGTGGGATTGCCTCACAAAGTGCCCTCCTGCCTCCTCTCAGTGCCTGAGAGACTTTGAAACACCACAAGTTCATTTTCCTCGAGGAAGATGATTTGCAGTTGAAGCTTTTTAAATTACTGTCATCCTTAGAATAATCTTCTACTCAGACCTCTGAAAGAAGGGAGTTTTTATCTAGTCTATGTCAAAGGTTATCAGAGAAACAAACCAGGTAGGAAGTGCTCACTGACCCAGCAAGAGTCAGCTGGGCCTCCTGAAGGAAGATGGAAATGGCTGAAAGACATCAGAGAAGGGAAAAACAAAAACCAAGGTTCATATCACCAGGAGGTGGCTCAGAGCATGCCACCTCCATCCCCCTTAGGGTGGAAACATCTTACATCATGGCTAGCCAGAAAAAGAAGTTCAAGCTGGAACACCGTGCAGCATTTGCCATGGGGGTGGTATTAAGAGAGAGGATGTGGATGAGAGCGAGGTTCGAGGGATTCCCTGGCAACCACGGGGAACGACAAATCATCTGGTTATTTTCATCAAAGTGATAGAAACGGAGTTGATCAAAACAAGCAGAAGGTACTGTTCTGTTTGGTCTGCACACGTTGTACGCTGCCACTTGGGAACTTAATTAGTCTGCATGCTTTCTGCTTCTGTCTTTAGTCTGATGGCATACAGCTGTTCGGCATCGCTGCCTCCTGTGCTCTCCCTGCTGTCGGGGCAGCCCTGCGGAGGGCGCTGTCCGGCCTCCCTCAGCCCGCCGCCGGGGGGAGCGCTGCTGCTGCGGCCGGACAGTTTCATTACCTGATTAATTAACCTGACCGCATCTAGGAAAGGTGTCTAAAGGCGGGGCCTTTGTTTGTTGCCTGAGATAGGTTAGGCCCAGGTGGTTTTCAAATGATGAAGTGAATTGATTTTTGCATGGATTACATGCTTCGTTGTTGATTGTGGCAAGGAGGTCGGTCTGTCTGTGTTACCAGTAGGAACCGACTGCTGTGCAGGACAAACCCTGGAGCCACGTGGTGCTGCTACCACCAGGTCTCCTCTGCTGCAAAACTCAGTCAAAATGCTTAAAAAACCCCATCGTCCTGACTGCAACCATACCTGTGTGATGAGGGAAGAAGTGCGCTGCAGCAGCTCCTCCTCAGCTTGCATCTCAAGGCGGTGGCAGGGCAGAGCTGCTGCGCCCTGTGGGGTCCCATAGGCTGTGCTGGAACAAACATGGCTGAGGGCTGCACGGAACCTTCCAGAACCCGCTAGGGCTGCCCTAGGAAACGTTCCTTCCTTCTGGAACCTGCTAGGGCAGCCCAAGGAAAACTTTCCAGAAGCAAACTGCTGCACAAGACACCTCATCTTGGGGTTGGGTTTAGGTCAGAGAGATTGGAGCAGGGATCACGGCCTTTTCGGTGTCTCTGCTGCCAGCACAGTGGCTGACAGAGTGCCTCTGAAATGCCCTCCCTCTGCAAAGGCACTGAGGCCCACCCAGAGTGAGGAAAACCCACTGAACTGTCGGTGTGCTGAGGATTTCCACTGAGTGCAGGTTATGAAAGCTGATGAACTGGACAGACTGGAGGGGTCGTGCTGCGTGCTGCCCTGTGAGGTGTGTGGAACAGCAATCAGGAAATACAAAGAAGGTGCATCCAAAGGAGGAGGAGAGGCCTGGATGTGAACCACATTGCAAAGGTTTGAAAGGAAAACGGACAGGAGTGGGTTTAAGACACATCTTGAATCTTTGTGCTGCAAAGACTATCTTTGCTTTTATTTAAATTCATTTCCTCTGAAAGGTATTTGTGGCATTCATCTGGAGCAGCAATGCTAGTCCTTATTTCAAGGTATCAAGGCCTGGCACTTTCCCCAGAAAATCTCTTGCCGTGATTTATTGCTGAGTGTCTGGAGAAGCCGGTGAGCAAAATTGTGCAAGGATTTGGAAGATGGGAGAAAAAATCCAGGGCTGAGATGAGGAGGGTTCCATGGCCTGCTCAGACAGCAGAGCAGGGACCTCCTGGGGTTGCCAGCCAAAGCCCAGCTTGAGCTGTGTCTCAGCTAAGGGACATGAGCTCCCACTTCTGGTTGCCTACAGCACCCAACACTCAGATCTGAAGTTACAGCTCAGAGAGAAATAGAAAATGGGCTTTATAGGCTGAGGCTGACAAGAGGCGAAGGGAATGCACCTCTGCAGCATGTGCAATAATGAGATTCTTCAAAATGCCTGTGCCAGTGTGTTTCTTGCACAGAATGTAACAGCCTTGCACTTTGAAGGGGAACATGTATATCTCCCAGCTGGAATGCAGGCAGCATCCCCAGGTCCAGCAGCAAGTCACTGGCTCAGAGAAAAAATGATTTTTTCTCTGCAGTTAAAAAGTTCTACTCCCAAGATTTACCATGCCTCCAAAAAAGTATCCTCCAACGCATGTTTCCTCCCCATTATTTTTTGTCTCTTGTAATCACTTCTCTCATATCCTAGAAATTCCTGTTTTACACGTCAGGTGCTGTGTATCATGCCTCACTCATGAGTTTTACATTCCTATGACATGGCAGACTTTGATACAATTACAGCCTGGTTACACATCTTAATTTATGTTACTATACTGCTGTAGTGATATTGGAGACAAATGTTTAATTCACAGAACCTCGGTTTCAAATTGCAGTCCCTGAATGCAAACAGCAGACTTCAATATTTTTTCATCAATTTCTTAGTTCATAAAAATCAATTTTTGTAGAGTTTTTACACTGTACATAAAAGACTGTGGCATCAATTAGCCTTAATTCTTTTTTTTTTCTTTTTTGGAAACCTCTTTGTAGAAAAATCTCATATTTCAGCAATTTGCATTATCCACACAATCTGCTTTGAAGTTCTAAGTTATGGTAAGAAAAGGATCCACTTATCTGCACATAAAAAATGTTCAAAGCTTATAAATTCCCTGAAACAGATGTACATTATCATTGGATTTGCCTTTCTCTCTTTGCTGTTGCATGGCTAATAGAGTTTCATGTGCCCCCTCACATCCTCCCCATTTAGCATCTTTTCTCTACAGAAGCATGCACCCTACTGTGCCAATCCACACTTCAAAGATTTCTGTCTATCTATTAGAAACAAAGCACAAAGTGAGAACATATGGCCCCTTTTAAATTTCCCACATTTAAGTCAATATCGTTTCTTTTCTCCTTTGGCAAAGAAACATAATAAGGTTTATCTTCTCCCTTCCTAAATCTGCTGGCTCTCTCAAACTGCTTGTGCCAATTCAGCAGTTACTTTGCAGCATCAGACTTGGCAGCACATATGAAAACAAAATCTCTAATTTTTTAAATTGCTTTTATTTCTCCAGATCAAGAAGATTCATTTAAATGATGAAAAAGGACAAAATGTAACTGCACACTTTCAGATAAGTGGATTTTAAACCCATGAAAGGGCACAGCAGAGTCTTGTTCAAGTTCCTTTCATAGTGACATCTTTCCAAGCATTTCCTAAAGGATGGAAGAGCATTTTGGAATCCGAGGCCATACTGAGTATGAGCATTCACTTCTCACATGTCCCAGAGCATCCACAGAAACCCTCTATTATGGCATTAATGGGAGTAGTTAGGCAGTAACAAGATGCTGCGGCCTCTCTTAAGGAAAAGGAATAGTTACTTGCCTCAGAATCACTTCAGTTCTTCAGTTTCCTCTGCTGAAGTCACAGACATAGAGAAAGTAGCTCTTGTGTGCCTGGAAGCAGAAATTTCTGGCCATTTATTCCATCCTCAAGGAGATGGCTAACAGGACAAGCAGACTTAGCTCACAGTGAGTTTCTGGACATTAAAAACAGCGCCTACATAAAAAAAAGCTCCAAGTTAACTTCTTTAGCTCACATTAGAAAGATCAGCAACCACATAAGTAGTATCCTGTGAATGCTGCCTACCTAATTTGTGATTTAATTATAAAGGATTAGGTTGCAGGTATGATGTTTTTAGCAGGACGAGAAATGAAAGTCTTGCCCTGCTCCTGGAAACACTGTGGTTTACTGCTTTAATTCATCGTCTCTAGCTAAGATGACTCCAAGTTTCATACTCCTAAACTGTCAACTTTGTAATCTTTAATTGATTTTAGCATCCATTTATTGGACCAGGAAAATCCTTATAAAAACCTATCCTTGATCAGTGCAAGCTGTGAGTGCCCCAGGGCCCCGATTCTAAGAAGGCATAAATTGAAGTACCTCTGTTTACATCTGCCAATCCAGTTAAGCAGCACAAAGTTTCCATTGAAACTCACAGAAGTTACACGTGCAGAGCCATTGAGGGATATGGCCTTAACAGATGGCATGGCCAAACGGCAAGGAGTGTGATTAAAGACATCAAAAGTAAAAAATATTCCCTGAGAAGGCTGTAAAGAGAGAGGAGGAATGTGAGCCCCACAGTGCTGTTTTTTGCTTCCCTTCATACTTTTGCACTTACTGGAAACTCCAAGTCTCTTTAATTGAGCTTTTCCTCCCTTCCACTCCTTGTAGGGTGAGGGGGTTAATTGCTGCAGACTGAAACATTGCAGTTTTCATTCTCCTGCTTACTACTGGCACGATGAGTGTGCAGGAATGCCTTGGGCATGCAGTGCACAGATGTGCATGCAGCAGTTGGAGCAAGGGTGGAATAAATACCTCCAGCCTCTATGGCCATGGGTGTCTGTAAAGCGCTTTATCTGTGACTTTAAATATCAGCACTGGCCAAGTGAGACCTTAATGCTAATTGCCATGGCATTTCACTGTTTATCTTAGTTGAACTAGCATTACCAGTCCTGGTTGTTAACAACCTCAAGTGGCACTTTATTCATCTATCAACAGTCTTATCCTGTGAACAAGCAAGCAAAGAACTATAAACACCCACTCCAAAGTCACTTTGCAGGTTTAAACTAAAGCCCTTGGAAAAAGGCCTTTCACAGAACTCCAGTGAGAACAGACAAAATACAAGCTTCAAAACAACATTTTAATCTACAAAGTTTTATTTGTCTTTTTAAACTTGTAAACCATAAAAAGAGCTTATCAAATATCTGAAATTAGTACAAGAAAAAATGATGACTTATATAGCAAACTGCATTTGAAGGTCCAAATTCAAAGACATGCATGGGGTTCTCCTGGTTTCCATTTGTGAAGCTAGAGACAAATTTGGCCCAGTTAATTAGGTGTTTTATTAAAAAATTCACAAAGCCTAATGTGCTTCACTGAACAAATAGAGCAGAATGGGAACGATTAAGTGCACGAATAAGCACTCAGCACCAGAGGATCTGAACCCGGTTTTCATTCGTAAAGTACAGGCTAACCAAAATAGCACATCTCTTAGCTAGGAGCAATTACAGGCTTGCTTTGCCTTCATGGACTAGGCACTCAAAGGAAGACACCAACTCCACTTCCTAAGCACTTTGCAAAACAAAACATACAAAGACTCAGAAAGCACAGTGCACATAATTATCAATACTCCTGATATTGTTAGATTAATTCCTGCCCATTTCCAAATTTATAAAGCCCCTTAACACTGTCTTCAACATTCTTGTGAAACTCCTGGAACTGTCTACTCTCCAGACCCTGAAATACCAGGCCAACGAGACAATTAGTGTGATCCAGTCTGCAGTTTCTTGTGACATCAGGATTAGACTTGGTGTCAGTAGACTTCCAAGGCAAAGTTAGTGCTTCGCAGTTAGAAAACATGGTAGACATGGAAGCTTTGGGCAACGTTTAACCAACTTGTTTGTAATCAAGAAGAGAAGGATCTGATGCTCTAATTCAAGGTGAATACTAAAGAATATAAAAAACATCTATAGAAGAAAAACCTCAGGTAATGCAAAAACCTCCCTCGACTTGGACTGGTACTCAGGAACCCAGGGCAGAGTTTCTCATTCTGCCATGCCAATGAGCCCCAGTGACTATCCACAACTTTCCTGCTTTGTGCCTCCCACTGCACACTGGAGATGGACCTCTTCTAGAAAGTCTTTCAAGTTTCCCCTGTGAAATCTATTCTATGAGCTATTATTGCTGTTTTGTGAGCAAAAATGTACCACAAGAGATTCATAAAAGTAGTATGAATGTAGCTTCTACATACAGTATTTTTTTCCTGCCTCCTTGCGGTTTTTTCCTCCACTGGTAGACCGTCCTTTGCTATTCTCACACTTCACAAATCTTTCCATCCTTCCTTTGTCACTCCTTCTTCACAGCTCTAAACCTCACAGTAATCCATATGGATAGTCCTTAAGTCCTGCTATTTTAAAACAAAGAAATTAGAAGAACTCATCCATATCATTTCTATCACTTTAGCTCAGTAGGATTGAATTGTCTAGAATTATATAGAAATACAGAAGTAAATTAACTCATCACTGAAAACCTCTCTATTTAATAACTAGCATCCAAACTGCAAATAAGATGCAGTATAATGCCTACTGAATAATTTCAATAGAATGTTATTTGCTTTTCTAAGTCTGTTTCTTTTAGCCCATTTTTAGCACATTTTAAATGTATACAAGTAAAAAAAGATCCTAAACCTCCCTCTTCCAAGTCAAATCAACCAAACAGTTGCTAAGTATGTGAAGAAAATAAATAATTATGTGATAAATTGTGGGTGGTTTTGCAGCTAAGTGCATGAGAGAAGAAATCTTCTTCCAGAAGTTATGCAGAAAACCAAGGCCAATTTTTATTTCATGGATTGTCTAACAAGTTTCTGCTTGGTAGATTAAAAAAAAAAAAAAAGCAGTCTGATAATGAACATGATGCTGAATACAAGTTAGTTCCCACTGAAACCGTACATCATGTTTGGAAATGTATTTTCAGATTTTGATGAATTGCATCAAGGTAATTAAAGGTGAGAGCTGATTAGCTGACATGTTTCCAAACATGAACATTCTTGCCTACACTCCAGGCAAAAATTATGTTAAATGTTTTTGCAGATTTTCTAGCACGATGAATTTTCCCAAGTGTAACTGTGCCCCAAGGGGCCTAACTTTCTTGTTAATTGGAATACAAATGAAATCTGTCACTCAATAATTGAGGTACACAACGACATGTGAAGAACAGTAAGCATTCATCATATCTATATAATTATGTGGCAACACTTAGACTGTTGAGCAAACACAGTAGTTACCCATTAGTAAGAGATCACCTCTGCCAGTGTATGTTCTGGGGCATTCACTGACTTCTGACAGAGGATACCTTTTCGTACAAACACATACATATCACTTCCTCTAAGTTACTTCTCCAGCTGTATTTGCTGTTCTGTGCTCATGGTGACTAGGGTAGGAAGGCAGCCAGAGGGGTCAAAGATAACGTGGCTTGCAGGGTTTGCCTGAAGTGGGTGGTCTGCTGCTACATCAGGAGAGCCTGTACTTCAACCATGGGCAGAACTGGGTCTTAGTTTCTGTTAGTGAATAAATGATGGGTGGATGTCTGAAAGACATTTGGAAGTGCTTTATGATACGAATATAAAGCACAGCACTTCTGCTCATTTTAATCAACTTACCAGCTTGATCTCTTATACGTCTCTATTTAATATCAGCTATTACAAAACCATCAGCAGTAAGATGCATAAAAAGTAAATACTGAAATCACTGCCTGCACATTAAACCTACAGTACTGGAATGAAATTATGGGCACCCTGAAGCCAGTGACAATCTGGTAGTTTTACCAGAGATTTCACTGGGACAGAGATTTTACTTTGCTACCCTTAGCTTTGTTCACTTTGCATGAGGTACTCTTGAAGTTGTGGGAAGAGCTTAGCAATCCTTATTTTAGAAAGCTTGGTTTTCTCAAAATTCTAAGTAGCAGAGCAAAATTTTTCAGCTGAAATGTTCATTAGCAAGCAGAGCAAATTTGGGGATTGCCTTCATTTTGCTGAATTGTTTTACTTAAAAATAGAAAAAAGTGAGGGAAAAGGCTGCTGTTTTTGTTCGAAATCACTTAATGCCATTCCATTTTATTTTCAAATAGTAACAACTAAATACTAAACTCTATTTTTTTCTCCTTGGAAATTAAATGTTTTGTTTGACCAGAAACTAAACTCTTTTAATTTTAGATTTGGCCACAGTTTTAACCCCTCTCACTCAAATTATAATTTTTTAAGGTTTTCAGAATTAAAACCAACCTGAGAAATCAGTTACATGACCCAGCTCTAATAGTAGGGGACAAGAAATTTAATTTTTAAAGTTAGCACTTTAATTATAAAGCCAAAGCATAGCAAGTCCATACCTCATGATCTGATCCTATTCCCAAAAACGTTAATGCAAGCTCTTTCATCAGTGAGATCTGCAAGCACTGACAGCAATTGCAATAAGCTCCTGAAATCCACGAGAAGAAGAAGGAAATATACTTTCTGAACTAGTAAAACTTTAATGAACAGGGGGTTCTCTTGGCACAGTTTTTGCTGTTAAATAAATAAAGCATTTAGTCAAAACCATCTATATTTACTATACAAAATACTGAAAAGCAAACGTTTTAAAAGATACGGAAAGTTCGGGTTCTGTGAAAAGAAACTGTGCTACATGTTACTCACACTTAATGCACATAACACAACTGCAGAACAGTATTTAGATACTGCATGTTCATACATGGCCGGTGTAAAGTTTTAGCATGGGGATGCCACGTTATTAGCAGATTGTATTTCACAGGATCTAAACAAGGCAGAATGTGTCTTTTGAATCTCCAAATATAAAACACCAACCAAATTAAAGCAAGGCTGTATTCAGTGGCCAAGTTGTGTTACATTCCAAAGCTCACTTGCACAGCTAGTACTGCACACTTCTCATTCAGATGGAATTTTGTTGTTGGCGCTGTTATCTTTTCAAGCAAAGTTATCTTTGAGTGAGCGGGCTTTTATGCCCCTTTGCAGCCCTTTCTTAGAAAAACCTACAGCTCTGAGAGCATTCTAGTTTTCCAGAACATTTTCTGGTTTTTAGCAATGGTCTGCACTAGAAAAATTGACAAGGAAATAACTCTCACCTCCCAGTCTTTCTGACATACGTCCCACTGAAAAGAGAACAGCTTTAAGTATGTTTTCAAAACAAATAGCATGGCATCCCTCCTTGGATGGAATGTACACATGTGTGTTTGCATGCGGTATAACGTAAGTCACTCGAATACATCAGACTTTGTTAACACTATAATATAAATAAGCTTATTCCTTCTACTAGACATATAAATGCCTTTTTTTTGCAGTCCATAATTATATATACATTGAAAAGAATGATATACAAGCAGCAAAAAAGGCTTAGACTAGAACAACTCAGTGGTAACTAACCAAATTTGTGGCCTTTTCACGTTTTCAATACAGAGAGTTCTGAATATAAATATTTTTGGACTTTAGGAATTTAAAAAATAAACAGAACAGTATAGTTGTCACACAGATCAAACACATTTTCAAAACATTTTTTTAGATTTAACAGAATACACTGTTGACAGCTTAAAAAAAAAAAAAAAAGCATTTTTTTTTAAAGAGGACAAGAAGCCCAAACTATTGCTGATTCAGGGAGACAAAAGATGGACTTATTTACCAAGAAGCAGCGATCCTACTCCCATTCCAAAAGAAGGCAAAGCCTTCAACTTTTTATGTAAAAGCTGACGTCTCTGCGTTCTGAGGAAGGGCGACATCCCTCTAAATGTGGTCAGCAGTTCTGGTCAGCACTCCTTTTTGGACTGATCAACTCCAGTCAGTGAAAAGATAATCATGAAGGGCTTATAGCAATGTGGGATAGTTACATTTTACAATATATACTATAGACAAAATACCACAACATTTAAAATAATTAAAACCAAAAGCAAATATGTTTGATAGAACAGTTATATTTTTATGTGAGGAGTTCCCTACTTCGAAGTACCAAAAGCAATGTAGGTGATTTTCAGTCACTTTCTACCTGCAAAACAGTGAACTTTATAAAACCCAACCGAATGTATTATAAAGCTGGGCCCCACAGAAAGTAAATCTTGACTGCACTGACCTTTTTTTCCACTTTTACAATTTGCTTTTGACTCAAATTTCTCAGCAGCCAGTATGGTCTTCTGAGCATGGTCTCATTCTCCCTCATAGAAAGGAAGCTCTTTGATATGAAAAAAGTAGAAGAGGCCAGAATGACTGTGAAAGATCTTTTTTTACATGTTGAATTGTCTCTAAAATGGGAGAATCACAAATTGCTAGGTGCTGCAGAAATTTAAATTGGAGGCGCCTATGAAAATGCCATGTTACGTTTTATAATGTCACTGTTACTGAAAAAAATCATAATGTTAATACTCAAACCACAGATCTCTAAAACACAACAAAATGTACCTGAGAGTGTGCATATTTATATATATATATTTATATTTATATCTTATATATATTTGCCAACATTTAAAGTGAGAAAGTATATTTTCCTCAATTCTTTCTCAAAACAAAGAACTGTGGATTTAAACAAAACAAAAACCCCAAATAATCCCTCTGCTTCCCAAACCCCCATCAATTATACTTATGGCCCAAGCACTAATGTTTAGTGATGGTTTTGAGAACACCATTTCACATCCTCCTCTTTTCAAATGGTTATCCCAGACAGAATGGAGAGTAAGCAAGAGAAAAAAAAAGTGTATTTAAATACTACTCAGTACATAACAAACTGTATTTGTGTCAGTGAAGAATCTCAAAGAAAATAAAGTGTAAGTTGTACAGATGTAGCTCTGTTGACAAGTATAGCTAATATTTCCATGTAATTAAGATAATTTGAAAGGATGTGAACACAAACAGGCTACACCAACGCAGTATATTAAAATTCCCCCTGTAGCACATTACAATCAATAAAAAGAAAATAAAATCTGAATAATACTAGAGGTAGCAGCTGTTTGTATTTTCTGTTATTCTGAGCATCTCTGGAGTCCAAAACTTCGAACATTGCTCCCCTGATAAAAGGCTTGTGTGCGATCAGCCGACATACAGCAAGCAGACTGGTAAGCTAGATGTCTGCAATAGTGTTTGAAGTATCTTTCCTTCTACAATGGAAGTAGTACTTGTAAAGAAGTGCGTTGACGACCTGCATTAAATCACAGCTCAAAAAGCTATGGCTGTTTGCTGTTTTACAAGCCACTTTAAAATAAAAATCCACAAGTTGTTTAAGTAAGCTATGCAGTTCCACAACATATAAATAGGGTGAGTTTCAAGAGTTCCATATAACCTCTAAAATAAATGCTAGCTGAATATTAATGGAGTAACAATAATATTAATCAGTAATGCCTTGGTTCTGGTGTCACAAGAACGTGCTTCCTTCATATGGGATGATTCCTGGAGGATGTTGGTGGGATCTGTTTTATGTCTGATAGAAGTGATGGTAGTGGTGGTGGTGCTCGTGGTGGTGGTGGTGTTCATGTCTCTGTATCATTTGTCCAACTTGACCTTCATATAGAATGACTGTTGGCAGGTCTCTCACATGTTCCTTTTCTACAACTGTCCCTGGAGACTGGAAGGTTTTGCACATTTGGTGATTCTCCTTTGCTCTCTGCTTATGCTTCTTGTGAACCTGCTGAGACTGCAAGGGGAGATAAGGAAGATTCTGGCCCATCCGTGCACTTGGGGAGGCCATTGGCATGGCCCCTGCTTGAAAAGGTTTATTTCTTACTGCCCTTCCAGAATGCACAGGAGCAACATTTTTACCCTGGGCCTTGGGAGATCTCACAAAGTGCTTGTTTGAGTCCTGGTTCCGGAGCCTCTGTTGGATTTCTGCAATCTTGGCATAAGAACTCTCAGCCAGATTGATGTGGCTTGGATCCACCACTTGAGATTTCCTATGGTGGGCATGGAAGGTTTCAGGTTCGTGGGAACGGGATCTAGTTTGACTCACAACTCTGCTTGGTGGGTCATGTTTTTGAACTGCTGGAGGAGAACCTAGAGAATAACAAGCTGGATTAGTCATCTAGTATTTCAGAGTTTTAATTAGTAACATACAGTTGGCAGGGATAGCATTATCAGCAGAGTGAATTTTTCCTAAGGAAGTAAATGCAATTATAACTGTCTAGTTTAACTGCATTTAATAATTTTGAGTGGTAAATAATACACACACATATATCTTCATATGTAAACATATATTCCATTATATGTATTTAAAAGTTATTGCATTTCATTCTCTTCCATTCATCTATTTGAAATGCACCAAAATAACTATGAGCAGAACAGTAAGAACTTGACAGAGGGCAGGGGGAAGAGAGGAAATCCAAATTACTTTAACTGGGGAACCGAAAGCAAAATTCCAGATATGAACCCATATTCTCTGATTTTTTGGTCTGTAATGAGTACAAAAAAAACTTCCAAGTATATGCTGGTATCATCTTGAGAATGACCTCTACTATCCAAAAATCAATCCTCACCTCATCCATAGACTAAACTTAATAGTTCAGATACAAAGATTATTCTCCTAGGCTCACCTCCAAGTTTACCTACACAAACAAGTACTTCAAAGCAGGCTTGCAGCACATTAACCACTCCATTGTGATTCCACCTTGCAGCATTCGTGCAATTTTTTCCTTCAAAATTCCTTTCCCCTGATGTGGAACATTCAACTAAAGGAAGAAAAGACCAAAAGCTTGCAACATAAACTACCAAATTACCTGGCCCAAACTTTGATGTGTAGTTTTCTATTCCTGCAAGATCCAAATAGTGGTTTCTCCTTTCAATGTTCTCATCAACACAATGACGATAGCACTCACTTTGCTCTGGATTGTTCTCACTCTGGTGATATCTGTCAGCAGAAAGCAAAATTACAATTCAGCAGAAGTTCTTTATTGTTGTTATCACCATCTGCAAATCAACAACTAATGGCCTCTTTGAAGTGACAGGAGCGGCTCACAAAGAAACAACAAATGCTTGAAATTCTGGGTGACCAGATTTGCTAAGTTGATAGGCTTGAACTGGCTGTTCTTTCCTCTAATATAAATTGACCCAGATGTTGCAAAGCAAAGGAGGCTTTCCAATTGCATCACACATACAAAACCAAATAAAAATGCTTCAGGGATTTATTACATTCTATCTTAGAGCCAAACCATTCAACTGATTCTCTAATCTGGACATGCCTGCTGTTCGATTCACCTCTGTCCCCACCACTGTTAGGAAGTGTGAGCACTGGGGGAAGCCTTGTGTCAAATACACACTTGTGTATCTGCTTCAGAAAGACAAGCAGCAGGTGTTGTAACTAGAGAGAATCTGGGGAGAAGAGGTGTTGGTAGGACACCTGGAGATAACTGCTGCTTTCCAAAACACAAATAATAGGGTCAGATCAGCCACTGGCTCCAGAATCTCAACTCCTTTTCCTGCTCAGCTTTGCAATTTTATTTATAGCAGAACTATTTCCTGTGAATGAATATCTGAAATACCATTCATTTATGAGTCAGAAAAGAAGTCAGCTAGAGATTTATAGTTGTCCAAAAATTTAATTTCAGCAGTTTAAGTGGATGTTTGCAGATATGAGCAATGTATCTTCAATATAACAAATAGGACAAGAACTGCCTGTCATTCAGATACTTCACTTCAAAGACCACAAGATGCTCTGCTTTTTCATATACTCCATGTGACTGCAGTGATGTCAGCCTAAGACTGGAATTTGTTCTTGCATCTTATATGAATTGCTAAGTATAGGTTCCATTCTATATGGTAGCAAGTACTCAGTTTCCAGATTTCCAGGCGTTACTGGAAAATGCTCTTTGGCATGAACTGCTTTCCTGGTCTAGGGTCACACTATTCAAGACATTACAGAACTGAGTTCCTAGTGTCTGTGTCATACAGAGGTCTTCAGGTTCTTTGGTGAATGTCATAAGACTTGACCTACCTGGAAAATAATTTGGTAGAGGTAGAGTCTCCTGAATGAAGGAGAGCCTTCCTGGAAAGCAGCTAAGCTGTAAAGACTGAGTCAGCTTTGAATTTCAGAAGTGACATGTGGTACTGTCAAAAAAGAGGGAATGTCCAGATGCTCTTTATTTTTCTAGATAGGTTGCCAGCTAGGTACCCTACCTGCAAAGACACCTTAAAGGTTGTTACTCTTTAGCAAATCAACTTAAGAGATCTCTGGGGTAGAACTTGGCTAACTGATGTTGCCAGGTTGTCTATAGAAACTATCAGCACAACACAATACAAGCAGTGAAGACAGTGCACAATCAACCCTCAAAAAAACACTGTTGGGTTTGATCCAGCACATTAAGTAACGTTGCACACAGCACTGTCTGTTGAAAACAGAATTAACAGAGAACCTGTTTTTTTTTTTCTTGTAATAAATTCCATCTCTCATCAAGATATTGAAGAAAAGCTATGCCAGTACTGCCACAGCCCTCCATTCTAATAGCTTTCTTGCATGCAAGATGGTGTTCAGCAATACAAATATACACAGCAAAGCAATTATACAGTGATGAGAGATGTGCTTCACTGTCAGAGAGAACTAAAAGTACGTCTGAGAATGGAGCCATCTGGCACCCAGCCGCACTGTGCTCTTCTGCTTGTGTATGGGAATATCCAGGCATGCATCAAGCATGCATCACACACAGTGTAACAATACACATTTCTGCTACTGATAAAGAGGGTAGATTTCAGCTGGATATAAAGAAAGTCTTCCACAGTGAGGGTGGTGAGGCACTGGAACAAGTTGCCTGGAGATGTGGTGAAAGCCTCATCCCTGGAGACTTTCAAGGCCAAGCTGCACCAGGCTCTCAGCAATCTGATCTAACCGTGGATGTCCCTGTTCACTGCAGGGGAGCTGGACTACATCATCTTTAAATGTCCCTTCCAACTAAGGATTCTGTGATTCTATGATATATATTTGTTTTTAATAAAAAAAGGCATCTATTTAAGAATTGTGGAGTGTATGAAAGCTCTGTCTAAAATTCCCACACTGTACTGTCATTCTAATGGTAAGTATACAGCAACACAGTGGGTAAATGGAATAGAGTGGTGACAGAGTTCTGGGCAGAAAAATGCAGAGACATTTCCTGAAAGCCACACTCCCAGATAACATACAGCTTAGAGCAGCCAGGGATAAATCAAGCAGGGAAGAAAGAGTGAGAGAGATTGTGCATCCATAGTAAAATTAAGATGTTTAGAGGCTGGTGTGCATCATATTTTCCATGTTGCACTAAACCAAAGCAGGGTGGCATCAGGATATCCAACTCACACAGCTGCCTGCCAGCTCTCCTCCACCACCATTTTCTAACCTCGCATGCCAGGCAAGCTAGCTATGAATGTAGTTGCTTGATCTTGATACTTGCATCAGCCCTACGGGTGAAAACTTCTGCCTGTAGCTTCCAGCAGTTGAAAAATCTAACCCATTTATCTCCCACCTTCAGGATAAAAACATTCCTATCTTGAATATTAATCACATCTTGCCTAGAATTCCTAAGTGACTGAATTTGTGAAATGTGTGCACCTCTCACAAGTTCTCATTGCTGCTCTTGAGGGGAAGCTCCAGTGCTAATATCATGAGACAGTGATGAGGCTCAGCTTTCCTGACAGCAATTTAGCCAGAGTGCACCAATACCAATGCAGCACACACAGTGGCCAGACTCTTTGTCCTGTCGACATTTGATGAGATGGAACGAAAACTGTCAGACGTTGACAGTTGCCTGATGCTGCTCCACAAAGGTACACATTTGTGCACTCTAGGAAGCCTCCTACCACAAGGATGAGAAAGACAAATGCAGCAGGGCCAAGCATCTACCCTAATATTTGATGCCTATGGATATGAATGAAAAGAGTGCCATTCCTAAAACATTTCCAAAAACAGGACTTTAAAGGTGGATAAGAGAGGGACTTGAAACTGAACAATGACTTTTGCAATAGATTATCAAAGAGTCCATTAAGTTTAAAGAGCAAATCTTTGTCAGTGGAAACCTAGGGATCACTTTTAGACCAGTAAGCAAAAACTTTCTGTTTACACTCAGTGCTCTTTATTTCATGAAAGATCTTGTACAGAGTTACTAACAGAAGTCATCTTTAATTCTGAAATTTAATCCAGCTGCCATTCACACAATGGAATAGCTCATTAACATTTTTACTCTGCCCAGAAAAGGGAGGCACATTTTTGTTGTCATTTTTTAATAAAATTGAATGCTCTTTCTTCTGATAAATTTATCAACTCAATACTTTTTTTTTTTATAAATATCCCTAAATCTAAGGAATGCCAGAATTGATTTTTATTTTGCAGCGGAAGAAACAAATACAAATGCAATATGATTACTATGGCATTTCTGTAAATATTCTTGTCTTCCTTAGCATGAAGTAGAAAGTCCTAAATGAAACTGATACTATACACTGAAATGACCTATTTGGAGCAACAGATCACACTAAAATGCATCAGAATCATCTGCATTTGTTTTATTTTCCTACCCATTAAAATACCCAGTTCAGAAAAGGAATAGCACACCTACATTTGACTGAGAGACAAACATTTTTCCTAGCTGTAAAAAATTTAATGCTTGAAAAATACATTGCAAATGACTAGCATATACTGTGAAATTCAGTGCCAGAAAGAAGTCACAACAACAGGGAGACAGATATTCTTGCCAGCCTTGCAAAAGGCATGATTACACATTTTCAGAAGAAAAAACCTGCTCAGGACTGGCATCCAAAATAATACTGTACATTCTGTTAGGAAAGAACTAAAAGTCCTTTTTTTGTCTGATCTCTAGATGGCTGCAAGTGTACCCACAGCTGTTCAAAAAAGAAACTACTGTGCTTGTGCTCTACTGGAAATGGATGCATTCTGGGGAAACGGCTTTAAACTAAAAGAGGTTAGATTTAAGTCAGATGTTAGAAAGACATTTTTTACTCAGAGGGTGGTGAGGAGGAATAGGCTGCTCAGAGAGGTTGTGGATACCCCATCTCTGGTGGCACTCAAGACGAGGCTGAAGGGATTTTGAGCAGCCTGAACTAGCGCATGGCAGGGGGCTGGAACTGGATAATCTTTAAGGTCCTCTCCAACCCAAGCCATTCTGTGATTCTGTGTAAGTAATGCAGGCTGGATTCCATTGAAAAACAACAGGCATTTTTTCAAACAGGCATTTTTTCAAGTAGTGAAATGTTTTCTGAATTTCATGAATTAAAAAAAAAGAAAAAAGGAATGAAATGGAATGGTCCTAGTTTTCCTTCAAGATTACAATAAATGTATTGGTTCTAAGTCAGCAGGCTAATTCTTACACAAGTGATACTTAATAACTAATTCCTTAAAGGAGCACCTGATATGGAAGTGGGGAAGCAGGGTTTGTGGCAAGTGGGAGTCAGCAGAGACAGCTACTCTGCTAAGAATGCTGAGATGAATTTTCCTCTACTGACTGCACAAACATACTCTGTCAGCAGGGCTGAGCCACACACAGCTGCTGTAACCAGAACTACTGCAGCAGAAGGGAGCATGAAGCTAGCAGCATGCTGGAAGCTCTGATGGTGCATACCCAGTAGGACATGCCCTATGAAGACTGCTTTCTGCATAGCTGAGTCTGTCTGCTCTTCAGCCACGAGCTCCATTTTCCCCTCATTCTGCACAACATTTCAGTGCCAGCTCAAAGCTGCTTCCTTCAGGAGGAAAGGCAGTAGAAGTGGTTATGATCCACTGAGCAAGAATGAGTCAAAAAAGCCTGGATCTAATTGAACTGACCAGTGAAAAAGATGGGCTGAAAGGAGAACGGGGACAGGCAGGAGCTGGCATCTATGAAGATGAAAAGATTTCAGGACACTTTTAGCCAGAAGGCTGTATTGTATTGCTTAAAATTCACTAATAGGTACAGTATCTGCAGATAGCATCTAGAGAGACATTACATGTCCTCTGTGGAGCAGGCAGAAGAAAAAACAAGAAAAGAACTTTTCCACTTAAAAGAAACCTAAAATGTAATCAAAACTTTGTTGCTGCTTTTTTGTACAAAGTATTCACACATTGAAACTATCAGCTGCCTGTTCCAGGGAGAAAAAACACTCTAATGCTGCTGCTTTAATATTTTTAAATCAATAAATAAATACAAATTCATCAATAGTTGAAGATCCCTCAAAGCCACCCAGTTCCTCTCAGAAGGCTCATTTCTTTTCCCTTACCTGAGAGAAGCTCGTTGCTTCTTTTCAGAGCTTCTTAACTCTTCATTGGCTTTGCTTTCAGCCCTATGCCTTGCACTCTGCAAATCTGCCAGCAAGAAAAAAGACATTATTCTCACATTGCTGTCCTTCCTAATCAGTATAACTAACATGCTACATGGCAAATACAATTTTTCTAGTTCGTAGATCAAGATGTGATGCATCATTTCATAAAGCCTTCTTGCAAGTGCTTTTGCCCACAGGACATATTTTAAGCAGACATAACCTTGGCTGTAGGACATTAGTCAGGGTTGGGCTGAGGGCCATTTGGTTGGTTAAATGGAGCCACATTCACACTGATAAACTTGTCCCTCAGGAGGGCTTGGTAGTTTGGATTTCAATCTTGCACTAATGCATGACAAAGCTTTCCAGCAGTGCAAATTTTCTTACGTATGCACTTGGCTGAGTAGACGTCTATATTAAAATCAAGATATCAAGGCTCTTATCCTGGATAAGGTGCCCCACATTTTCTACTGAAGTATTACACAAAACACTGTAAGAATTTTAATTTAGTACTACTTAACCTACTGAAGCAATTACGTTCATACAGCTATTATTAGAGTGAATCTAAGGTGAACAATCCATCGTAGTATAAGCCATTTTATAACAGCATGCTCCTCCAGTATTGAAAAAATGTGTGCAATTTTTACACATTGACTCACAAAGTTCGGTTACGCTTAACTGTTTATTTTTATACAGCAACAGTGATAGGTACTTGCAAAAAGACTTTTTATCCACACCTATTTTCACACAAACTGAACACTGTAATAATAGCATAGTTAGAGTGGCATAAATAGAAAAGGCCTTAAATCTGCCTTTCAGTATGCAAACACAATTACACAACACACACAATTTTTCCTCTTGTTGCTGCCAAGAGAAAAAACTCAATCGGAAGCAGAACCCTAATTAGCTTAGCATACATGGAAAGAAATGTAGGCAATTTTGTACCTAAGATCTTAAAACAGATTAATGGGGTTTGAAATAGCCACAGAATCATTTGCTTTAAATATTTATTTATTTGTATTGACAAAATATGAAGATGAATGTTTAAGACCCCCTTAAATTTTTTCATCATTTTTTTCCCCGTTGTTGATCACACATCCTTACCAGTATGATTTAACAATATACTTTTCTTCTTCTGGCTGCCATCTGGTGCCACAGTAAGTTTCACTCGCAGAGTTTTACTGGAACTAGGAGAATGGTTTACTGATGCATCAACTACCTCATAGATGGTATGAAGCAAGCTGGTAATATCCTATGATGGATTGAAACACAGACAGATACAATATTGTGAATATTGTGAAAATTGTATGAATCCAACCTCAATACTCAAGACCAGTTTAGGCCTGAGTCTTTTAAATGCTTAAATATCCTCAGAAGTCACTGAATTCAGAAGAACTGATCTTGCACAGAACCTTGCATAAAAGGATAAATTTTTCTCATCTGTTAGCACCCACTTTTTCCCAACAGAGACTGTAAAGGATCTGACAGACACAGAAGGAATGATTCAAGTTGATCCATACTCTTTCTTCATCAAATGGTTAAGATTTCTGAAAGAGGGCAAACCAGATTAAAACAATAACTAAAATACAAGGTATTCAAGTTTCCAAAACATGATATGAATGAATGAAATTGTGTTCTGCCTTTATTTTCTTTTGGTTTCAGTAGAACTCAGGGATAATTATTCATTCTGCAGTAAAAACTGAGTTCACTTGATCAAAACAAATGCAGCAATTGAAGAAAAATTTGGACATTTTTACATCCCCAGTAAATCTTACTACTTGCTTTTTTCTTCTTGCATGCCTAACTGGATGATTATATAGAGGAAAACTAGTAAGAGATGTGACAGAACTGTAAACTTCAGGTTTGGAAGCAGCCTGTCTGTTACTCAACCATATCTGTACTGTGACCTAGCTTACTCTGCAAAATTTCTACCAGTTCTGAGGTTACAATTTTGAACAGCAGAGATTATCATTCCAGTCTATTACAGAACGTTCTTGTGAACATCTTTGAAGGCAACGAGGCATGAACAAATGCTGACATGTCCAGCTATATTGGAGTAAACACTAGCCATTTTCATTGTTTCAAACAGAAGAAACCCCCAGCAGAAACACCACTTTTGTAGCCAGAATATCACACAATCCTCATTATTTAACCAGGTTTGAAGGTGACATAGAAATACTAATTTCTGCTCACACAGTATTAATGGTTTTACAGTAAACGATCTTCCAGCTCAATAGCCAGATTGAATAACTGAAGTACTAAGGACTGAACAGCAGGCCTCAAACTGAAGTTGACCACTACGTGAATCTCACAACCAAGTGTTATCAGTATCCAATCATTAGTGAAATATGTATGATCATTAGTGAAATATGTATCTTGAACAAAACATCTCATCTGCGAGAGATGTAGCTTAGGTAAAGCATTTTGAAAATGTACAAACCTTTCCTTGTTTAGAAGTATAGCGTCAAGGCCTCCTAGCACAAAAACTTCCTTGGTTCCTCCTTAAGCCCTAGCCATGATAGAGGTAGAATCCAAAAAAGGAGAATAAAAGAATGAAACCAGATGTTTCTGCCTAACTGTCCCATAAACTTGTTTGTTCAAAGACAGAAGCTGGACCTTCTTGTAGCAAAGTTGGAGACCTCACCTACGAGTGGACGCACTGCGTAGGACCTCCCAATTGCCAGGAAAGGCTCTCCAAATCCCCACTGCAACCAGGGCTCCCCAAAGGCTGCGGATCTGGATGATGGTAAAGTATTAGGGCAACTGGCGATGTACCTTTTCTTAATCACTATAATTGACCTTGTAGAGTAATGGAGAGGTGCTCTACCTTGTTCTGTGTTATTCTTGCCATATCATTTCACTTGTTCTCATTGCTTTAAGCGAACGTAAAAATAAACATAATAACTTGGTGTCTGTGACCTTTGTGCTGACCCCATCCATTGGCAGAACAATAACTAGATGCTTGAAGGTCCAGACTTTGTCTTAAGTTGTACGCTCTAGAATTTTTCTGCTCTCAGAGAAGTTTCTCCAGATGTATGAGTTGAAGACAACATATTCATAAAAAGCTGTATTTTTTTTTCCACCACGAATCTCTAAATGGGCTGTTACTGCCATATCAATAGTCACTTCCCATTCCCTTGACAAGAATCACTGTCTAAAGTCTGAATGAGGAAGACTGCTCAGTGACAATCTAGCAGTCACGTCACAGCTCTTTAACACATCTCACTCCTCACACATCCACCCTACTCTGAAATGTAGCCAGACATCTAGATAGACGCAGTCATATCTGACAGCTAGCTAGAAGGGCTGAGTTTTTATTTCAGCTAAAAGAAAAATGCAGCCAGTTAGGAACAGACAAACAAAATGCATGTCTTCTATATACTCTCCATAAATTATGTTTTAGAAGCTTTTTGTTAGAATCCTACACCTCCACAAACCAAACCTCTTCTTTGGCAGAGCATTACAGCAGCACATTTATTGTTAATGGAGCCTCACACACTCAGCACCTTGGGGAAATGGAGCTTTTCCCATACATTCCTTAACAACTGTTGGTTAGCCAACAGGGCATCTTTCTATGCAAAACTATTATCAAGAGATTATTATCAACTCTTTCATTCACAACAACCTATTTCCCTCCCTTTTTTCAGCTACACCAGGTGTTTGTACAAGCTTATCATTTACTTTGTTTTTACTTCAATAGCAAAGCCGTCTTTACTCTCCACCCTTGTTTTTTGGTGATGAGGTTTAACTTGCTAATTGGCACACAGTCTGTCGCTCTTGTTCTGTGAGGGTCTGTCAAGCCACTTGACTCAGCAGTTTTAAAAGCACTCCCAAATGCTGGCAATGAAGGCCAGATGCAGTAATGTGTGACACATACTTGGCAAATCAGAAATATATGCACACACATCATATCAGGACAATTTGCACCTCACAGCCAAAAGGACATGGGTCAATCCAAATTAATGTCCAGGCACCCAGAAGTTTAAGAGGCTGCAAAAGGGATCAGGACACCTTGTGGCCACAGAGTCTGCTGCCTTAGCATTTCATTATGTGTTTAATACTTAGCTTCTTCCACAACAATCTGAACTGCTTTGCATTTTGGCACTGAATGAATGTGGTCGTTAGACTGGATATAAACCAAGATCGAGGTCAGGGATATCCATAAGTAACCACTTAATGCTTATGTTGATCTTTTGAATACCAACAATAACATTTTTATTATAGGATTCATTTACTTGTGGTCCTAGTTTGGGCTTGAGAGTCTTAGCAAACTGACAGTTCTGATTTGGTCAACAAACCTGCTTGGGTCATTCACTGTTCCACCATCTATCACAGTCCTGGCTGAGGAGGTACAAACTACAAGGCAACTTGAGCCTTGTGCTGCTTTCCAGTTGGTGCTTCACTTCCAAATTCCTTAGGTGCTGATCTGGTAGGAATGAGTTTTGATCTGTCTGAAACTATCTTCTAGCCTTTTTTGGGCAACTAAAACGGTAATGGCATCTGCCAAATCAGAGAACATTACAGTATGTTACAATAACTGTGTTTCACAGCTATGCCTGTATTTACCTCCAAAATAATTGTAATCTTCCAGAAGCCTCATGGCAGATGGGGGAGACTTATGCTCCTCTTGAAACCTGTCCCATTAAACATCATCTACATTTACATTTCCTAAAGAACTGCTTAAACCCATGGATGAAGCTTTGACTTGTACCTGCCAGCTTGTGCATTTCACCATCGAGAAATTCAGTGCCAAGAATCAAGAATAAAACCCAGTGAAATTTCCCTCTCCTCTGGCAGGCTGATCAACACGTCCCAGGATCATCTACCAAAGAATCCAAAGAACACGCTTTTCCACACAACGTATCACCGTGCTTGCCAGTCACATGATTTTACAGCTACTTTCCTTAAGACCGTTCAGCACCTCCAGCACAAAGTTCCAGCCCACGTCTCAAACATCTGCGTTTTTTACATGAAAAATAAACATTTTTTAGCGTTTCCCAAAAATATGTTTTTTGTGCCGAAATGTGCTTTTAAACTATTTCTACTTAGAAATCATCGTGGATTTATAATCTAGTATTTTAAACAGTAAAGAGAAATGAGAACAAGAAAGAAAGACCTCTCTTCTTTATAGCAAACCAATTGTATTTAGTGGGGCTGTGCTAATCCAAATGACTTCTGAAAGGTTGCAAGTGTGCAGTATTTCTGCTGGGATAGCTACTTTAATCAAGTAAGAAAGCTGAAACTGTGATAATTTTCCATAAAGAGAAAAACAAAGGCTTTTTGGGTAGTATCCAAACAACTAGCAAATGGCATATTCAGATTTAATTGTGTCTTGCTTATTGAGCACCACAGTTGGTTTTTCCAGGGCTGAAAGGTTTAACAGTGTTAAATCTTTGTTTCTCAATCTATTTTTTCAAGCAGCTACTAACAATGCATATTAAAGAGAGAAACTTTAATAGATAGCTTGAAATTTTTTAGATTTCAATTAGAAATACAAAGAAACATACAGTATAGGCCACACATGTATTGGTGCACTCACACATTTTTCTGCAGAATTCTTTACTGATCTCCACTAGGAGATTAACAGGAATTTAGAAACTTCAGAGAAACTAGTGGGTCAACAGAAAGAACAAGAGCAAATTATATTTAAGTATTCTTCCTTCCTTATACAACTCAAGTTGTTTAGCAAGTCCTGATTCCCAGTTTTGTTTTTTTGCTTCTAATTGCCACTGCTAGTCCAGTGTTGCCTTTGACTCAATTCAAAATGAAAACAGAAAGCATTTTTTCTTAACATTTCTCTTGGTGGTGCAAATCCACCAATTTAAGGGGCTGAAATGATGACCCCTCAAATACAGATAGACATGACTCCTCTAACTGTTGGTCCAACTGTTGCTTTTTTATCATGAGTTAATGCAATGGTCACAGAGAGAAAAACAGCTAATTTCAAATGAAGGGTCAAGGTGACAAATGCTAGCCCCAGAAAAGCCAGTATCCTTCCCCAGGTCAAAGATTCGGTGCTAAGTTCTGAATGCAGAAAATACCTCATGCTTTTTCACTCATAGAAAGATACAAGCAAAAATAACAAAGAAAAAAAAAAAAAAGCAAAAAAAAAAAAAAGGAAAGAAACAGAAGAGAAAAGAAAATGGCATTTAGTGTAAAATACAAAGAACATTTTCAGCATTAAAAATGTATGAAGAGAAACATCAATATCAGTTCATTACCTTTCCTTCAGAAAAAAGAAAAGTACAAATGTCTTATCTGTACCTTCTTTGTAGTCTGATTTTTACATACAGCAGGATGTTTTTGTTGCAACATCAGCTTTGTTTGATCATGTAAATTTTTGAATCGTCCTTATTTGGATCTGAAAGGAGCTTCACTTGCTATCTATTGAACAACTAGTCTAGAATAAATTCACACATTTTTTTAATTTTTCTTTTTCACTCCAGACGAGCAACTTTTTTGGAGTGCTTATGGCTGCAGCTTCACAAAGCAATGATATTTTCCAAGACAGAACCAACTGCAAAAAAAATGCTCCATGTTTATGAAGTATAATTACACGCACAGAGCTCAGCATAAAACCTCATGGATCAAAACACATTAGTTCAATTATCCAAGTTTCAAGTCCGATTACAAATATCCATATGAAGATAATTATAGTGCAGCTGTCAGTTCTAAAAAGACCTGCGGTACATAATGAATTGTCCTCTTATGGTCTATGGAATGAAGGGAAACGTTATTAGCCAACTTTTGTCATATACATACTAGAATAGGAAAAATGATCTCTCAGTACACCAAAAGGACTGAAAAATGATCATCTTCTAAGACAGAAAAAACACTGTTTTGAGAACAGAAACTACTGCTGATTTTCTAATTTGCCGTCCCAATAATTATGCTTCCACGGCTGTGTCCCTTCAAGAAGTGTGACTAGATGTGGGTTTCTAATTAGAAAGACTAGGGAATAAATCAGAAAACTCTAGAAGGAAATTAAAGCAGTATTAAGTTCTGAAAATGTTAAGATCCAGAATAAATTTCACTAAGATGGAATTTGAATGCTCTTGTCGTGGTGTAAAACCCGAGGGAAACTTCATCCAGTAACTGAACCCATCTCTTATTTACAATTTTCAAACGTTTCCACGAATAAGGCACGCAGTCCACTTGCAATATCGCACCCCACCTACGTGTCTCTTACAAACTTCATTTTACACCATGTATCCTTTAGAAACTCTCTGGACATGAATTCCAAGGTTTTAAACGACACATTTGAATCAAATGAAGTGGATGTGGGCAGACAAGTCACTTCCTTCTCCGGTGCCTCGCTTTTCCAAGAAGAAAGACAAGGATGATAACACCGATCTCACTTTTTAAAGCACATCAAGATCTACAGATAGAAAACTAACAAGAAATTTCATCTCACTATTTAATCCCATCATAAATCCAGGAGACAGTCCAGTGAAATTTTCCAAGATGGGAGAAGGACCACACTCATCTTTTCTCAAAAGAACACTGGACCTTTGTTTAGAAAAGCTGACCAGCTTTGAAAGCATTTTCATCACTGAATGGCATTGCTACAACTCAGTTCTCTTCCTCAGACTGTCCGTTCTGTTGCTGATCCAGCAATGAGCCTTGCACACTTAACTCAAAGCATGTGTCCCATTCACTTTAATTGAAACTGTTCACATTTTTAGCATTCACCATTGTTAAGCCCTTTGCCGGATCAGGAGCAGAACTGTTTAACAGACCACAGGATCAAGTTCTGCTATGTTGAGTGTTGGTGTCTCAGATCCTAATAGAACAAGCAATTCTATATCATATGAAGAGACAGAAACTGCTCTTTTGTGGATGAGATGCTATCATGAGTCACTCTTGCATAAACAACTCTTAAATCACATCTGGATTCAACAAAGGAAAATCAACCAAGATCTTTTCTACAAATGACAAAAGTAGTACATAACAACTGGAAAACTGCAATGGTGCATACTATTAATTACTATCTTCGGTCACATGAAAACAATTGAAAATTATCAACCTAGTTGGACCCTTGGTTAAAGGAATTTTTTTTTTTGGCACAGGTTCTAGCAACCTCCAGACCTCAGCATGGTATAATTTTCAATCTCTGCACAGATTTTGTTTCAGTTAAGCTGCAGCCTGCTCTTGACCAGGGAGAAGCAGAATTTGGCTGTAACATATTCTGTAAGTACAGTCAAATTAAGCCCTTTGGTGTACCACATAATCACAAATCATTATTGTATGCATACTTAAAAGCATATTCTCATTATGTTCAGCACATGGAACTCCTACTAATGTTAATGGGAATTCCATGCCTGAACGTAAAGGACACCCATGTGTGTGGATTTTGGCTCTGCTGTGTTTTGTGTTTCTTCCCCTTTCTTGACAGTTCAGGGAGATGACTTAGCCTTGGTCTCAAAGGATCGTAGTTCAATCTGCCACTAGGTTCTCGTGAGACTTGCGGCAAGTTACTCCTCTGCTGTCAATTCCATACATTAACAAACACAAAACCTTTTTTTCTTTTTTTTCCTCCTTCTTGCCCCCCTCTCTCTCACTATAGCTTATGTTCTCATTGAAAACTGGAGTTGGTCTGCAACATTGTTTCTGTTTATTGTCTTGTATGAGGGGCACAGATTTTATTTGACCATTCAAACCACTATCAGAGTAGAGACAACAAAAAGCTAGAAATGATGCTCACGCACACGTTAAAAACCTTGAACCACTGTATTTAGCTATTTATTCATAAATGTCAGAAAAGATTTGCTTTAGTCTTCTAGGCTTTTAGATTTCTGCCCTTTACTTCGTGATCTAATGTCAGTACACTTTCTGTATTACCCCACTCCTTTCAATCATTTCTTAGTAATTGTCATAGATTCCAGCACACACGTGCCCACAAAGACAAACTGTCAATTTTCAGCTGATTACTTAAAGGCCTGGGAGCCAGTAAACAGGTTGCAACAAAAACCAATGACAGCACAATATGGAAAATCTCAATAAAACACACTCTTCTAGAAGTTTCATTCAGCCTGGATGGGAAAAAGACCATACTCCAATCTACACAAACTTTTACGTGGCCTCTTATTTTCTCACGACATACAACTTGAAGACATCCTGATAATACAAAAATACACACAGGTCTGCTTTGATAGGCATTCATCCACTATGGAACTTCAGCAAGTATCATCAACGCTATTTATACTTGGAAAGAGAAAGCAAAGATCAGCCTAACATTCATGAAAACAACAGAACAGTATAGTCAGTCCTACTGGAAAGAATTTCAGAAAGCAACCTTGCTATTTGGTTAGCTTAACTCTGAAAAGCAGGATAGAAGCCAGAACAATATACATTTGCAGGGGTTTATTTTGACAATGTGTTTAGTTGTTCAGTTGCTTCAGATATTTTTCCCCTCCAAATGCCAGCACTATTTTTTAAAAGGCTAATCCCAGATATTAAACAACAACCAGCTTCAAAAGTGGTACAGTTCATCTTAAAACAGTAAGCTACTGGTGGGATTGTTCCTAGGAGGGAAAGGTCCAAGGAAACTGCTGTTTAAGTTGGCAGGATGCTTCTGTTTCATAGAAGAAAAAATGTTCCTGTTATAAAACACTTCTCTTGCTAGCAAATGCTGCACACAAAGGGGCAGCTGTACTGTGCTTACCTCACGTGTGACTCTTCCGTTGTTATCAAAGTCATACAGTGTGAAGGTCCATTCTTGCCTGTTATCTTCCTCTACAGACACATCACATTGCAATTCCTAAGAAACATGCAAAAAGCAGCTGATTACCTGAAGCAAAAGGCCTGTTTGCAGAGGAGACTGTAGAAGGAGGCTACTTGCTTTCTTCCTCCCTCCCTCCCTCCCTCTCTCATGGGAGGAAGCTTTCAGGATATGTCCCAGAGAGTTCTCTGTCCACCACACAGAAGAAATCTCATCATAATAATATGATAATCTTAACTCCTTTAGGCTAGGCTTCCAGCAATCTGCAAGATACTACTTTCTACTTCAATGCAGAAAACACAAAGAGAAAAAACTGGTCCCTGAAGCTGTTAGAATATAATAAGGTTTCTCACTGAAAAGTGAGAAAGAAAACTCTGCTTAAGTCAGGAAGAGAAAGACAACAGAAACAGTCACAGTATGATGTAGGACACCACAGCCCCAGGAGCGGTCATTAATACAAAAAGGCACAAATCCCCACCAGTGAGACCCGTCGGATGCCTGACACCCAAAGGCCACCAGCTGGTGCAGCCCAGCACGGTGCCACGAAGCTCCTGAAGCAGAGCCTGCCCAGGGGCTGGCAGGTAGCAGCAAGCCGGGAGCCTGGCCCTTACTGAGCCGCGCTTCTGCTGGTGAGCATGACTTGGGGAAAGCCTGAACGAATCAATTTGTTCAAGGAAAATAATCCCCAAACCAAAACCAAGCCTTCAGTCAAGAACAAAGGATGCACTCTGACTGACTTCGGTCACCTGGGTGCAAAGGGTTTGCTTTCTCTCAAGACATGTGCAATTAGAATTATCCAGAGCCACAACAATACAATACAAAAAAGTTACAGTGCAATTAAAATGAAAGCCGCTGTATACAAGTAAAATAAACAGCTCCGAATAGCTTCAGCATGACAGAGCTCAAAATACCTGGTTGATCTTCTGACTTGAAACCAATTCCCTACAGCAGTTACCCGTCTCCCTGTCCCCTGCTGAGTTCAAAGGCAGTCTCCTCTCCGTTGTAACAAGCCCGGCTGAAAGCTGCCAAGTGCCCCACACTCTACTGTGGAAACACCGTTTCGTATTACACAAACATTTCCAGCAACTTTAAAAGCCAAATCGCGTTCACCTCACATTTAGACCTCTTGTCTCAGCACTCGTGTTTCAGATTCTTTTACACCTTTCAAACATTTACCAATCTCATAGCCCCTAGCTTACATAGTTAGAAAACTTTCATTTCTAGAACAAGGGGAAAAAATATCAATGCTTGGTTCCTTGCCACAGATTAATCCTTCTCTGTCCCACATTGCCTAACATAACATCTTTATGTGAGGATGTGCTCTGCTTAGTTAAGAGCCATGGCAATCTTCCCTGCATTAGTCATGGAGCCTGGTACCAAGTGCTAACCTTTATGGCATGCCAAGAACTACTTGGGAACAAACACAGACTTTGCTGGAATGGTGCAGTTCCAGCTATACTGGCACCGACCATGTTGACAGGTGTCCTCCAGTGTTCAAATATCAAGGCACTGTTAATTGCAATTTATCATGCCTTTCCTGTCTGCAACTGTCTGCTATTCAAAGGAGAATATAAAGTGTGCCTACAAAAAAACTTATCGCTTTGCAAAAAAAAGGCAGGAAAGTCACCTCCCTCCAGAAGGCACACCAGCACTCGCAATAGCTGAGCTGCCTCCTTTTAATCAGCCTAAAACAGTAAAAATAAATTGTACCAGACTACTAAGCCTGCTCTGGAGAAGGAAATGAGCACCCAGCCATGCTGCAAGGTGGCTGCGTGGTCTTTTAAATAACAATTGAGGAACGCAAAGCTCATTACTGTGACAGGCTGACAGCACTGAAAGGTAGAAATCTGCCATGTCTGCTGGAGCGCAGAGAGATGAAAACTCGTGCTGTTTCTTGCCAGTACCAGAGTATCTTTCTGCTCACCAAGACAGACAACCCTCTAGCTGGATGACAGCACGTTTCAATACTCATATTTATTAAATTGCTCCCTATACAAACAAAACCTGCCAACTGCTCACAATGTCTGGCAGTTTTTGTATGTCTGCAAGAAAACAGACCATCCGACTTATTGCCCCCAGGATCCTCTTCCTCCTGCCATCTGATCAGGTGGATATCCACTGGAGCATGAGGGTCTTTTCACTTCTGAGCCCAGCCACAGGAGGCTGATGGATAAGGAAGCTTTCACAAATATCTTCCACATCAAGAAGATTCAACCAAGTGCAACAGTCCACACAAGTCAATCTCATAAGATCTCATAACACAGGAGGTGGCATAATAAATTGCTTCTAAAAGGATTGCAGATAGAGGATCAAAATGAACACCTCTTCTTACTGTATATTTCAGAGCCTACCAAGGAATCATCATATTCCATTTAAACCTGGAAATAAAACATACTAATCTAAAAGGCCAATATCACCAACAGTAAGACACTGAGAATTGTACCATTTATACTCCACCCTTTACCTATTATCATTGGAAAGAGCTATCTATACACATGCACTGTTTGATCTACAAGCTATTTTTCTACCTTAATTATGTCACTACAGTGAAACTTTACAATACAGAAAAACTTACTTCAAATTTTAGTTGCTTCTTGGAACCTGTGCGTGTGTCATTTTCTTTTTCTGCTTTCTTTTCATCTCCACTGCAAACTCCATCTGTCTTCTCTGGAGGCAAAGCCACTGCAAAAAATATATTTAAGAAAAAAACTTTTATAAGGAAATGTCAAAGCAGTCATATTTGCAAATTTGTCATCATATATAGGGTGAAATTGATTTCAGCAAACCTGTGTGAGAGGATCATTATACTTGATTTGCTTTTGTGTTCACTTCACATCTAGGATAATTTCAGCAGACAATCTAGCAACAGCTTTTGGCACACAGACAGTCCTACAAATATCACTAGAGTCACAGGAGGTTCAAACAGAGTATTATGAAAATGTAAGTCAGCAGAACTGTTATTGTAAATAAGTTGAATAATTTTGCAAAATATTCTAAGTATGTGACATGTTGCCAGACACATTGCATTCACCAGCAGTGACTGGAGTAGTGAAGCTGAAATGAAGTCCTCTTTCCACTCCAGTTTCCCTCTTCAAATACACATGAACCTTAAAAGGTAACTATAACCTGCCAAAATGGTTAAAGCTGTGGCTTCTTCAAAAATATGTATGAAAAAGCACATTCTGAGTTAAAACTTTCACACTTACGCGATTTGGTGGTACTTATAAAAAGCATCAAAATATTATCAGCTATCAGACACATATCACAGCGTATCAGCAGGACACATCCACTTCTCAAGTGGATTAAGAGACAAATGTCCAGGAACTTAGTAGCTGTACCTTTGCACCTACAGAGGAACTCGGCCCTGCACATGATGAAATTCAATCTGAAGAAAATTAATTCTGTATACATTAGAGTTATGAGAATATATACAGATTTTCAACCCTACTCTGGATCTTTTTAGATATTTTTTTTACATCCATATACTTCTGCCAACAATGCTATGGCCATACCTCATTAAGCAGAGCAGTAATTCTTCTTTCTCCCCTCCAAATAAATTAGAGGAGACTGATAGACTGTGGACCTGCAAGTCAGTACTTTTCTCTTGTGCTTCAGCTCTTGCATGCAAAAAACCCCCTTCAAATTAACCTTCCCTTAAGATTATACTCTCAGAAATTCCAAAAGCTAGCATTTCTGCCTCAGCAGTCAGACTGCCACACTGCAGACATGGACTGCATTATACACATACTCACACACTGATAGGCTTTGATTTCTACTCCATGTTTGGTTTCTCTACCCCAAACACAGCTAACCGGGACGGTCAGCTGAAGAAAAAGAAAGTTCACATCATGACAGTTTGTTTCCTTGCCCACTTGATTTGGTATTATCAGATGAGCAGAGATTGTTTATTATGAGGTTTTTGTAGAGTGCTTACCAAAATGAAGGCACATATGATAAACATTATGTGCATACAGAACTCCGGAGTATATCTGAAGGACCACATGTTTTATAATCACTTTGCCCATAAATGCAACTCCAGATTCCTGGAAATTCCTATCCATCCCCCCTCCCCCCCCAAACACACACACCAACAACATCGCAGAACAAATAAAAAAGGACGTTTGGTTCTTTCCTAAGTCAGTGCTTTTATTCTAAAAACTCTGGGAAATGAAGATGTAACGCGGCATTCATAACTAGCAGTTATATAACAGTGGCTCTTCCTTTCATTAAATGCGTGCCGGGATTTTGAGAGGCTGCTTTGCATCAATGACCAACTCCCCACATGGACAGATTTAACTAACCTAACCGAAACACTTGCACGGGGAACTTTTACAGTCTCTCACAATCTGGCTCTAGTGAACGTGAAATAAATGAAATCAAGTCTGGTTTGACCCTTAGCTTTGTTGGAACACTGGACAACCAATTGAAGAAAAAAATCCACCTCATCACAATTACCTTTAAGTGTACAAGGATATACATAATGTCCAAAAGACCTCTACTGGGGTCTTTTATCTATCAAGGGACAAGCATCTGAAATCTCAGCATCTCAGACTTTGGGCTAAGAGAACTGAGGAGCAGATCCTGCACAAGGTGACTGTTCCTTGCCCCAGTGCTCTGTTTATATATGGATTTTTTTCTGTTGAAGCATCTTACAGAGCAGTCACAACTACTCTTTTGTGCTGCACTGAAAGCCACCTGCGTGTGCATGGAGCACCAGAGCTCTCCAGGCCATGGGGTTTTTGAGAGAGAAACGATGCCAAGGGCACAGAGTTACCTTCTGGCTTCAGAACAGCCCTTTCACTGGCAAGTTTAATAAACCTTCTGGATGTACAGTATGCGTGTTCAGATAGGAAGCTTTCACTTTAATGTATAATTTATGTAACAGAGGAAAAATGTGCTCTGACAAATTAGTCTTCTCAAAAAACAAGAGTTCAACTATTGGGAAAGGAAGAAGATACTTCTTGCAGTACGCTCCTTGAGAGAGTTTAAATACTGTATGCCAGAAATTATCCTCTTTGAGCTTTGCTGACCTTTGATCTGAAGAACTCATTGGCCTTGCTGCTCCAGGGAATTATCCTTTGAAATCAGTTATTCATTTTGGAGCTCAGATGAAATAGGGAAATCTGGTGATCTCATCCTGATGTCAAGTTTCATTCAGCATAGAAAAATGAAGTCTAAATGAGGAAATTTTAAAGGAGAATATGGAGGTATTAAAGTAATATTTATGAGTGATCAAATAATGTGTCTGCCTGCATATCCTTGTGTGCCGTATCCAAATCCAATGAACACATAAAAAATATATAGATTAGAATACGACTGTTTTGTCCAAGAAGCAAAAATACTTGGTATTTTGCCTCTGTACTTAGTTTCAACTATTAACATGCTCTCAGTTTCATGAAGGATACAAACACATGCTGAACCTACTTATAAATGAAATGAGAATGTCTTCCTGGGACAGTTGAAACTGGCAGTCCTTAAACAGAGATCCACCAGTGAGCTGCATGCCAAGGTTCAGCTGTATTCACAATGTGAACTTCCTCTCAGCTCCGCCAATGATATCAAATGAGACCAGACAAGATTGCTATCTCAAAGGAGCATGGAGAATTAATAGACTGGTGTTTCCAAATTCCAGGTCATCAAAAATAGGTCCACATACAAAATATCTATGCAAAAATACCTACCTACCTCCCCACTCAGATAACAAGTCCTGACAGAAAGAACGCTCTGCATAGATTCATATGCTGAGAAGCCTACCCTTCTTGTTGTGGGAATCCACAGCCGGAGAAAAAATATATGTATTTATTGCTTCTTGTGGGAATAACCATATGCTCTCAGAAACAATGTTCCCTAACAGAATGTTTCATGAATTGAAATACTGCATATGTTTTCTTTACGATGTTCTCTTTTCTTGTTCATTATTAATGGTCTTGTATTCACTTCTATAACCTTAAGACACTATAAAAATGCGTCTGGACAATATTTGAAATTGGAAAGACAATAAAGGAAAAATATTAACTTGGAAAAATTGTGAAATACCATTCTTTCATGAAAAACAAACTGACTGGCTTAAGTGTACTAGCAGATGTTTCTCTCTAAGATTGTTAATTACTACCACACAATTGCTCATAATTGAGGGAGGGAGGAGGAGAGGAAGAGAATGAGCACCAGTTTAAAGGTATAAAGGCTTATCCTTGAAGAATTAAGTCTTTTTTTTTTTTTTTTTCAAAGTTTTATTCATTTCTATGAAAAGGAATAGGTAATAATTTCAACTAATAATAATCCCAGATTGCTGTGCTGAGTGCACTGAGTATCGAATACAAGCAGCGAAAGCTTTCCTCCCTCACTTCCACCTTACATCTTAGAATAAGAGGGGGAAAAACAGAGATCCAAAATTGGGCTGCACTCAGGTAAAAAAAATGAGTTCAAACTTTCACTCAGGTGGATTGCCATTTCAGAGCTCTCAAAATGTCATTCGAGCAAAGCACCATGCTTTGTAGCAAATTATCTTCGTCAAAGTAAGGGCAACTTCACTCTGTTTTTCAACAGTACTGAGCATTTTAATCAGCAGGATTAGGAAGATCTTGTGGCCAGAAATAAAAAAGGATGCAACTGTGATGAATGCTCATGTCTAAGTTACAGCTACCAAGGCAAAATTTACAAAGCAGTTACGAGAACCCAGGCTAAAGACCAACTACTTCAGAGCCTACTTGGGATGACAGCCATTTAGAAAGGTATTTGATGGATCACAGGCCTTAACTCTGAAAGCAGAACTATGGGAGATGCTATGCAATTCCACAGTGATAAATTATGACTGGATGTTAGGTAACTATTATCTTAATGTCAGGGTCATTACTGTGTAATTTTTGAGAGAAAGCAGAGCAAAGGTAAAATTGGAGAATTGACAAAAATGCCACCTATGAAAGTCAGCATCTGGTATACATGAGACAAAATCTTTTGGAGTAAAATATTATTAGACTTCCCTTCAAGTTGGACAGATTGGATTCTAAGCAATTCTTTAATCTTGCAGAAACAATGGGACAGAATTATCTGTGCAGGGGGGAAACGACAAACTACTTCTAGAATCTGAGTCTTGTGAGGGAATAGACTAAAAAAAAGGAAAATTCTAAAGTGAATAGATAATATCAAGGCAAAGAAACAAAGTCAAAAGCAGTTCAGTAAGAATCCAAATGGAACCTCAGTAGCAGCATTTGACTGGTGGAACTGAATGTCAAAAAGTTGGTCCAAGTGAGCTCAGTAGTAAAATTCCTACTGACGTCAACAGGACAAGGGTTTCACTTCCAATTTACAGATCTAGCAGACACAGCAGAACTCAGAGTCAGACAATGAGGACCAAAGAAAGAGAATTAACTGTGTTGTTGTTCCTGAAGTCTCTGATGTCTATATTACCTGGGCCTGCCAACATTTTTTTCATTGCAAATCAGGTTTGACAAACATAACTGACATTCTTCACGGGCTGCACAAGAACCAGAGGAGTAACAACTGTTTGATAGTTCTTGAGAAGTCCTGTAGTTAACAATTAAACTCACATTCAGATTTCATTTTCAGATTCTCTTGGAGGCCAGGAATTAAGAAATATCATCCCCAATAAGCACACATATTGGTTTTATTCCATAGGAGTTGACTGAAATACATTGCTGGTGGAGATAGCTTCACTTGAGCGAAGGTCCTCTTCTCCAGTGGCTAATGCCCATAAGCAGAATTGGACCAAGCAGTGAGTAACATTCCTGTTCCACAGCCACCAGAAGAGTGAACACACAGAAAAACAGGCTTGTGCTGGGTCACTGCCAAAAGCATGTATTCAACTTTCTCTGGCTGAAAGCTGAAGCTGATGAATTAGACACACCCTTCAAAACAACAAAGATCAAGCTGCCTTCTCCGAAACTTACTGTAGGGAAATTAATTGTCCATTTTAAGTCCAGTGGGACAAATCAAAACCAATTTAGCAAGAATTGTACCAGCAGTGCTTCGTAGTAGTCAAGGATAGGTATTTTAACCTGAAAATATGGACAGAAGGCACTTTCTTCTGTTTCAGCATTACATGTGGGTCACATAACAAATTAAGGGTTTGATTACATATCACAGAGCAGAGAAGAAATATAAATCACAGTGTTGCTGCCAGCGCCCAACCAGAGAGAAACATTAAGCACAGCACAGAGAAATGGTGATTCAGAACATGTGATGGCTTGCATAAAAACAACCCAAAATGTTTCAATCATTCAGGCATCAGATTCTAATTGACAAGTCACCGCTAGGACATCTCGGAATTGCTACACTGAAGTTCACTCAGATGTTATCACATGGCATTTTGTCTTGTGAATAAGCAGTACTCAGACTCACAGGTCTGTGCAACGCCACCTCCCACAAAGCATCAGTTCACATCATCCCTGATACCTTCACATATATAAATTCACAAAGCTCAATACAGAATCATCAAACAAGATCATGTCTAGTTCTGGTGCCTTGTTTTGGTTGTCAGGCTGAAGGAAATTTTTTTATTTCCTGACCAAAAAAAGGATTTGTCCTAAGGATGCACACACAAAGGACAACATAGTCTCTCTCCTCTGCTAGTTAGCACATAACTCATACAGGCTTAAACACTAAACCCAGATTTCTTGCACTCTCTTGAGCGAGTTTGCTGAAGGGAGGCAGTTTGCTGAATTTTGCCAGGTTATGATTCCCTTTTCCAATTAGTCCCCCAACTGGCTGTATTTCATCAACAACTGCCAGATTAAATGCCTTACTTGACCATCTTCACCTAATATACTTTGATGTTCAGTTCTCAAACTTCAAAATACCTTTTGGACAAAGATCAGACAGCACTAAACAGAATTACTAATTAATTAAGCAAAGTTAAATTTTAAACACTGTTTGTTGTGTTAGCCAAAAGCCCGAACAGAACAGTCTTTTTTTTTTCCCTTCCTCACTGGAGATCAAAGAAGATAATTCTCCCACCCCTCCTCTACCTAAAAGGAGGTTGGGGCAGGGGGGGGAGGAGGGGAACTCATAAACACTGGTCAGAACAGTTCAGGATGACAACTGCAGCAGCAAGATTTGTGTTTGATCAGTGGGCATATCAAAAGCCACATTAGCAGAACTCAATCTGCTACAACTAGATGCGCTATTTAATGTGGGTAAGTACTTCTTAAGTGAAAACTGTCACTGTCACACAGACAGCTTACCACTTTCTAACAGTTTTAGGTGTACCTGGAGCCCTGAATGGGCCCACAAAGTGCTGAATTCTATTGCTGAACAGTGACAGATGGGGACACCAAGTGATCATTTGTAACTTAAAGCAAAAGAAGCCAGACCTATCTTCTCTAAAAATAGTTATACAGTGGTCTTGGTTAGTAACTGGTAATAATTTTGCTTTTGAAAGCAAACCCTTCACAGGGTAAGCTGCAAATATGCATGTTCACATAAGATGTTCGGTCTTTAAATTCTTGTCTCTTCAGATTTTTTTCCCCTGAGATTCACAAAGGAAGAAAAAGAAGAAAAAAACAGACACTATATAACCCTTTATTCAAATGGAGACTGAGTAGGTAATGTTATTAATAATGCAGGCTTTGATATCAACTTGTTCCCATCTAACTCAGATGTTCAATGGGAAAATCCTGTTTCCACCTTGCTATGATAACAGAGCCTCTGAAAGTATTTGAGCTGTAAGATTCATTTCATCAAAAACGTTTCCCATGAAGAACATCACTCTGACTCACAAAATTAGCATTGTATAGAGAGCAGTGCTGTGGACCTGTACAGCAACATTATTTTGGCTCTGCTGAATCAGATGCACATTTGAAAAGCTGTCTGATAATTAAAATTCAGTAGCAGGTTTGGTGTTCCCATCTGCAGAGTCCTACATTTCACTGCAAGAGGTGGGAGAAAATGGAGATTTATCCACAACAGATCATACGAATAGAAAGCAATATAGTAACTAACAGTCCAGCAAATAGGCATACATGCACAAGCATGTCCTTATCATATTCAGATGTAGGTGAGGAATGGTACTGAGATGATACATCACATTCTGTAAAACATTCAGAGAAATAAAATTCTGTCTAGGCCAGACACCACCAACTCACTTAAAATCTAGAGAGCGCACAAGACCTCAAAACAAGAAATTATTTCTACACAGCAAATGCACTATTATTAATAATTATTGGACAGCTCTTTTATCAGAATTCGAGATGGAAGTCTGCTGTGCTGCACACTGCTCAAAATACAGAGGAGACAGTTTGGAGCATGCTTACTGGTGAAACAGCCCGTCATAATTGTTCTATGGAGCACAAGAGTTAGCTTCCCCCTGCAGCTACCTTTTTGGTAGAAAACTCTGCAATATCCTCCTAAACAGCATCATTGTGAATTCTTGTTCAGACAAAATGTTGTGAAATCTGGTCTGCAATCACTACTCGCAGCAGAGCCCGGACAGCAGCCACCATATGGCACAGGCAGCTGGGGCCAGCAAGATGGATGCTTGGAGCAGCTCCTGAAGGGTCCTGCTGCAGGCATGGGAAGCAGTCTCCATCTCAACAGTGCTTTGCCAAGAACATCCTTTTGCACCTGGATGGCTCCTTTCTCTGTAAGAACTCTACGGAAAACGTAGAATATCCCAAGTTGGAAGAGACCCACAAGGATCACTGAGTCCAACTCCTGGCTCCATACAGACCACCCAAAAAATAATAACATATTTCTGAGAGCCTTGGCCAAATGCTTGAGCTCCAGCAGCTTAGGGCTGTGCCCCTGCTCTTTGGTGCAGACCCTTTCCCTAACGCCCAGCTGCCCCTCCCCTGACACAGCTCCATGCCATTCCTTCAGGCCCTGTTGCTGTCATGGAGTGCAGAGCTCCCTATGCAGAGCTGCAGCCTCCTTGAGGCCCCTCCTCAGCTCCTCTGCTCTGGGCTACACAAACTGAAGAATCGCAGCTGCTCCTGCATCATGCCCTCCAGACTCTGCACCACCTTTGTAGCTCTCCTTTGTACACCCTCCAATGGTTTCATGTCCTTACACTGTAGTATCCAAACCTGCCCTCATCACATAGCAGAGCAGGACAGCCCGCTCCCTCACCAGGTTGGCAGTGCTGGACACACTTGGCCCTGCTTGCTTCCAGAACCCACTGCTGACTCATATTCCTGTTGACTCAGATGACGAAAGGGTCTGCAGTACCACACTAGAAATCCTTAAGAGGGACTACAGCTTTCCTCTAAATAAATGTTTTGTGCACACAGTTCAGGGTGCCCAGGCTCCACCGAGCACTGAGCCCCATGCCCAGCCCCAGCTGCCATGATGCTCCAGAGCCCCATGAAAATTCCTTGGGTAGCAGCTCTTCTAATTTTGGGTATCTTGTTTTACAGCTATGAGTTCTTCTCTCTCTTTTTGTTACCCTGACAGTTCTAAATCCTTTGCAGTACAAACTTGGGCACTTTGTATGACATCTTTTACTGGTGAAAGGACTTGGATTGTTGGATCAGATTTATAAAGAAAGAAAAATCTATTTTCTATTTTTTTGGTAGGCTGGGGGTTGGGACTTTCCATCTAACGAGAGCAGCTGGACTCTGAGCTCTTTCAAGAGCAGAAACGTTGCTTCAGGTCCATTTCCACAGCCCCATAGTACTGCATTTATTATTTGCTTTTACTCACAAACTCGTTGTGGTTACAAAAAAAAAATCCAACCATACACATACACAAAAAGAAAACAAAACAAAACAAAACAAAAAACCAACCCTCTTCCAAACAAATTACATTTTATCTTTTTCTCCACAGGAGAATAAGGTTGACTGCTACTTGTGCTTTGAGGTTTGGATATGATTGAGATGAAACATCTGTTGAGAAAAAAGGTGTGGGGCAGACTTTTTTCTGCTAAAAATATCATGTCTTTTTTTTTTCCACCAAACTTGAAACATGTGATGAAATTCAACTTTTAAAATATAACCCTGGAGCTACTTGAAACTATAAAAGTCTCCTCAGTATCTGAGGCAAGTCAGAATTTCCACTGTTCAAGCTGGGCTTTTATGAAGAGCAGACTTTAGAAAAAGCTGTAATCTGTCTAGGTAACAAAGGGCACTTGTTCTGCCTGGTGAGGTAAAACTTTGGGTTTCTGTAGCTACTGCAGCAGAAGTGGAGTTGAAGCACACAAAAGCACCCTGACTGATACACACTTTGAATTTGGAATAGCAACGGGCAAAAGCAATATGCCTTTCACTGAAATTGCCTCTGTATGTCTGCATGTAATTGCTTGTGTGTTTGTAAGGTTCAGAAGATGACAGGTTGTTGTGTCTCAGCTCTCCAGCGCTAAGGTTCAGGCAGTTCCCTAGCTTGGCAGCTATCTAGCCATCCATATAAAATGATGACTCCTGAATTAAATGCCAGCTAGATAGCTCCTACTTCTAAATGCATGACAGAAATACAAGAACTATTTAATCCTGCCATAAACCGTACCCTCACATCAGGCACACAGAGATAGGAAACCCCTCCAGGTGGGAGGGCCTTACAGGAGCATGCACACAGGATCTAAACAAAAGCCTATTGAAGAAAGCTATCAAAATCTCAGCAAAAGGAGGGCTCTGAAACTTGCTTTCCAGACTGTGTCGAGGTCAAGTCAAGCACAAGAGAATGGGCAACGTTAGGAATATCTGGGAGTTAAAGCAGGACTTGTTGCCTACTGAATACAGTATTCAAGGTTTGTAAAATGAATTTTATGTTTCACGTAAAGGCCAGAGGTTTGAAATGAATATATTATCTCCTGAAATAGCAAAGGCCAAAACTTACTTCAATTACAAGAGCAAAACCTGGAATAATTCCATGAACACCAGCATTATCTGGCCCCAAATCTTTGCCTGGAAATATGCTCTAGTTTCACATGGGTAAAAAAGAGAGAGTCACAAGAGATTCAGAGAAGAATGGCATTTTGACTCACTTTTCAAAAACATGTTTAATAAAACCTCCACGATCTGTGGTCAAAGCTACAAGAAAAATAACTGGTAATAATCGTTGCTGGGAAATTAAAAGTAGAAAAGGATCTTTGTTCTTCAAGTAGAATAAATGAAACCACTGGTATTCATCATGTTTCCAAAGAAATTGTTTTCAAACTCCAAACTGACTTGTTCCCATATTTCATTCTTTGTTCTCGGTGGTGTATGTCCTGGGGCAAAGTTCAAGAACATTTTTATACTGCTGTACGCTTACAGTGACATACCTTTACCTCTGCACCACACAAGAGATCTCTCCCAAATGCTCTTGAGATCATCAGTTTGCCATGTGTACCTGATGGCATACCTGGCACCCGAGCCCCAGCTTCCCAGAGCAGTCACCACAGCTGAGGCAGGAGAGCAGGAACTGGCAGAGCTGGCTAGCTGTAACCCAGCCACCTGGGTTGGTGATAACTGTTTGACAGCCCTACCCCTGCAGTGGGCAGCCAGCTGTGCACCAGCATGCACTCCTGTAAGCACAGTGATTGCTCCCCACTCTATGTGAGAGGATATGGATATGCCTACACATGCTCCTTCTCTGAATCACGATATTGACATCTTGAGGAAAACGTCAATGTCCCAGACTGATTTGGTGAGTCCTGATTACTCAGGCCCAGTACTTTTATCCCTCACGCACAGAGCATGAGTGTCACATCACTGGTACCCATTTCTTGGCCCTATCTCAGCCCTCCTACACAGAGCTTCCCTCAGGCTTCATACACTAGTGTGAACTAGCAGCTGGATGCCATGGTCTGCTGTCTAAGCTCACTTCTGGGATGTGGAAGGTAATTGCTATAGTGTCCCTCTCTTTGATGAGATCTCCTAAGCTATTTCCTTTTGCTCTTTTTTTCTCCTCCTTCTCATATGCATCCTTGAGGAGAAGCAACCCAACTAACAGCCAGACTTAAGTTTTCATCAGTTACAGTCCCAGGAGACTTTTTGTCTCCTAGCAAACTAGTTCATGACTGCCACAGAGCTGTGAGTGAATGAATATACTTATTGTTAATTGATCATTTTTAATGACAACTCAAAAGGAGCATTAGCTTCTCTATTCAAGTAGGAAAAGCTGCAGTCTCATGTAAAAGGAAAAACTATAGAAAACTAATATTGTTATAAATGCTCAAACAGAAATATAATGTTATTTTAAAAGCTTTCCATGTGTAAGGTGTTCACTAAGTGTCAACTTTTTGCTTCTTGAAGTACTTCTTGATTTCCCTTTTCATTACCTTGGTTTTCTACAGAAATACTTTCTATACTTCACACAAAATTAATATTAAAATCTGGCTTTCTTCAGTCACCATAAAGAACAGAGACCACTTGTAACTTAGGAAAGTTTTACTGTGTAGTATATTTTCAAATCCTCTCTCCATAACATTCTAAGGGATAGAAGAACAGGCACAGATGCAAGAAATCCTGGGCTCTGTTCTCAGCTCTGCCATTGTGTTCTTGCATTGAGGAATAAAAATCTCCCAGGGCTGCTGAATGATCTGAATATAGAGATCGCTGTAGAACTATTACTTACAGCAGGTGTGATCTCCCCAGTCCAATGCAGAGAATTAATAACCAGATCAAAATCCTCAAACTACAAACAAAACACACTTTATCAAAAGCAACCAGGTGGCACCAGCAGGAGCTGGGGGGCTGGAAGCTACACAGACAGATACCCGTGCACAGGGAACAGAGCAGCAGGGCATGTTCCCTCTGCACAGCAGTGGCTCAGTGCGAGGGGCAGGCTCACCTCTGAGGTGACAGAACAGCCCCCCTTTCAGCACCGTTCTGTGCTCTGCTTGCCAGCATGGATAGGAGCTGTTAGACAGCACAGAGGGCTGTTTTGGAAATACCTGGAGACCACTAAGTCATTGCATGCAGCTACAGACAGCCATTGGATGGCAACAGCCTTTCATCACTACTGACCTGGCTGCACTTGAAACAGCAGCTCCAGAAGTAAAAGCTTCTGATCCAAATACCACCCCCCCTCAAATGGAACAGCTAATGTTAAGAAGCACTTGTACAATTAAAAAAAAATAAAAAATTAAGTGCCTTATGCCATAAGATTTTCCTCCCACTCATGGCAAACAGCCTACCTGCTTTTATAATTTCCTGGATCTGTGTATGACCACAGGAAAACTTCTGCTAATCCTACCAGTCTCATGTTCTTTGGTGACTTTTATTCTAGCTGCCAAACTAAGCAGTTTTCTCTTGGCACTTTCCACTGCTCCTTTCCCCTCCTCCCTCTGTGTTCTTTGGTACTTCTTCCAGCTCACGGTCACTGGCTTATCAGCTGCCAGTCCGGCAGGGACTGGTTGTGTGTTGGACACGGGTGGCTGGTACCAGTGGGACAGCCTGAAGCTGAAGGTATCTCTCAAATTTATTTCATCTTGTTTTATGTAGTAGAAAAGAGTACATTGGAAATACTTTGACAAATGAAAAACTTCAACCAGTGAGCAAATGATCATCAGACAGAGGCAGTCATGTAGCATATACCTGTATACAGCAAATCCATGGTAAGAGAGGAGAATTAGCAACAAGTCATTAAAATGCTGAATTCATATGCATACTAGACTGACCACAGGAGTGCTTTTATGGCAGAATTATTTGCCCTGTTTGCAATATCAGTGGTGAACAGGTGTCTGGTAAAAGAGCATGACAGGAAAACAAAAATACATCAATAGTACTGAGTAATAACAACGTTAAGATAAAGCAACTTCATTTGTGTACAAGATGCACTCTGTGTTTTTATAGATATACTGATGTTTTGTGAAAATAGGAAAGTATTTATGCCTTAGAAAATAAATGAAAAAACATAATAAACAGAGCATTAACTGGGAAGGTGCATGCAGCTCAAAAAAACTGCCTTTTGTTACAGACTCATAGCTCAGTCTAGCAGATTACACAAAGGTGTTGCAACTAAAATGAACAAAAAAGTAAAGCAAGAAGTGTATTGCATGCAAATTGCATTTCCATAGCATGCTTGGTGCATTCCCAACCTTTTGTCAAGAGAAAAATAATCAAGACGTCATCCTTGACTAGCAAATGAAACAGGGCACAGATTGCTATCAGATGAGGCAGCTCCTCTGACAGGTATAGGAGTAGACTGATCTGACAGATGTGTAAGATTTCTAGTTAGCAGAAACACTTAAGTCATCATTTTCAAGAGAATGGTGACATGAGAAATTACATCACCAAATATCCAATTTGAGTGATAAGTTTTGTGTCTCCTGAGCTTACAGATTTCACCTTCAACTTCAGAAGGCAGCTGATGAGGACTGATAGCTATATCCCACTGGGTTCTAAAGAGATTGCATTGCCAAAAGAAGGAAATTGCCTCTTTTCTGTGATCAGCCTCTGTCAGAGTGGGAAATTCCTGCTACTGGTTCAGAAATCACAGGCAGGGAAAAAACAGGGTTCAGATGTTCAGATGACAGTCCACTTCATACAGACACAGAGTAGTCAGATAAGAAAACTCTCTTGTCCACAGGCTTAGCTGTAACCATTTCCCAAAAGCTCAGGGGAAAGGAGGTGAAAAACGAAAAGAGAAAGAGCAGGTCTCTCAAATGATTCATTAAGAAGCTTGCTTATACCTTGAAGAGCAGAGATACAACTGGGTGTCACAACTGAACACATTAACAACTGAAAAAAAACAGGTAACTTTGAGCCACCTGTGTATCACCATGATGGAGGAGGGACTTGCTATTTGACACCATTTTCTGTTCCTGCCTGCCATTTTGGCTTTCCCACTGAGATGAAATAAAAAATATCTCTTAACATCCGTGCTAGTTTTTCAACTTCTTCCAGAGTCATCCCCAGTCAATTCAGTTCCACTGAGATACTATTCTAACTAGCGATGAGGAAAGTCCATGCTCTTAGTTACTCTAACTGGGAAGACTGAAGCACAAGCTTCCTATGCAGATACCACTGGACAGCAAATTTATATGAACAAGTGTGAGAAGTGTATACATAGCCATGGCAGAGTGCACATCAGAAGTACTCTGACAAATGAAAGTCTCTGAAATGGAGAGAGCACTGGTAACGTTGGAATGAATGTTGCAAATAAATCCACTACAGAAACTATCTCTAATTGAATTATTAGTGAAAGAGGAAGAAGGGAATCAGAATATGACTGACTAACATAATAAGAGATAGAGGTTTCCATCAGTCCCTTTCCTATCAAGAAGAATTACCGACCATGTAAGAGAAAATTAAAAAATTCAATTTACAGTAGTTTTCCCCACAGTGAAATCAGAGGCAGGTGCTGGATATAACAGACAATACTGGTCAAACTGTTTCTTTCTGCACAGCACTCAGTAAACAGAGTCGCCACTATTGAGTTCTAACCTCTTGTCATGCAGCAACATTGAGTCAACAATCCGCTCTCATGGCTTAATGCTTTTGATGTTTACTTTGTTCTTTCTATAGTTCAAAAGAAAGCACTAATGCACCAGTCCTCTTACCAAATACAATCTTAATCCCAGAATCCCGAGCCTTTTGCTGTTGGCCAGTTAAGTCTGTTAAGACGAAAGGATTTGATCAAGCTTTACATAACAACACAGAAGTTAAATCCAGCAAAGAGAGCTCTTTTTATCTGTACTGCTCAGACGGCTAAGAGATGAAAAAAAGAGAGGGAGAAAAAAAAGGTAATGAACTTGGCTATGTAAAACAAAATAAGGAATTCAATTATTTCTCTTATTGCCACTTTGTCTTTTCAGTGAGTCTTCTAAAGAACTTGGATTTATTCTCCAATAAGGTCTCCAAGTGTGAAGGCTATAGCTTTCCCTTCACCCAGAAGAACTGTGGCACCTGCTGTGCTTTTTTTTGCAAATCTGCAAAATGTTTCTTTTTCATCAGCAGTTTTCCTGATTTAAAAAATAAATAATTTAAAAATACATATAAAGTAAGCATTGTAGGTCAAAACACTATAAGAAGAGGAAAATGATTTTGTACTTGGGAAACAGATGGACAGCTTAGAGGAAAGGTGGGACATCAATCATTTCGAGTAATTAATACTATATAATACTTCTAATGTGAAATCTTTATTTTTTTTCCCCTTAAACTAATTGTCCCCATCCCTACTGTGTATTTATAAAGGCAGAACACAGTGCAGTGATGATATGTGGTAGAGCTGGGATCAAGACTTTGTTTTTCCACTCGTGTCCTTTGTGAGAGTTGCCCAATTAACCATTTCTCAGCGTGTCACATCTCCCTGTCTCTGAAGCTAGTTACCAAATCTTTTGGATTACATGAATACATAGATACAAAACATGTTGCACCTGTACATATGTAAAGATTGTGATGTCAGCTACTTCATAAGAAATGAGGTGCATCAGAAGTAAAAATGCAAAACTGCTCTTGCTGGTATTAAGCTGGAAAGCCTAAAAATAAATCTAATAAAAACAGTCCTGTTGCTGACTAGTTTAAAAATATTGTTTATTGTATATTCTGACTGCTAAGTAAGACAGTTCTTCACAACAACTAAGAAATAATTAGAGGTAAGCAAAAGAAAGAATAAGACAGAAAAAAATCAAGTTATTCACCTTGTTGGCACTTAATATCCTGTATCAAGTAACTGCTACTATAATTCTGAAAATTAGTAAGCCACCCTTTACTACAGTTACATCCTACTACAAGCAGAAGAGAAAACTGTAGTGATGCTAATAATGAAACATTTTGTTGTGGTTTAACCCAGCAGGTGGATCAGCACCACACAGTCATTCGCTCACTCCCCCCCTTCCCAGTGGGATGAAGGAGAAAATAAATAAAAAATCCAAACAAGTAGAACTCCTGGGTTGAGATAAAACTACTTGCTAAGACAGATAAAGGGAAAAGAAAACAGTTACGACTATATGTATATATATACATACATATGCATGTATACAAGAAGTGATGCAGAAGCAATTGCTCACCACCCCCAACCAATGTCCAGCTAGTTCCCCAAGAAGCAGAAGATAGACATTCGTAACATGGACAATCTTTCAAAATCTATTTCAGCGTCCTGCCTTCACCTCCATTTTCTTGTTTCTCCACATTCTGAAGTCACAGACGTGTTTTATCTGGTGTGCACAACATATCCTAAATACATACAAACATTTAATGATCTTAGCTGCAATGTAGATGATGCAGACACAATGCCTTATTCCACTGAAACCTATTTTTCTGTTCAGTGTGAAAAATTACTTTTGCAATGGCTGGTGATCAAAATGAGTTTCCTTCTGGCAGCTCTTTAGGCTTTTTCAGCTCAGTCTCAGCAGCCCCCAAAGAATGACATTACACCACTATTACCTTAAAAGCACTGCCATTTTGCGTCCTTTTTTGATCACAGATAAGAGCAATGTTTTTTGATCACTGGTAAGCAATTTAGAGCAATTGCTTAAGATCTCTTTGCTATGAATCAATCAGTAGTCTCTGGAAGGAACATGATAGCAGAATATTATGGAGAAGGATGCTCCAAAAACCACTCACTTATAGTCAGAGAAGGAAGCAAAAGGCAACTAATGACACAAGTTGATTACTCAAAGGAAATATAGGGAAGATGTCACTAACTTAGTACATAATAAAAATAGTAGTAACAATGAATATGGATATCTTTTGACATGAAAGAAGTGTTTTTGGTATCTGCAGTTTCACCAATAGAAACAATCCCACTTATGTTGTAGAAGCAGGGTACGACTACTAGGCTATCAAAAATACATAATCTCTGTTGTGATTTGAGCTTAAATTTACAACTTGATTCTGGCAATTGGATTTTCCTGCTACTCAAAAGAGAGAGGACCCAACCTAACATCCATACTTTGTAAGCATATTCAGTGCAGCAAATTCTTCCTCAGTTATGAACAATCTGATGCTGCTAAAGAATACGCAGCACATAATTACACACAAAGTATCCCTGACCTCTCTAAGCGCTACCTCCGTCCTCCTTTTATTTAGAGTAATTTATGATCTTAACAATTTAAAATTCAAATCAAAATAAAACAATTTTGTTACAACCCCAGTCATCTTCTCAACAGAAGTGTCGACCACCGGGAGCAAACAACTTGATTACAAAAGGAGTGCACTTTCCAAGTAAAGCTTGACATAGTTTGCTGCTCCAAATGAGTTAGGCAAATTGTTTCCGCTAACCTATAGTAAAAATCTAGCACACAGCCTGTGCAACTACTTGTTATGCTAGAGAGAGTAACTCAGTTTCTGTCAACTCATTTTGTTGTTTGTTGGGAAGAATGATTAACAATGTCATCAAACTAATCTCATCCATTCATCAATCCCCAGTTGTCTAACAGAAGCTCAACTGGTGTGCTCAGCAATGTGTTCTGACCTTACTGAAGGCCCTACCCACTCAAACAGTGATTCTATCCCATTGTGAGGAGAGGCCTAGTCACAGTGGAATAGATGAGATGAGACTTGGAAACAAGAAATTATCTGAAGCAGTGATGACTCCATTCATATTCAAGAGAAGCGTATTGTGTAAGAGTTTCTGATCTTTTATAAATTAATGCAATAGTTTCCAAACTTGGCTTATGCACCACAGAAGGGGGAGCAGCATAGCACAAAACTAAATGCAAACATTTCCAGTGATCACATTCACCACTTCTGCTGGATACAGTAATATTTACCACTGCTATGCTTCCAATGGAAGTACTGGACAAAAATGTTGAGCTCCTTAGCGAATATATTTGGTCTCTATTATATAACTGGTTGACTTTTTTGATAACAGGAGCACAGTGATATGAAATACAGAAATAATAAATAATAATAATAATAATAATAATAAATAAACCCTACTCCCATCACGTCAGTTTTGCCCAGAAAATGAAACATATTAAGAGCTGCACTGTTATACATGCATTCCTATACTGGACGTGTTCGTTGACTTATTCCAATATCCCTTAATATTAACCACAAAGTTTTGTTCTTTAAATACCTTCTAGATGAAAGTGCTCATCACCAATAGAGTCTCTGTAGCCTTCTCCAGACAAATCCTGTTAAAAAAAAGAGAAGAAAAATTAATGACGAGTATATGACATAAAAGGTATCAAGAAGATACACTAGGATTAATTAAAAACACTAAATGCATTAATTAATGCATTAATGAGCATTAATGTCAATTTCCAGAAAAGAAGTCAATGTATCTGGTGCTATTTTAGAATGTTCTGGGCATATTCTAAGACAAAAATTGAATGCAGATAAACAGATTATGTTCCTATACAAGTCCTTTTACAGAATACTTTAATACTTAGCATTTCAACATTCTGTCAATCAAGCAAGATAAAAAACAACTCTGAATGGAAATGATAAAGGAGAAATAAGCCCTTCACTACCCACAGAGGAATGTTATCACTTGGTTCCACCAACAGAAAACTTTCATGTGCCAGAGATCACCCAAGAAAAGCAGATACCAGAGTCTGAAGAGCTGCCTGATACTTCTGTCCTGAAATTAATGAAATTTTGTCAGGCCCAGTATATCTAGTGGAACACAGAAGCAGCGGTCACGGATACTCAGATGATTCTATCTCAAACACAAAAAACAGTTCTCTTATGGTGCTGAAGTTGTAATAAAAGGGCATCAGTTGGATTTGGAGCTAATCCCACTTATAAAGATCCTGAAGAGCATTCTTACGCTCCTATTAGCAGATCATTCCAGCTCCATCTCTCCACACCAGCTAAGCCGTAAGCTATCACAGCTAGCCTTCTATTTTGCCTTCTTCCATTCATTCCAAACACTCCAAGCATTACCATAACATCACTGATCTTACATTACAGTCCGTCTCCTTAGATTTTCTACAAACACTCTGTGCCACTGATAAATATTTATGGTGATGAACAAGGATATGGCCTTGAAAAGTTCAAGTGCTGCACTCACAGCTATTTCAACTTCACCTACAAAAACGTATCAGGAACACAGAGCCAGCATTCTCAGCATTAACCTGGGGACTGTGAGTAGACACCAGGGAGCTTTTGGCACAAGGCGAGAATAAGAGACAAAACTGTGAAAATGAATGCCTGGTTGTGTTCATAGCTTTATCACGATGAACGCAGTTCATCTCTTTTTCCCAAGAAGCTGACAGAGGTTCTTTTCTAACTTGCACATGCCTAAATGTTATTCTTTGAGATTAGTTATCCAAAAGTAACTCAGCCACAAAAGCATGTCTTAGGAACTCTTCAGCTTCAGTTGAAGCATTTTAAAAATCAAGTTCCATAAACAGTGAGATTTGATTGGGGGTTAGCTAGCGCAGAAACCCTGAAAATACTGCTCTCTTCACGAGCAGATACGCTGACATTTGACCCAAAGATAAATTTGACAGCATTAGGAAATGCTGTCAACCTGGTACAGCATGCTGGGATTTAGCATAGCATGTCACTGCTACAACAGCTGTCAGAAGCAAATCACAAAAGCTAGTTTGTTTATTTGAGTTTTTCTTCTAGAAGAAAAGGCCCCTTATAAACAAGTGCTAATTAATATCTATCACTGATTTAAAAATAATGGAAGAAATGGACATAATGAACAAAAAGAGCCAGGAAATGTTGGCGTAACACATCATGTTTCTGCAAGGAAGATGGTCTTTCTGGAAACTTGCAATAGTTATTATACTTTTGTTTAGTAAAATTCCTCCATGTCATCATTTTCCAGGAAGCTCTCAGAGCACAGCCTGATTGCTCTCCCAGACAATGAGATACATACAAGTGACTGCGGGAGCACACATGGCCCTCCTGCTCTGTCCCACAATGGCAAGTATTTAATAACTGCTTTTTTATTGAAGACAGAATTCCTGCTCCCTCCGTCTGGTTCTCTTGGGAAAATATTTCTGATTTTCTGATCAGCAACTATGCAACGAGAAGGTATGACCTTAATGGTGATGCTTCTCTAAGGAGAAAGCTATTTGGTAGTCATCTTCTTTTAATGTTTTAACAAAGCAAACGGTGCATGTGGTTATCAAATGTTGCCTGCCGAAATGCTGTCATTAATACAACCTCTACAAAAATCACAAGTCATTACTTTTTATGATTTTTTCAAAAGATGCCACTTACAAACTAGCACGTATTTGTTGATGGAAAAGGTCCCATCAAGTAACTAGTGCAGAAGAGTGGAGATGAAGGAGAGAAGCAGTAAAGCATTAATATTCTACATGCAAGCTTCCTTAGTTTCTCATTACATGGTTAATCATTACAGTATGTTTCATATTCTAGGCTAGTTTCACTCGTTCTCTAGCTCCTAGTTATTTAAGTCAAAGAGTAGTAACTTAATGCAAGCAAATTTCCAATAAAATAGCTTCCCTTAAATCAAATTATTATAAATCACCGAATTCTAGTGTTTTGATGATGATATTGAACCACAGCAATACTGTTAAACAGCACAGACACAGACAACCCATCCCAAAATCAATGAGTGTATCATTTGAACGTTTTGGTGACTTATTTCATAGAAACGTAGAAGGGACTGGGTTGGAAGAGACCTCAAGGATCATCAAATTCCAAACCCTTGCAACAGGTAGGGCTGTATTTAAGCAGAATTCCTCAACTCCCACTCACATGTGTTCTGTGAGAGTACGATTGTGATCTGTGTTGCCTTTAATAAGCAGGTGAGAAAGGTGTGGGCAACACTTACAATTCTACAGGACGGGAAAATTAAAAGAAAGAAAGAAACCTTATCACTCATCTTATTACCACTAACTCTTCTTTCGAAAAGCCCAGAAGAACAACCAGGATGTCTTTCGCACTACTGAGACACGTGTCACAGACTGATAAACACCAAAGCAAACCTGCTTGAGAAAAGGATTCTGGGTGGTTTATGTAAACTCACATTCAAAAATAAAGTACAAAAGCTAAGCTAGTATCAAAGAAAACAATTCTGACTGCAGCTGGTACTGTAGAAGTATTCTCCCAGTAACCTGCAACAATTCTGTTAATGTGAATAAAACAGTGCATCTACCACTAGTCTAATCCAGAAAGTGAAGGGGAACAATAGGACAGGGTAAACGTCTAAAACAACTCACAGCTCAATAAATTCTAGTGGGAAGAGAACATTATATCTCCAGGAAGAAGCGTGGCTGAGCACAGGGGAAATACAGGAGTGACAGGACAAAGCCACCTGTGCCAGCCCTGCCTCCTGCAGCCATGCCCAAGGGCTCCCCACAAGCTGCAGAGCTGCAGGAGCCATCCCATGGCAGGAGCAGAGCTGGGGAGAGCAAGGCAATGGCATCTGGGTCATAGGTAGCTGTACGTCACTGTCCTGACACCATGTTTTAAATCACAAAGCTGCATTTTCAAACTGGAACACTGAGTCATGTAGCAACCAAAACCAGATGTACCCTGTGAAATACTATATAAGTGAGGTCAGCGAGAACTTGAAAGAAGAAAGAGAAAAAACATTTACGTAGGATTATTTCAGCATGCCACTTCTAGAGGCTGCTAAACAGGAACCCACTGAGAGTAAGCGTCTCTACCTCACCAGGAGCTTCTCTGCTAAAGAAGTTGGCCTCCGCTAGCTACCAGCACAAATCACACAAAACGACTGAAATTCAGTTCTAACATCTGTTTCAAAGCTATGCAGGCAGCTGCCCGGCCCGGATGAAAAGGTCCTCATGTCCCACATGTCCTGATCTGATCGGTGCTGCTGTGCAGGGCTCAGATTGAAGAGGGTGGGGGAAGCGTTAACTAGTGCAACTCCCTCAGAAATGCTGAGCAGCATATTTGTACCCAAGGAATACAAACACTCATGGGAAGCTCCCACATCCCAGTGCTCCCACTCAGCTGGTTACAAGTCAGGCAGTTGTCATTCACATCCTACCTTTACTGAGCAATCAGACTCAATGAATTCTGACTCACTGGGAATTTTATCTTTTTAATCCTATCCTCAGCCCTGACCACCCCACACCGCATTTTCATCAACATGTGTTTCTGGAGACTGAAGGCCAGAAATTCACTCTGTTGCATTAACATTTGACATCCTTCTCCTGAGCTCCCTAAAAAGGCTGCCAGTCAAAGCCTCACCCACCATTCTGCTCATAATACTGTATTCTTTCCTTGCCTTTGCTCCCTTTCTGTTTCATGCTGAGATCAGGTTCCCTGTCTTCACCTTCCAGTCTCTGCGTGGCTGTACTTGCATTCACATCTACCAGCCCCCATGCCCACTGATTCCTTTAATCTTCATCACCACCTGACTCTTCCTGCTTGTCCTGGCTCTGTCTTTCCTTGCTGCTTTCTGCAATACCCAACACCAAGAATACAAGGGCCACAGCGACAGAGTGAAAATAGAGTGTGTGTTTTAGCAAACACATTTGGACTAACACAGTGATTAACAGTTACACTTTTAGAGTAACTAGGTAGAGCTTCATCCATAGATTTATCAGATATATTAAAGGCTAACCCTTAATTTGGGTAGGTTATTGTGACAGCCAGCACATTTCTGAAGTTTGCAACTCCCCACTTCCTGAATTACATCACAGTTAATATTGTGTTAATTCGTATTTTTCAAAAAGCTGTCGCTTTTCTCCAGTATAAAAATGTTGTTCTACCTCTCCTTCTTCAAATATCTCACTGAAATCCTTTGATTTAGCCTAAGATAAGCAATTTTCAACATTTTTGGCAAGAAATATGCACACATTTCCTGTTTTAGTGAAATTCTTATCAAAGTGTCATACTCACCACTTTCCCCAAGTAAAACACGTATAAAGACAAGTTGTCCAGCCAGAAAACTTTACTCCCTACTTTTGCCTATCTGAAGGAAACATGTATTGTGTCCCTTCTTTAATCTTTTACTGATGCAATAAAATCCCAGGACGTTTTGGGAGAGCAAAGTTGAAGAAAGATGTTTCACAACAAGGCTGCAAGGGATAAGATATGTGGTAACTCTTGCTGGAGTAGATTTTAGAGCAGTTTTAAGGGAGCTGCCAATGAGAACGTTATGTCACCTAATATAAACTTCAATTCCTGATGGAAAAATGATCCTGAGAAACAGAGGTCCAAGCAAACAAGGATGGCCTTTGGTCTTTCACGCAAACAACATAAAGGCAATTCACTGAGATTCTGCTTTCTGTAAAGAAAATGTAAAGCGGCTCATCCCTGGAGAAGACAAGGAGACTTCAAAACAGACCAACATTAAAATACACACAACAACTGCAATAATGCCTTTTTTTAAGCAGAAGCAGTATGCTCAACTTCTGCAATGTTTTCTTCCTCTGAAATATGAACCTGGTGTTCTGTGATCCATTACAGCTGGGTTTTTCTTCCTCTATTAAGCATGGAAGCTTCTCTCAGATAAAATTTCTTCATTATATGATCACAGCAGGTACAGATGTTAAGAAAACAGATTTCTCCTCTAACATCTCCGATAAGTGATCTTGAGTGAGTTAAGCTGCCATGGTTTAGCGTTTTACTGCCTCATCTGTCAATATGGCCTCTGTGCTTGTAGTCAATGTCTTCTTAGTAGAGACAGTGGAACACAATGAGTGCACCACTAAGCTACGGAAATTCCCCCATTAGAACCCTAGCACAAGGTCCACGCTAAGAAGCCAGCCCCAAAACTACAATGGTGAAGCACACAGATGCATTCAATTTGGCTGCCTCTGCTCTAGTAGCAGTAACTCCCAGCCACAATAATGCAGAGGTAATGGTTGAAATCAATATCCCTAAATCCACTGATTTGCCAGAATTAGAATCTCCCAGGCTCATCTCACAGATGGTGACTAAAGAGCAATTCCAGTTTACGGCCCAGTAGCGAGAAGACAAAGACCAAAAGAACACCTAATCTCCAGTCACAAAGGATCATGGACTACTAGAGACTTCTTATGCAAGAAATACTCCTAATGTCTTTCAGATCCTGTTACAGACTCTCCAATGGGTACAAGGAGTAGCTGCACCATACACTTTTAAGGATACCCCATAGTTAGGAACATGAGGCTGGCAAGGAAGTGGAAGCAGTAGGATACTCACACAAAAGCCTTCAAGAAGGATGCCTGACTAAGAAGGTGAATGTGATACTTTCTGCTCCAGACCTGCAACTGCAAACAGTTGCAACCTCTTTTGCTGAGTCCAACACCTGGACAAGGCTTTTATCAGGATGAAACACAACTTTTTTGTATTCTTTTGATTTATTTGTTTTTTAATCTATGAAAATCAGGTAGTACCAGTACTGAAACATGCTGTTTGCAGGTAGCTTTTTTGTCTCTGTTGCAGCGGGTAAATGGACATCCTCTTTTAGTGGCCAGTCACCAACCAGCAGATTTAACTTGAACCATAAGATTCCTGTGCTCTATGCAAGGCAAGTGAGAAGTGAGTATGCATCCTGTGCAATGGATGGAAAACAAAGAAGCCAACAGATAAAATTATCCACTATTAAAACCTGTAGATATCCAGAAGATGCACCTAGGGGGCAGTCTGCTTTAGATGGCTCCAGTTTCATGACAGAATGTGAATGTTCCTGTACTCTTTGAGCTTGTATTTCATGATGTTTAGAAACTCTTGCTAGCTGTTGGATAGTGGCATCTTTCATTAACATGATTACTACAGTTTTAGAACCATTATGGCTTCTTTTCAAGGTGATAGGGTGAGGCCTGGTTTTTCAAGAACTTCTGCCAGATTACATATTATATAATAGAAAGCAATTACATGAGTGAACTGATCTAAGAATTCAGCAGTTACTTTCCAAATGAAGGGTCCAGCCATTTCCAGCCAGAAAAGATCATGAGTCTTTGAGATGAAATGGACTGAAACAAGAAATGACTACTTTCTGCTATATTTAAATTCACTTTGAAGCTACTTCAGAAGGATAAATGAACTCAACTCTAAAGATTCAGCTATTTACTTTGCTTTATTCTTCTAGCTATCCTCTGGCCTCCTTCCTGATTGCAAAATCAATTGTCCCATTTCCCCCAAGATCACTTCTTCAATATTGATTACTGTGATGTACAAGTCTAAGGACATGAAGGAAAGAAGACAAATCTTCATCTAACTTCCAGCCTGGAGAACCACAGTAACTTCTCCAAATTACTCATTCTGAGCTTCTTTCTCCTTTATGGCAGACAGATGGACATGGCTATGTATCAAATCTGGTTTTCTGTTCAACTTTTTTTGCAATAGATTCAGTTACCAAGAAACTCTTTAATAAATAGACTTCAGTGCATCGAGGTGATTTTACCCAGGCACATGCTGAGAAAAAAGTTTGCAGAACAAAGCTGCAGAGCTTGACTACAGAATAACTCACTAATTTAAGATGCAGTCACTGAAAACTCGTTCCACTGACTACAATGCTCATTACAAAACCAACACACTGCATTTTGAGCTTTCTTGTGATAATAGCCTGTGTCTTCCTATATGGCAGGTTTTCATAGCACAAGGGCTTAAAGCTCCCCTAGAATGACAATCAATGCTCCACTATTATGTTTATGACTCTAAGTCCTTTCCTGCTAATGGATGACGTATATTTATGCAGCTGGAGGAAACCTGGTTTCAATAACTGCTCCACCACAGACTCACTGTGTGGTGTAGGGTAAGTCACTTAAATCTCCCTGTGCCTTCATTTTTCAACTGTAGAACGGAATTCTTGATGCCCACCTTTGCAGAGAGCTCTGAATCCTCTGGACGAAAACATACCCTGCTATTATTATATTATTATATATTATATTACCTTGTTAGGAAGCACAGGTGTGTGACCCTGGACACATATGCTAATGTTGATCCATAAATCTGTCAACAGGAGGTGCTGGCAAAACAGATGGTTCACATTCCTTCTCAAACCACCTCTTTGTCCCCAAAACCCAGGTATGTCAACTAATCATTTTATAACAGGTCAGGGTTTTAACGGGCCAGGAAGCCACAGTGAAGCACAATGCCACAAGCATTATGGCTAAAACTGGAGCCAAAAAGAGCAAAGGAGAGACAACAGAGGTTTCTCCTCTCCTGCCTGGCACGCAGGACAAGCACTGAGAAGCTCTGCAGAAAAAGATAAAAGAGAAAGCAGAACCCATTCCCACACATTCCTGTAAGTAGCACAGCATTGGTATTCATGCCTGAATGCAGATTGATGCTGCGTACATGGAAACAGACCCTTGTTTTTTAATTACAGGCAATAAAAAAAACAGACACACACCATGTGAAAACCTGAGTCAGATGAACAGTTCCATGTTGACTTACAGGGTCATGAGAATTACAAGCAAATAAAAAGTTTGCTCGTAAATATTTCTTACAAGTTACCTTTATTATTAAGAATTTTGACTCCCCATCCCACCAGTTGAAAATCGGGCAGGCTGCGTTTTCCTTGAAAACATTTCAGCAGCACCAAAGGCTGCAGCGGGGCTGCTGGTGTGGCTGGGAGCACCAGGCAGGGCCCCCGGACAGACCAACGGCCGTGCAGGACCGTCTGCCACGCACATTCCCCTAAAAGGAATCCCAGGGCCAGAGCACCACATCAAAGCAGCAGAGCTGAGCAGATTTCCCCTTCCCCTCCCCCTGAGTCTTTGAGACGGAGACTTCATACTCCAGAATTTAATATCTTTTTCCTCCCTCCCCCCCACCAGCCCCTTTGTCTGCATCTCTGTTCTCTAAGAGCTAACAGATGTTGATGCCATATAGTTTCAAAGAAAACTTTTGATGCCCACATAACTCATTACAACTAATATATTCCAAGAATGTTTGTAGCTCAGGAAACACTGGGGTGAAAAAACAGAGAAGAGGGGGCAAATGGCTACACTGAATAACCCTTGAGAGAAAATAAATAGTTCACTTCAAAGTCATCGGGGAATTCTTTAACAAGCTCTTTCTTCCGCAAAACACAGAACAAATTCAGCCGAGCCTAGAATTCCCAAAGGAAAAAAAAATAAAGCCAAACCCCACATAAATGGCAAAGCAAAGAAAGCAGCACAGAGGTCGCTCGGCTCACCAGCAACAAAGGACAGCATTCTCCAGGTTCCATATTCCCAAGCAACCTGCACTGTGCCAGGGCACAAAGGCACTGCTGAAAACAGACTGTCAACAACAACAATACAGAGAGCCCTAAAAAAAGCTCCCCCTGTCCCTCTGCACTGGATGAATGCAGGCAGCGATGAGATCGTTCAATTCACAGAGCACTTTGAATTCAGCCTTACAAAATATGCACTAGGACATGTCACGTATGGCTAAATTACAGAGAGGTAGCGTTTGTTCGTTCAACAAAAGCAGGTGATGGGATTTTTTTGGCACAGGCAGATCCGTGTCCTTGGCCATTTTCTAGGGTTACATCTAGGAGGCAACTCTCGATAAATTTTTTGAGCAGGTCTCCTCCCCTCTCCTGCTGCTCCGGCACACAGCTGCATCCTTCCTGTTGGGTGAGAAGCCCCCCAGGAGTCACCATGGGCTGGTGGAGAGAGGGCTTGCAAAAAAGGGGGGAGGGCGAGAATGCGATTACATCAATTTCCACAGCAGGAGGATCAGATTGCATCATTGTACACAACTTGGGGCCCGCTCTTTTATCCCTGATGCAGGCAAATTCCCCATTGAAATCGGTGGGAGATTTGTCTGTGCAAGGACTGCAGAATCGAGCATTCTGTGATCACAGAATTAGAAAGCAGTAGGAAGCCACACCTGGCAGCACCTCTCAGTGGTGCTCTCCCCTCTGATGGGATGGATATAAAATCAAAACAAACACAAGTACAATAGCAATGCTAAACTCCTTCTCCCTTTCATACACACTCCTACAATCCACCACCACACTTAACGTATAGAAGTCTGAAGAAAGTTCCTATCGGTGAGCTGGAGACTCCCCACAGAATAAATAACAAGAAAGGATTTTTATAGGGAAAAAAAGGTGTAGAGGAGGGAAGTGTAGGGGTCTCTAATCTAATAATCAAACTGCTTCAAACAAGCAGGTGTGTTCTACTTGTATTTTTCAGAGTGTTCGATGGACGAGAGAAACCACACATGAAAACCTCAGAGCCAGTCAGCTCAACTTGTGCAGCACAACAATGCGAGGTCTCTTTTCTCAAAAGAGAGATTTTCACATAGAAGCCATGGTACCACAGCACAACATACAGAATTGCTGGTTTTTCTCTGCTGCTCATTTCCACAAACCACACTTTGCATCCACTTTCATCTGCATAAAAGTATTCCATATAGCAGCTCAGTAGTTTCCCCATTTCAGCTGCTGCTACCCCCTGCACACATTCTTGCCAGAATCATTATTCCCCAAAACACACTGGTAAACAGCTTAGGAAAACCAGAAGTAAAATCTTGTATCAGATTTGCTCAGGATAAAACATGGCTCTTGGTAAAATGCCTCGTTGTTACCTTTCCTGCCTCACTGCTTAGGGATGGCTAATTTCCTCCAGGGAGTAACAAGGAAGGCATCCTCAAGCTTTGTGGCTTTGCAAATAAAATACCTTACTGCTGAGTTCATTCACCACATTTTGGGGTAGCAGGAAGCTTCAGCAGGAGAGCAGACAGCAGAGGTGCTTAGGTAGCTCAAATCTACTCTGTAGACATGGAGATTTCCACAGTGCCAGAGTGGGCTCTGGTGGGTAGAATCAGAAGAGACAGGACAACAAAAGAACAGAACAGAGAACATCGAGTGCTAAAAGCATGGAAACTGAAGTCTAAAAATACGAGTACGTCAAAGATATCACCCATGCATTTTCAATGGTGTTCTTACGTACTTCAGAAGTCTAGACAGAATTCTTTCAGATGTGTGTTTCTTCCTCAGACACACAGAAACCAAGCTACAGACGGGAGAAAAACCACCTTCAGACTGCCAGGATGAAGCAGATCCTCATTTTGAAGAGACTCTTGACATTCCAGGCATCCAAACGCTGGATGTAAATACAAATATCAGGCCATTGGTATGGCTTTTCTCCTGAACTGAGCAGAATTATGCCCAAAGGACATCCAAAGACCTTTGAAGAGCTTTTATGTCTATTTTTCACAATTTCAGGGAAAGTGTTTGGCTTTCTGGTTTTGGAATGTGCTTGTTTGTTTTCACATTGCAAGAACAGAAACTTTAAGAAAAAAAGATAAATTTTGCTAGAGATCAAGTTTCCTTTCAAGAAAGTGATAAAAAAAAACAAAAATACACAAATCTCACAGCTCCTTAATCTAAACACAGAAACTTATCTTGAAAGATATCCAGCCCTGTGTTTCTGATTCATTATGGGTGAAAATACTCTTCCAGTATTCCACTATTTCCACTGAGAAGTATTACTGTTACCCATCACTCTTGTGCAGAGTACCCGAGCAGAGGCCACTGCTGGTGGCATACGAAATGCAGCTTCCCACCTAGCAACAGCTGATGTGACAAACTTGACATCACCACATCGTCCTTCTTTTCCCACAAAGAAAGGGACAAAGCTGAAAGTGAAACATAGTACATACCATAATCTCAGGACCACACGAAGTATTCCTCCTTGGGAAGTGACACAACCCAAACCTTACCAGGTTACCATACTGTCTGGCTTTTTTTTAAACCAACTTAACTCCATCTTGGTGGCAAGGTTTTGTACTCATCTGCTATGATTCATGACAACTTATTTAAACAGAAAGGCCAGTTGAAATCCTTTAAATGATGTTTATACAATCTTTAATATTTTCCACGACGATCAGACACATTCAGGAGGGAGGAAGACGAATGACAGCCAAATGCAGATTAAATGCACAGCAGCAGGCTGGACTGGCCCCATGCAGTTATTAAGAAGAACAGCAGCATTTAAAATTCACATTTGCCTGGAAAAGTTTTACCTACTCTTACACAAACACCTGAAGGGCATTAAAGAAGAAAGAAAACCTCAGCATTTCCAGTCAGCTTACTTTGCTCACTTCACAGCAGATCATTTCCTTCATTTTCTCCTTCAAGCCCGTTGGTTGCTTAGTGTGCTCCAATATGGAAGGTGCACAGAGGAGTGGTGCAAATAATTATTAAAATAAAGGCAAACAAGGAAGATTTATTACCCTAAGCTACTTCATTTTAATTTTTAAGTACATACTTACTGTCATTACTGGCATTGCAGTTAACATTGTTATTTTAATGTCAAATGTCTTTAATGCCATTAATTTTTAATTGCTTCATTAAAGAATGAGAGAAAATTAACACAAACAGACTAGATATCTTCTCCCTCTTAACTTCAGTCAGAAGAGTCTGTCGGGCAGCCCAGATTGCATCAACAAGTTCACAAGCTCACAACAAACCAGCAGCGCAGTACAAACACGGCTGTTCAAGCCATCCTGGCAGGACATGTAAGCCTTGATTTGGATCCCAGTTTTAGCCTAGTTTCACATTTCTGTAACTGCAGTGGAACAAAATCAGAGAGGCTGGAATGAGAACTGTGTGTTCGCCTCTCACTGGAGCATTGAGGACCAGCTCAGTTCATAGTTAGCTAAAGCATCAGTATCGATATCAAAGTAGATATTTTAACTTATGTTGAAAACTCTTAAGATTTCTTCCACAAGCAAAATATTAGGAACCTGCCCCAGAGAAAGATGAAAGGAACCAATCTCCCCTTTAAATTACCAAGCAAGCCTGGGCCTTGACTCCCTTTTCAATGGGAAGTCAAAACGTCTGACTTCAATCAGTTTGTATAAACCAGCTTTTGTTTTTCCTTTTGCCCAAATGACTCCACTCCTAAGGATTTATTGTAACTGGATTGCCTTTCTACCCAGCAGGGAGCTGTAGCACTAGCAAAGCTGTTCCACACAGTAGGTTTTCCGCTGATTGAATTTCTAGACTTTCAGCTCTTCGGAAATGTTTGCTCTTGTACAAGCTGTCAGAGGGAAATTGTGTGCAGTCGATTTTGTCTCAGCTAAAGCCAAGGGGGGTTCCATATGCAGCCAGCCAATGTGGAATTGAAAGAAGGAGGATCAATCAAATTGCGAAGGAAAAAATGTCTCAGTCACAAATGAAATAAAACAAAACAACAACAACAAAATAACAAAAAAAGGACAGGGAAGAACAGATGAAAACGAAAACCATTTATGTACATAGGAAAACTCAAAAAAAACCCCACCATAACCCAATACCATGCAACACACAGAAAAACCTTCCTTTGAAGACCATTAAAGCAAGGGTTAGAACCAAATGAAGAAGCTGTTCTATTTAAACATACACAAAGCCAAAACCACGATGCACTCCAAAATGAAACTGATGTATAAACCTTCATCTTTGGAGCAGCCCATCTTACTAGTCCTGCTGGAACTGCTGGTACCATGATCCTGGCACTGCTTCATGTCTGTGGTCACAGCACAACACATCTGCTGCACCCAGCACCAGACCAGCCAGGCCCTTATGCTACCTGCTGTGTCTCTCCCCACTTATACTCAGCCAGAGACACTACATACATGGCCCAGTGGCTCAAGTCCTTGCCTGCACTTGAGATTTTGTTATTCAGTAATCTAATAAATCATAACACCTGAAGTGCACGTAGGAGCCAACACAACCCAAACAATCAGATGAAAGCAAGCACAGATTAGTACACCTGTTTTAAAGATCCCATAAAAAGAATTTAGTGTAAGCTACACTTGACCATTATCTGGTTTGGAAGAGCACACATTTCTAGCTCAAGCGCAAGCACAAATTTTGGTTCCAACTGCATTGCATGAAACAGCTGCACTTTGAGGAATAAGTCAATACCTCCAAATGACATAGCAACCCATGAATGTGGCAGCACAGGTGAATACTAGATTGGGAGTTTCTGCCCTGCATGCCATGGTAGATAAGCCTTACTGTCTTTAAGTACAGCATCATACAGCCAGGAACAATTGCTGTGACAGCAAGCATCCCACTTGGACTCAATACTGAGGTTTGCATTTTGATGACCCTGTTTTAGGAAAAAATTTGACAACGGTTTTAAGAAATAATTGCAGCTAGTGGGTCATTCATTTTTGACACACAGTGAAAAATGTAAATGCCACACAATAGATTTTTTGTTTTTAAATAAGGGTCTTTTAAGGTCAAAACTGGTTGAGTCCTACTACCTTGTATTACTTGGACTTATCTTCATTGGTAATTATATTGAGGAGCCAGATAGTGAGAATATTATAGATAATGCTGTACTAATTGTCTGCAAAGACATTAATTCTACCAGCTAAATGTGTAATGAAGAAAAATAACCTTGCAAAAATGCTTTTGTTGTGCACCCCACTGTCTGTAAATGTGATTAGTGCAGAGCAGAGTAGCAGTGAAGGTGTGAGAAGTGAACTTTTAGTTTACAGTGCACTGCCTTTCCTCAGAAGAGGCTTACTATGCAGTGAGAAAAGATGACATCTATCATGAAGCAAATAATAATAATGAGGATTTTCGCCAGCATTCTTCCTCAGTCAACTGCCTTCTATTCACAGTGGTTTTCTCTCTCAGTTCCCACCTTATTTCACCTGCTAAGAGTAGCTCAGTGATTTTCCTGCTGAGAGTCTGTTCAGACAGGCTTTCCCAACTCAGCACACTGACAATCTGACATTCGTGTTCCTAATCAACAGTGCACCTCAGCAAAGCCCCAGTGATGAAAGGAAATATCCTGGATCCAAAGTCTTCTAAAAGGTCCACTTGACTGACAAAGGCATTTGCACTGCTATTTGCACCATATTTAATGAACCTCATTATCTAAATAGTTGTCTGCTCATGCTACTCAGTAAAAACTGAAGAATTTTTCTATTTTTTTCTTGCATCTCTTGAGGGGTGCAGTTCCTCTTTCACCATAGAGAGAAATCAAAAAGAAAAGAAGGCAGAGAGTAAGAAATTGCTCATACACAAGAAAGAAACTCAAGGCTGAAAAAGACCTGAAGCTCTGATCAATCTTTTCCCACTGATGGTACTGAGACTTACTACACCTGTCCCAGCTATTGGTGTTAGGCTAATTTTTACCAAGGCTGTTATCATATACAATAGCTAAATAAAATACTACCTTAAGATAGAAATTCATTCATAAATCTCAACAAAGGTTACTTAACCTTACTGAAAGATTAGTGCATTCCAATTAAAGATATCCACCATTTTCAACCAAATGCAGATTTGATTTAGGTGGACACAAAATATAAATTCAATATTGCAAATGCATAACCTTCAGTGTTTTATGGGAAAAGAAGAACAAAGACCGGACAATTTTCCCCACAGGGGCCGAAGGAGTTTAAATTGCCTGAAACACTTCTTCTCTCATTACCTATTTCAGTCATTTCACTGTGCAAAACACCTCCCTCCCTCGCAAAGTCGAAACAGAAGTCTGAACATCTGAGTTACATGCATTTATTCTGATGCATGTAATTATAAAACGTACACATTGTGGATTTACTACAAGGTAAATCGAAGTGTTACAATTGATTTTAGTTCAAGGAATCGTTATTTCCATTGCCTAGCATAGGCCATCTTCAGATTAACATCCTCAACCATATGCCACACTTTGCAGGTCTCATTTTAGAGCTCAACTGCCTTTATCACAAAGAAACTACTGTTCTTCTACCTTATTTGGTTTAACAGTTACCTTACAGCTCTTATGGGAAACTACCAACTGTCTTCATTTGAAGGAACAACGTGTTTCACACAGAACCAGAGTGGTGATAACAAGACAATTACAAGAGTAAGAAATCTTGTGAAGGTTTTATTGCTTTTGAGGGCTTTTTGGTTGTTGTTTGCTTACTTGCTTGTTTCTTTTTTAATGCATAAAGATGTTCCGTTTGGGAGAAGTTATAGGCGAGGCTTAACTATATCAGAAAAACTAGAAGAGAAACACAGAAGAAAATAAAGGCATTCAGTCATGGAAATATTTGCAAAAACACAACCTCACTCAAGTGAACGGTTCTTTAGGAACCAACATGAATACTTAAATGAGCACATTCAACATCTGCAGGATCAAACATTCAAAAAGAATCTTTAAAAGCGAATTGGAAAGACACAAGGAATATGCATCTGAATAACAGCATATGAAACGCAGCATCTGACTAAAACTAATGTTAATTGTATCTCATTAAAAACAAACCTCAAATTGGGACAAAAAAAAATCTGAATGCTAATACAGGCAAGAGTTAAAAGTGATGATAAAAAGTTGGCTAGGGAATGTACTAGGAAATGCAGCAAGAATGGAGTAATGAAAAGCTGAAGTAAAAACAAGGCAAAAAAACAAGAACTACATCAGGAAAGAAAATGGGATGAGTGTAGACAGAGAACATGTGCACATGTCTTTACCTCTTGCCTATTTAGGACCATATCCAGCAAATATTTAACACTTGATCAAAATAGCAATGTGCCATGCCCACTGTCATGAATTTCAATGACTTGGGTCTAACTCCTAAGGACACTTTGCAATTTGGAGTTGCAGGAGCTGCTCATCTGGATGAGCACACCCAGGACACACAGGCATCTGCAGCACGCAGTCATTAGCTCACAATTCCTGGTAGGGCAGCATTTTTCTTACTGCATGTCTCCAACAGCCACAGCTTTCTCCAAGCAAGAATTAATTGCTGAAAGTGTGACTGGATGGGGAGCAATGCAGAGACAGACACCCAGTGGAAATTGGGATTTCTGGGAAATAATAGGCAAATTCTACTGCTTACCTGACAGACATGAACAGGGCTGCTGGCTGACACTTCAGAGAACACTAACACTGCTTTCGTGAGAAAATTTTCTTTAGCATGTAAATGAGCTTTACTCAGATAGTATGTAAAGATGAAGCTAGGTATCAACACCAGCATACACCTAGAGCTGCACTGAAAAAAAACATCCAGAATTCAAAAGAAATGGGGTATAAAGTACATAATTTTGTGGACGATGTCTGTAAGTGAAGCTCTTCTACAACACCACACTACTGTGAAGGGATGTAGATTAATCTCAGCACCTCCCCTGCTACCAAAGCACTGTCTGAACAACCTGAGCGAGCACTGTAAAGCAGTCTTCAAAGTTCTTACGTGACCTGCTCTTCAATCAGTGTTTATAGCACTGACGCTCCTCTCAGAAGTGTGGCCTCAAACAACACGCGTCAAAGGCAACAGTCCATACAGAGATGTTAAAGCCCACACAGAGATGCTTTCCCATCCTGTTCTGCACTGTGGCGGCCTCAAATCAAGACTGGTGGCAGCGTTGAGCTCTGCTCTCTGTGACATGACAGGGAATGGCATGGAGCTGTGTCAGGAGAGGGGCAGCTGGGGGTGAGGGAAAGGGTCTGCACCAGAGGGCAGCAGGCATGGAACAGCCTGCCCAGGGCAGTGGGCATGGCCCCAAGCTGCTGGAGCTCAAGAAGTCTCAGATACAGGGTTTGAATTTTGGGTGGTCCTGTGTGGAGCCAAGAGTTCAACTTGATGATACTTGAGTCCCTTCCAACTTGGGGGCTTTTATGATTCTAGAAACAAAACTAAAAAACACAAACTTGAGAGGTGGAAAAGCACATAGAAGTGGGCTAGGAAAATACATATACAGACACAAGCAAAAGTCCTTAAAGTTGCACCATGTTTACAGAAAATTGTAATGCTCAAATGTTGACTGTAAACCTCACTTGTGCAATTATTTCTGGGTCTGCAGAGCCAAGACAGACAGCACAGCATGCCTAGCCAGAGGACAGTGTCATCCCTGAAAGGCTACCTGCTGCAGAGCGGTGTGCTCTGCAAACAGGGCCCAGGAGAGTCCCCAAATCTGTGGATCAGAGCTGTGCACAAGTTTCTGGCTCATTTCAACTGGTGCGTCTTGTAGACTCAAATACTGGAAGGCAGCCTGGTGGGACAGTGTCCAGTACTATGTGACAGGATTTTGTCTTCAGGAAACCTGAGTGCAACCTGGTTTAGATCATAAAACACAACAGTGGTGGTAGCGTTAGCATACACTGCAGTGCAAAACCTGGTAGTCCCTGCCTTAAGATGGAGTAAGATTGCACATATGACTCCAGTACAGGGATTTTGCATTGGACTGTAAAGCAGTCTCTATTTGCTCGCACTGTACTATTTCTAGGTATTTTATTTCACCATTCTCAGCTTCTCTGGCAAACATGTATACCCAGTATTTACCAATTGTAACGTGGTAGCAAAATCCCAATTAACAGCTTAATTTTGAGAACACACAGAATTTCTCTCACACAATGCCTGAAAAGCAAACACTGTCTTTGCTACATTTGCTATGGATTGGGTACTCCTTTGCATCCTGACTGAATCTTAAATGTGCTCTGTTTATTTTAGCTAGGGATCTTTTTGTAGGCCTGTTTTGATGGGCAGAGTTCCTCCTGCTCTGCTTTGGTGTCTTTTCCATTTAAGAGTAACAAACTTAGAAGATTTTAAAATAAATTAAAAAATGGAACAGAAACCATCATAGCTTCAAGACCTCACTTTCTGGATAAAATTTAGGACAAGAGGCAATACTAACAAATGCAATTTGTACCAGATTTTAAAGACTACGTGCTGAAGCCAACGATCACACACATACACAAATTCATGCTGTGAATTCTCTTATAAAGCTTGCTGGAGATAACACACAAAAGCTTGTTTAGAGACCTCTGCTTTTTTTTTTTTTTTTTTTCTAGTGTACTATTGTTGAATTTATTTTTGTTATGCCCCTCCACACAGAGACTTAGCTCTCCATTTACAGTGTGCACTCTGCTCCTCTCACTGAAGCAGCACAGGAACGGGAGAGAACACAAGGTTCCTAATTATACACAGGGCAAATCACTGCACTGGGGCTTTAGAAGCAGTTGTGTAGCCCTCTGTGATCAGGGCTGCATTTAAACCTTCTGATAACAGAGTGGGTCAGGTAGGTACGTCACTGGACATATTATACCACACTGACAGAAAACAGTAGCTCCTTTGAAGAGGGTTTTTGCACACTGACGTAGGAAGGCTGGCTGTGTTGTTAGGTACAGGCAGCTGTCACTGGCCCTTCCCTGGCTCAAGCCAGTGACAAGCATAATGCAGCTGAGAACGCAGTTCAAAGGCCCAAGTCTGACAGTAAATACTAAAAGAAAAGGAAAAAATAAGAACAAAGAAGTCTTGAACTGGTTGTCTGTTTTTAAATTTACACAACTGCAAACAAATCCAGTGGTTTATTAGTTTATAATGCTTTTTGTGGTCATGTAATTCAAGTGCGAGCTTTGATTTAAGAAATGGAATTTGGCAAAGAAAGAAGTTTCAGGGCAGCCTACTCACTTTCCCATTAAGAAGATTAAAAAAAGAATCCAAAATATTTAACTTTGAGTAATAAGGTCTGTACTTGTGTAGCAACTAATCTGGTGCTCATGAACATCCCAAGTCAGTACTGCACTCGCTTAACTTTAAGCATCCAAGTAATCTCACTGACTTCCCACATGCTTCAGCACACGCTAAGAGCTTTGCTGAAATGGGGCCATGATCACATTTAAGCAGTGTCCCTTAATGAGGATTTACACATTAGAATAAAAAATCTGCAGGAAAACCACTCAGTCTGTAAAATGCTCACCATGCACCTTAACAAGCAACTTCTCCTCTAACTTGGCCTTTAAAAAAAGCCTATCCTACATACAAGGAAAGAAATTACAAAAAGTTATTTTAAACACAATGCTTTAAGTTTGGCTAAATGCATGGCCTGGATTCTCAGCCATATCCAGACTTGCTGCACCTGTATGCAGGATGCAGCAGCAAGGAATCCCTCCGTACACCACAGCCACTTGTGCGTTCAGCCTTAGCTCTGAATGTACTACCTCGCTTTTGTAATCCAAATGGCAACTCAATATTTTCTGGCCAAATGCTTTTCAGCTATGATGTTCTCCAGATTCTAATCATGTTACTTGGATACAAAAGGAGCTGAATCTGTACCCTTAGGCTACAATAGGCTTTAATTGCATATACTGGTTACTTTTACACACCTACCACTCTCAGGAGCGGTAGCTGAGAAATACTCTTAAAATTACATGGTACTGTTAGGCATAAAGATAAAGAATGACCATCAAGCACTCCACTGACAGCTCAAAAGTAAGGTCAATAATTTACACTATGAAAATAATAATGCTTTTCTTTAAAACCAGTTTAGGTCTTCGCCCCAACTGCAGTTCTGCTACTGCCTTAACAGTCTTCCTGTATCCACACACAGCAGTGACCACTCACATTTACCTGTTACACATTTACCTAAACTCTGAGAAAAGCCACAAAAGATGCAGCTTTTTTAGCAAGAACAGATCAAAACATCCCTGTGGGAGCAGTGGAGAGCTTTGCCAGAGCTGGTGCATCTGCAACTGGCTCAGCAGGGCTTACCAGCATTACTTCCACAGAGCTACAGGTGGCATGGGCCTACGCAAAAGCAAGCTCTGTTGCACTGAAACTGGAGGCTTGCTTTTAAATTGACTTAGAGTGCAAAAACCTACATGGACATTTATTTTTGTGTGGTTTGTTTTTATGTAGCTTAATCAATTCAGAATCACTTTAAGCCAGACAAAACAGAAGACAGCCAGAATCCTTAATAGCCACAATGGAGTCTTCACCATTCAGTTCAAATTCAAGAAGCAATTTATTTAAACTGAAGGCATGCCACTCCTGTGCGTGGACAAGGCCAAAGCTAATCAGGAGTTGTCTCATTGCAAACCCAGCGAGCAGTCTGAGCCAAAATAATGGAAGGCCTTGCTTCCTGCCATAACAATTGGGAGGGAGATGGTAGGGAAAGGGAGACGGAGGGAGAGGCTCCCTGCTAGACAAGGCTGGCAAATCTATTTCTGCACCAAAGAAACAATCCCCTCAACGTCCCTTCAGTGTGCTGTCGAAACTGACCTGTGTGAAATTTGAGAATGGATATAAATCAAAAGGAGAAAAAGTAATAAAAAGCTCCCGGCAGACTTGATGACATGTTGATAATGTTCTCGTCCTGGAGTCAGGGTGACACCAGCCCAAAGAAGATATATAGAACTAAGCCCACATACCGACGATTTACTGGCCTAACGACAGTTTTCATTGATCAGAGGCCAACAATTACTGGATTCCTTCCCACTGCCTATTTCAGTATCAGGCTCTGGCGTACAATCAAAACACTAGCCCTGCTTCTCCACAGTTCATGTGCCAACTTTGCAGTGGATGCTCAAGCCAAGCAAGAATGATATGCAAATCTGGCAGGTGTTTGGGGCATACCAGTGCTGCTTAGAAGCCCAACCATAAAAAAGGAAACAGCAGAAAGGCTAGGGGAGTCCCACTCCACTGCAGAAAGGCTGCAGGCTCTGTACAGTACACACTAAACAGGTCCCAGAAACAGAAGATGTGGCTTTCAGGCAGCAACAGAAAAGCTCAATTATTTTTGCTCAGTTTAAACAAAGCACATTCTTTATATCCCCTCCAGATTATCTAAAGGCCTCTCTTGCCACTGAAGCTTATTTCAAAAAAGAACAAGAGCTTACAAACAAATAAAGCAACTGGTACTGGTACCAACCACATAACATTTCTTTGTGGTTATTTTATTTTACTTTGCTTTGTGCTTTAATGTAGGGAATGAGTAGAAAGAGATTTCCTTCCCAAGTGTATGGAAAATGGATGTGTCAAACTGAATTAATATCTGCAATGGCACGTTCAAATGGCTATGATTAAGCTGCTGGAACAAGATGAATCAATGTGGGAAAGGTGCTGGCAGAGAAGTATTTTTCCAGTTTATTACTGTCTCTTACAGACAGGCAAGTGCATGTAATTTGTCTTGGTCTATCAGGATTTACCTATCTGTTCCACATAGTATGGGGGAATGCTGCAAATTTCCAAAAGCTTCTAAGTTTCTTCTTCGGGCTCCAAGGAAATAAACAACTGCTAAAGAAAATAATTAACAGATTCTGTACCATACATTCATGAGAGATACATTTAGAACTTGCACAGGAGCACAGCCCATGCACACTGATGAGGCTTCTTCAAAAACAAAAACAAAAACACTCTTAAAGCCAGTGACACCATTATGTTTTCCTTATCTCTTCAACTTCTATCCTTTTATTTCTGTTAATCTTCCTCTAAAATCTGATCTTGGCTCAAGCATTCAGGAAAATATTGTTTGTAGGAGCACAGACAACTGAGAAGGTCTTCATATTAGATGCCATTTGAAAAATAACTTCCTGCTACTCCAGAAGACTTCAGAGTTGGGTAGCTATTTTTGAGGAAAACACAATAGAAGAACACAGAAGAACAACCTGTTTTTGAGGGAACTCAAAAAACAGTTTTGATTTTTGCTTTTAAATAATTTCTGTATGCAAACTATGACAGCATCAGAAAGGCTGTCAGGGTCTTGGAAGAATAACAACCACCCAGGCCCATGTGAAATTTACACAGTCATTACTTCCAACCATATTTTCTTTCTTTCCTTACAAACAAGAATCAACACAAGACACAAAAATACATAACCCACTTCCACAAAAGAAGAAAGGTTGTGACTACCAAAGGAAAAAGAAGACCAAGTAGCCAAGACGTCACTGGCAAACACTGTGAAAAGAAAGGACCTTTTCCTCTACACAGGCATCCTGTCAGCGACATTGACTGTGCTCCTGGCTGTCTCCCTGAATAGGACTCACTCCTTGTCATCCCATCCAAACAGCATTCCCCTGGGAATGAGCACTACCCTGCCTTAACTGGATCAGATTGTCTGAGAGAGAAGCAGCTCTTCATGAGGCTGTTCTTTGGAGAACAGACACTGCCAAGGCAGTGGAAATTCTAGAAATACATTTACTTTTCACTTATATAGGATTGCTGGAAAGAGTAATTTTCCCATACTAAAGGAATTAATAGAAAATGGACTGATGGCAGCAGAGGCTGGGGAGTGCTTTTATGTTCTTCTTGTAGAGGGGTAAGGGTTGTTTGATGGGTTCCCAAGGTCTTTCAGCCTCTTCTCCACTCAGTTGCTGTACTCATCCATACCCTAAGCCTCTCTGGGAAATGGCTGAAATCATCCATCTTTAGTGACAACACTGATAAAACAATATTAACTCCATATCATTTATAATAATTTTTACTTTTTTAATGTTACTAAGAAGATATCAGATCAACAACAGCATCTCTGTGGAGGGAGAAGATGACATTGGTGAACGCCTCCCATCAGGAACCAACACTGCCATTTGTTAATCTGAGATCAGAAATAAAAGCAGGGAAATTTTGTCTCTCAGCCTCACCCAAAAGGTTGGATCTGCCTGCCCGTATCACATATCCACTGAATGGAAATACAGGACAGCTCATTAGGAGGACTGCCACCTTCGTTTTATTCCTGTTTGAGTAATTCTCACTATATTTTGACCACGTATAGACAGTTTTTCGGAGCGCTTTTTCCCTGCTCTCTTTTTCCCAGTCTCAAATGACTGTTCTTTCCCTCTTTGGCTGGTATTTAAAGAGCCTGGTGTTCATCAGCATGCCCTCTTGGTCAGACACCTGTTTCAGCTTCAACTAGTCTACAGACAAAACAAATAAAAAATGCTCTTATGCTCAAAGAGGCCAAATTATTACCTAAAGAGGGTCCCCAGATCAGAACATCTGCAGACAGTAGGAAGATGTTTCTAAATATCAGATTTTTGGAGATGAAATAATCTACAAATATAAGGTGAAAGATTTATTCATACTAAATACTTTAAGTGCCAAGTCTATCAAATGAGGTTAAAAATTTCCTTTTCAGATATAGCTCTTTCCCAAAGAACTAGCTTTAGCATTTGAGGTAGTACATGGCAACCTCATGCTCTTCACTGTACACTGAGTGCAATTATAGCACCAAATGATGCTGTATGAACACATTTCTAGTGGGTCTTTTCACCAAGATTAACAAGAGAAAAATAACACAATCCTATTATTCACAAATCAAGTAATAACTGCTGAATAATATACTTGGCAAAGTAAATGAAGATCTACTACAGAATTGATCCAAAACCACATGCAGGTATTTCAGAGAACTTATTAAGGAAACAGTCATGCAATCTGTTGGATACTATATCAGGCAAAAAGTACCTCAAAGCTCCAGACCTTCTTGCTGTTTTGCTCCTCCTTCTCCAAACACACCCTGCTTTCTTTTTGCTGTTACAGGCCATGACGTACCTCCATGCAATAGCTCTTCAGTCTCCTCCTCTGGTAAACTCCTCTCCTAGTCTTTCAAGATTCATTCATGTTTCTGTCTGAGAAGGACTGAAAATTTATTTTGGGTACCAAAAGCACCATCTTTCAGACGTACCATAGTAAATAGCCAACCCTTTCTTTCTCAGTTATGTAAGGCACCAGACTGCCAGGGCTGCACTGTCTCTGGCCGTTTTTTCAGGGTCTCCTGTTCCTTATGTTGGCTTTGATTGATTTTAGATTAATCTAAGGTGCTGAAGTAAATTATAGCATTGCATTATGTGTCAGAATCTGATCAACATTAAGTTTACTTTGTATCTTTAGTGACTTATAAAGAATTTACACAGTTCTCTTAGGCAGAAAACTGTTCAATGCTGTTCCAAACGGTACTGGACGCTTACTGTTCACATTTCCAAAATGTAAAAACACTGTAGCAGCAACAAGAAGCTCTGGTGTTGCCCGCAGACTGTGGCAGATTTTAAGATGTTACACTCAGCAGTACTCACAATGCTACACTCCCAACACTGCCCCTTTCAGTTTCTGCAAGGGAAATCTTTCAGGCTTTCTTTCAGAGGATGGATGGATTACAGAGAGCATCACTGTGTGGAGTACAAGCACTCTAAAAGTTTGCAGCCTTCATGCTTTGTTTCTGCATCTTTAATTTGTGTGCATTCTCCCCTTTCCACTCTTACTCAGTGTGCCCATTTCTCAGTTCAGATCTTTGTCTTTTCACAGGTTTATTTTCTCCTATTTTGTACAGTCAGGGGTTTGTGCTCATATGTAGAAGTCAACATATATCAAAACCTTCCAACCTGCCAAATCTTACAGATTTAAGACATATGCCTAAACTGGGCAACACAAGAGAAAGAACTGCATTATTAAACTTTAGATTGAGTAATTTATCAATCCAACTTCTTTAACTTCACAGCCACTTCTAGTTGATGTCAATAATTTATAATTCAAACAAGACCAAAAAAAATGGGTCTACATGAAACAGAAATTAATGTTAAAGTGAAATAAAGGACAGTTGAAACATGGAGTCAGGGTACACTTTACTTTCTTGTAATTTCACTAAGAGAAGGCTATATGAAGGGTGGATCTCTGCAAGTGGCTGCGAAGTAAAAAGGCAATTTTCAAGTATTTCTGTTCTGTCCAAGTAATAACTGAATAAAAAGCATTTAAAATCCTCCTCCTTGTTTGAAACTTCACAGCATCTCACAAAGCAAGTTTCCCTGCACCACTATATCAAAAACTAGAAATTAAAGCAATTTTCCTCTTAAGAACCCAGGCCACTAAACAGTATAGATGGGAGATCTGCTGGATCTGCTGCACCCTACCTGCCCAAATGGAATTTCTTCTCTTTATTAAACTCTCCAGCAAGTGGAGAGGCTATTGCTATATTTAGCTAGCTCATGCAGAACTGGTTCCCATTGTCTTCAAAAGGCATATCAGGTGCTGATGCCTATTTTTACACAGGACATCTAGACTTCCCAAGTGTGGTGACCCTTGAGTTTGAACATTCTGCTTTTAATCAAGTGAGATAACTAACTACAGGTCTCTAAAGAAAAAAAAAAAGGCATCAAAGAGCAAGATCAGGATACAACAAAGCAACTCAAGATCCGAGCGATAGGAGCTCCCCCTCCCTCAAGCACAAATATTCAGGGAGGGATTTTTTTCCCCCTTATCTATGCCACTAATACACAGACAAGTCTTCTTCCTTCCTGCAGGGTGACATCACATTTTGTTCAAGAAAGTCTCAAGCACTGGTATGGCTGACTTATAAGAGAAAGGTTATTTAGCATACAGTTATTGTCCTGAAGCATTGTGCTACTGATATTAAGAAAATAATGAAATCTATGAAAAAATAAGTACAAATTGCTTTACAGAACATTAACAGAACCTTGTAAGGTATTACAACTAGTTGTGGTAGGAAGAAGTGACAGCAGGTGATAGGTTGGGATGGGATGCAATGGTTGAAAAATTTTAAAGATATTTTCCAGGCCAATGAAACACAGTATGCAAAAGTTGAAGAGCTTGAGAAAACTCTATGAGAAGACCAAGAACTTCTTCTAACCTCATCTAGTTTGTTGCCATGTGCCAACAACCCTTATAAAGCAGTGATGGGGTTATTGTTTGTTCCTTATGCTAGATATACACATGGTGAAAAAAGAGCCATTCTGAAAAGATCAGAGTTTAAAGCTGTTCACGTTATACCCTCCCTCCAACCCTGTTTTACTGGCATAAATCTCACCTTTAACACAATGGAGCTCTTACTCTGCGCTACTGGGGAAGAAGGATTTTCTCAGTCTGTTCAATCTTTTAAAAAGATACAAGGAGATGGGAATCGAGTCGTAGCCGCTGCACAAGGCTGAGAAGTACTGCGAATGTTTATCCAGTTTTGTGACACGCAGGCAAGCAATGAAGATGTGCAGAATAAGATGACCAATGGATAGAAATCCTCTATGTATAAAGGAGATGTACCCACTGTTGATAGTGGGTGTCATGTTCTGGTTCTGCAAAGATAAGTCTTTCTGTTTTCTCTCCCTCTGATGCGTGCAGGCACAGTCGCACTCTCCCTTAGTCACGCACATTCAAACAAGAGCAATAGAGACCAAGTTTAGCAGTCAAGGGTTCCTAAATCTACCCTTTCTCAGATACACATGACTGATGCTTGGTGTCACTGCTGACATGCCAATTTGCTCTCTGTCTTAGTGGCTTTCCTTAAAGCAGCAATGAATAAAGGGGAGTCAGCAGCTTTCCCTTCTTTTTCTGTCTTCTGCTCCTTTTTTAAACTTATCCTCTCGCATGCCTTTTTTTTTTTTCCTCCTCTCTCTCTCCTTTTCCTTGAGAGAGTGACAGCTTTGGACACAGCAGCAACTTCCAGCACATACAAAGGACAAGAGTCTATCCGCAGAAACCCAATACTCTCCTCTGGTTAAAATAGCACAACTAACTGTAAAATTTCAAAGCAGCTAGACTCTGAGCAGCTAATCCTACTTTACTTACCTCCTGCTATACATTCAAAAATAACAACGTTCTCAATGCTATAAGAAAATTCTCACCCAGGGTCTATATATATCAGTGCCACCCAGAGACGAGGCCTCATGTTGCTCTGTGCAACACAAGTAGCAAAACAGACATTCCTGTTCATGTGGCTTACCAGAATCAGTCACAAGTGCTAAAACTGACCTCACTTAAGTTTCTGTTTCTTTCCAGTGTTGATGGGAGACTACACGACCAGCTCAGATGTCAACATCTACCTTGCAGACATCTAAAGTTAGCTAAGATGCAAGCAGAACCCTCGCAGTGCTCAGCAGCTGTGTCAAGGGGCACCAGGAAGACAAATGACAACCACAAATTAAATGCAGGCTGTGCATGGCAATATCAAGTACAAGATCCTGAAGATTTCCTACGGCCATTTTATATAAGATGACAAAAAACATTATTAAGTCAGTAATGTACTTCCAATTTGTAGAAGCTGGAAGCCTTAGAAAAAGGCTGCAGTGTCAGTCTATCAGAGTAGTCACTGCAGATTTGACACCACTTTTACCAAGTTAAGCATTTGAAAGCTTAATGTTACAATTCACAAAATTGTTCATCCCTCAAGTAATTCATGATTACAAAATCATTTTCTGTATTATGTTACATGCAGCACGTTTGTCTTTCACTGTTATTCACTGCCCTTCATTCTAAAATCCAGTACCTCCCTTGTTGGATCCCCTGTTTTCTCCAGCTTGTTTTCATTCCTGACTTCTTCCAGTAGCTTTTCAGGCTTACCATTCACAACATCACATCGCTATTGCTTAACACAACGTGTTTATTCGCTCAAAAACAAAAGAAACTTCTACCCTTCCCAGGAAGGCTGTACAAAGAGCTATGAATCTCCCAGAGAGCATTTACTGATATTATTGTGTGGTTAGCTTTGTTTAGTAGTCTGCTCCTAAGGAACAGGTCAACTCATCTTGGCCACCCTCACTTCAGAGCAGCAAGTTAACTACTTAAGCAATGTATTTCCACTCTTCACCTTCCAGGTAAATTACCTTATAGGGAAGCAGAGCATGGTTTGCAGCATCTGCTGTGGTTAAATTAAAGGCAGGAGTCAAATTATCTCTCACTGTTTCAGAAACGTTGAACAATTTTTTGCTTAGAAAACTGTTATATAATTTAGGAAGATAAATTGTTTATTAAAACAAAAAAGGAAAAGGAAGTCTCAGCCTTCTTTGGAAAGATGTATACTCAGGCAGTATTTGTTTTCCTGGCACGTGCAGCAAGGTAACAGAATTTAGAGCCTAACTCACCACAGAAACTACAAACAATCAAGACTGATTTGTACATAACATTCCTCAAACTGGTCTGAATGGTCATCTACACCCGTCACACAAAACAGATAATCAAAATTTTTAAATTAGCATGAACTCACATCTGGGAGCCTGCAGAACCCTGCAGAAGTTTTAGAACTCAATTTTCATTTGGCCAACAGTTCTTCTCAACAATCACGATACCCATTCACAAATCTGATTTAAAAGAGAACTGCTGTCTCCAGCAAATTAGATCATGGAAGAAAGCAGTAACAAATCTGTGCCCCTATTCAGCAAAATAGCTTCTTAAATGAAAATTCATTTAAAAAACAAAAATGTTAATTCATTTTATAATCCACTTATTTATCAACTTGCATGCGTGCTTTTGTATTTCTGTTTTGAGTTTTGGTTTTGCTGTGTCAATGACGCAAACAATCAATTGTCCTCAGTAAAAATTTAAAAGCAGAGCAACAACAGGGGCAAATTCAGGAAAACACAAAGAAAAGAGTTGGTTTTTTTTAATGTATTTATAAAAGTTTAGGCACATTCATATCAAATTCAAGGGAAACAACAGTTGCAAAAGAACTGTTCCAAGTGAGTGTAATCGCGCAGACCTCAGCTTGGGTGTCACATAAGATAAGGACTCTTGGCAGACATTTCACTTTGGATAAGTCTGTGGCCTCTCCCATTGTAGTTCTGATTCTGCCACATGATATCAAATTGTATATGAGCAGATTTGGACAAACAGCCTTAGCTAAACCTCAGGAAAGGGTTCTGAAGCGAGGGCCTGACTGTATTCGGTTAGCAGGTTCTTAAAAGCATGTATGTAAAAGGATACTGCTGGCAAAGGAAGCAGCCCTGCTTCAAATCCCATTAACCCTTGACAGGTATGACTTAAAGCTGAAATCTCACACCTTCCCTGGTTTAGCTCTAATTACTCAGATTTGTAGATAATTCTCGGATTCCTGAGTTTACAGTTCTCAGCCCTTTCTAATGAAGAAACTTCCTCACAGTGTTTATTTTTTGAGCACACCAGCAAGCCTTTCCCTCTATTAAGCTCCTGAATGCCCATTTCAGCAAGCTACCAGTTCATGTCACACTGTAATAGGCGTGAAATCTAACTATAAACCACACTCGGCCAAATTCTTATTAACAGAGACATGGGAAGTAAGACAGGCATAAGGAAAACCCAGTTCACAGCTGTGAAGATCATAACTGAAGTGCTACATACAAGAACAAGATTACATTTCCTATCAAATTCCATAGGGATTAAGTCATCAAAATCATTCTGGTAAGGAGGACAGTTAATTCCATTAAACAAATCTGATATATACAAAAGGGAATCTACTTCTTCTGAAATTAATAAAATACGTGAGAGATTTGAGAGTACTTTCAATGACTAAGACAACAGAAATTTATGACAGCAGAAATGCAGCTGAATACACAACTAAGCAAACTTTGAAAACATCAGTTGCATTTTGAGAGTTTCAAAAAATTCTAGAAAACCTTCAGGTCCTAAATACAGCAGTTCAGCAGAAGACCCCAACTAGCGTGAAAGTCCCTCCATCCCACCTTCTGAATAGTGATCCGAAGCTGTACACAACAATTACAGGAGTATAATAAGATGTTCTGCATAAAAAAAATCGTCACCCTGCAGTTTTATCATTATTCAAATAAAAGTAAAATATTTATTCTTCCTTGTATTGGCATTTTATGCCACTAAGGCAGACAGAGGAAAAGAGACTCAGGTCTAGCTTTTGGCTGTGCTGGAGCAGAGATCTAACATGGAGGGGAGATCTAACTCAGAGGCTGAAGTTAGAGGCTAAGCTGGAAAAAAAGTTAGAAAATGAGGGAAGAGATAGTTACCAGTTTGAAGACCTTGAACAGCCAGAAGTATTATCCCATTGCTTTAGGAAAACTCCTCGGTACTAGGCTCACAGTTCACTGTCAGCAAGGTGTTTTCATCTTTGTAGCACAATTTTTAATGCAATTCATTAAGTTCTATTGGTTATGAAAACTTGTTCCACAAGAAGAAAAGAAAAAAAAGGAAACAGACAATGCAACAGCAAAGACTCTACAGGGCAAACTAAATCAATAAACCATTATCCTCTTTTTAGATGCTTAAGTTACGCTGTGTGAAAAGAAATATTAATACCAGGTGAAATACATAAATCTCATCCGTGCAATTGTTTCTCAGTGCTGTCAATTCAGAGGAAACAAAGAGCAAAGCCAGCCCATCAGTCTGACCAAGCTGAGCTGCCCTCTTACAGCCTCAGGAGCAGTGATCATCTCCTACACATCCCAGTAAGGTTAACAACCTGAGCAGCAGCAGAGCCTCACACTGCTAATTCACCACAGTGGGCTGCCAAGCCAGCTGAGGGAATGGTGTGGTTTCTCCCTGGTATAAAGAAAACCAGAACTTCAGTAAAACATGCCGCAGTCTTGGGAAGGGCTGCCAGAGAAACACATGAAGAAGGAGCTGGAATCTGACATGATGCCGGTGCTCAGGCTGAGGTGCTGCTACCAAGAAGCTGAGAGCCTGGTCTGTGAGTCAGGTCTAAGAGCAAACGTTGTACTTGAACGTGACTGAAGGGCTCGCTGAGGTCTGAGCACTGCAAGTTCTTGCTGAAATAAACCCAGATCAGGGCTACAGCTTGCCGAGAGAGCACTTTCTGAAGTTCGTTTGGAGTTTGAGATTGGCCCAATCCAGGAACTCCGAGCCACAAGCAAAATTCACTCACCACACACACACACACACACACACACACACACACACACACACCTCTAAACACTCTAGCAACGCCATATCCAGAAAAGATAACGATCTGTCAGCATGTCGACGGGCTCTCCCTGCAGAGGTGCCGTGAGGCACTCGTGTGTGGCAAACCAGACACATTCCTGGCTTCCCTCAGTGCTCCCAGGTGGCCAGCAGCTCCACCAGGCAACGAGGCGCTGCAGGGACTGGCTGCAGCCTGGCACGAGTGGGGGGCTGCAGCTCCTCACTGAGGGAAGAGACAGGGACACCCAGCCCTCCCCCAGCACACAGCACTAAGGCCAGGGAGCAGGCTGTGGCTGCCAGCTACAAGTGATGCACTGCAGGCCAATGCCGGCTTTGGCTCTTAGAAGGGGATTTTTCACCTGGTAGCACAGTAGGAAATGTAACAGTCTATCACACAGATCTCAGATACAACAACACACTGTACTCATTTCTATTCTACACAAATTGCCATGTGCGTTTGGACATGCCTGTTAAATCTTAAGAAAAAATACATTTGAACAACTGCCAATTTTAAAGCCTCATGTTTGATAATAATTATTTTTCCCCAAGTAACATAATGGGCCTAATCCATATTGTGGGCAAATATCCTGTAAAATTTAATTAAAAACCCAAAGCTGCCAAACAACGTGATACTGTGACACTCGAAATACAACAGCAAGGTTTCACATCACAGGTGGTCAGTGTGTGATCCCACAGCCAACGAATACCTACCTACGTGTCGCTCAGCAGGCTTCAAGCCCTGCATGAATTCCGGGGCTGGAGATGAAACCATTCTCTTGGTATATTCTAACCTTCACTGAACAAAAAAGTATTTCCATTTCCATCCATTGGGATTTCATATACCCTGAAGTTTGATGGTTAAGAGTACCATACTAAGTACTAAGCCAGATCACATAAAAGGTTCACAGTTTTTCTCAAGGGAAATGCTATGCTGTGATCTCACTGTTTTTCCAGATAAATTTCATTGCATTGTTTCTTTTGCAGCAGTTTTAGACTCCTGTGAATGCCATAGCCAATACCAGATGTGCCTCCATGCACTTGGAAGAGAGCTCTGAACAAAGAAAATTCAGGAAAGCTGGAGTTCTGTTTAATGAGAACAGCCCTGGGACAAAGCTTTAATAGTTTAACTAAAATTACATTCAAAACTTAATTAGCAGACGCTCTGAACTCACAAGCCGTGGCCCATGAGCTCTAATACACTAATTAGCTAAGACACCCTTTAAAGCCAAGTATAGCTAAACCTTCTTGAAGAGCTGTCACGTGAATCCTTGGATTTGAGACAACATTTGTGCTGCACATGGGAAGTTCGGTTATTCCACTATAATGTGGTTGGATATACAATCATTGCAGGTCCCAATTATTTTGGGTAACAAGCTATAAAATGTTCATGGCATACAGTTCTATATATAAAGCAAGATCAAAGCAGGCTTTAAACACAGACTTCCACACAATAACTTGAGCCAAAAACCTTGGAGGAGTGGACAAGTAATGATTTCCAAAACTTCAGAAAATTTATATAGCTCAAAGCAGGATTAAAAAGGTCACGAGTGACATTTTTATTTGTTTATTTTAAATCTTCCTCCATCATTCGAAATACACAGATACTATTCAGACAGTTTTCAAATCATTTCGTTTCAATTTCACTCTCCTCTACTTCCTTACTTGCTATTATGAAATACGTGAGCAAAAAGTTGCTTAAATCGGAAAAACAATGATTCATTTCAAACAAGTAAAAACAGATATTCTAGCAACTTAGACATATGAGAAAAAAATAAGGAAAACGTGTCATTTTTTAAAATAAAACTTCATGAGTGTTTCTATTTTGACAAATGATATTGTCTGGGAAGTAAAATTCTCAGTAGGTTTCCAAATCAGCTTTAGCGCTGCCCCACTTCCTTTACTGCTATTATTTCAGCATAATTACCTGTTTCAGTCGGCAATTTAGTTAAATCTGTACTTCAGGAAATGAACCTATACTGCAAGGATTGCAGTGCCTCACAAATTATACATATGGATTTTCACTGTATATTTTTTCCTTTCAAACAAACCCTGGGAAAAGTTCAAAATACTTTCTTGTCATGTCAACGCACACATATATGCACATACTTTCAGCTGCTAAAACAGATATACATGCACGTTGCCCTTGAGTTCCATCAGCATATTAGCATTATATCTTGGGTGTTTTTAATATGCTTTTATCTGACATCCAGCATTTGCTGAATTGATTAAATTAGTTTAGTGTTTTGCACATACAATTGAGAATGGGAAAGAAAATTTAAATAAGAGACATCAGAACAAATCATATTAAATAAGGAGTATGTCCTATTGCCTTAAAAAAAAAAAAAAAAAAGGAAATGTTACTCTTTCACAACAGAGCACTCCATGTTGCTTAACTCATCTACTTTTTAAGGACAAACACACACTGCTAGGAGTCAGACCTGTAGCACCAGGGCATTTCAGTAACCTGATACCATTACGATTTCCTACACTGAATCTTTGCTTCTAAAGCTAAAAAATGTATCTCTGTATTTCAAGGTAACTAATTTAGGATGAAATTAGATGTAGATTCTTACCTATCTATGGTAGCAAGAAAATGGAACATCTCTGATGGAAGAAGAGGTCAATTTCTCTCAACCCCCAAAATAAAACAATCAAAAACCCTGGAGATTTGTTGGGCTATTTTATTTTAATGGATCTTGGATAGTTCATAAACACGCTTATATGCCATGGCTGTTTGTAACCATAGGGGACAACCCTGACAGCCCAGCTGATCATTACACCCACTGGCTTCATTTTTTTCAAAGTACATGAGACATCTCAGACGAAAGGAGAATGCTTTTACTGTTAAATACCTGGCAAGATTGTCACCCCCTGACTGCTACTCGCCTTATATAGTCAACCCTCTGGTAGAGCTCAAGCACCTTGTCCTCACTGTGCTCTTAGCTTCAGATAGTTCATGAAATGCATTTTAAAAACAAACACTAGCAGGAGGGAAGTCTCCTGAATCCCAGTAGTCGACGCACAGATTTACCTGAGGAGAACATACCAAAGAACAGCAGAGCACAACATGAACTAACCACCCATACAGTTTGAAAACTGGAGCCCCAACACTTTTTATGTGATCAGAGACTGCTGAGCATGATTCAGCCCATGGAGCATCAGCTCAGCCCTACCATATAAACACTGGGCTCTGCTTTCACCTAACACAGGAAGGAGTGCCAAGCACAAAATATTCCACTCCATACTGCAATAATACTGTCACATAAAGAGCACTGTTTTAAACATGGAATTGTGCAAAACTCACATTGACACAAATCCCAACTACAAGTTACCAACTACAAATAAAGGTCCTTAACAGTTTTATACAGAATACACAAGATCCACACAACATCAAGGGAAATCTTAACCAGAAGTACAGAGAAACTTACTCCCAACAGGTTGAAAGTAATAACAATAAAAAAAAGTACATCAAAGTATAGTATTTAGTTCTGCTTGTATGTGTAAAGCACTAAGTCTTCCCTTGAGGATACAGAGTTGTGATATGTGCTCCAGTACTGTGCGGCTGCCATTAAACCCATAGAAAGAGTTCAGGCCTCATGATAACTTTGCGACTGCTGATCCAGTAAGCTGCTTAAAGGACTCTTGATCTCTCAAAGCAAATTTTTTGCTTCCAGTTTCAAGTTACATCCCCTATTTCAAATGACTGAAAAAAGGAAGAATTGAGGGAATGGAAATACGAAAAATGAAGAAAAATTAAAATGAGACATGCAGGCTCTCCACAGGAATCAACCAGCAAGAATTCAACAGCACACTATTCAGATTTCAATCCATCCTGTTCAAGGTAATATGCAGGCAGAAAAATGAGGTTAATCTTCCCCCTTTCTGCTGTAAGTAAGTGTAGAAAGGAGCCTAGCAGTATCTGCAACACAAAAATGAGTTTCAGTTGCACCCACAGGACTGATGGCTGCTCTGCAGTCCTAAGGAAATGGTTCGCATCACACAGGCAGCAAGAGATCAAAGAAAACCCATGAGGTTCATCACCTCGGCCTCTTTCCAAATCTCCTTTAGCCCAAAAGAAGAGAGAATGCAATCTGAAGTTGGTTTAAATTTTCCATCCACGGTCTTGGAGGGCTGGCTGAGGCAAGAGGACTCTGCTAAAGAGAAGCAGATCAGCCATAGAACCACAGAATTGCTCAGGTTGGAAAAGACCTTAAAGAACACCAAGCCCAACCACAACCTAACCAAACAACCCCAACAACCCCTTGCTAACTCATGTCCCTGAGCAAATCACGTCCCCATTGGCAGCATCCTAGCACTGCTATGGTCACAACTTGATCCTACTTTTGTTCTGCCTTAGAAACTAAATTGCATAAACCAAGAAGTTTACCAGAAAGTTATCTATGATTTTTTCTTCTTCCCATGTTCAATTTCCAATAGATTTCAAATAGATAGAAACCAGGTTTTGTGCTCCTGTTCATTTGCAGTATTGTTTTCTTTTGCAGATTTTAATGAACAACACGCTTTCCTGGTTAAATGCAAAGTTGATTGATTAGTGTTTTTTACTGTAAACATCTGGTAGAAAACTAAAGCACTATTAGAGGTTGATTAAGATACTAGAAATGAATACCTAAACCAGTAGAACAGCCCTCAGTAGAAAAGCTTCTAACACATCAAGAAGCATTTCACTCACTTATCACAGAACAAGAATGTGATTGCAAGGTGAACAGTTGAACTAGCAAGAACTTACTCCAAAAACGCTTTAGAAATCAGATACTGTGAAATCCTGAGAATTCACTGGAATGCTACTCTTTAAAAACAAAGTAATAAATGTGAAGGGTTTGTGGACAGCTTCTGAATCTTCCTGACTGCAAATTTCACAGGTGCAGTGTTGATCCTAGTCTTCACTGTAGGAGCTCTGACCACAGGCACCGGCTGGAACACAAGCTTTGGGCTATGCAGGGGATCCCCAGGATTCACCTACTGGTTTCCATAGTAGACCATAGTCTGCAGCGTGCTGGGAATTCATGGACTGCTTCTGGAGGATCTGTACCTGCATATCAGATTCAGGCTTCAATTCACTGTATCTGGTCTCAACTCCCAGCAGAAAAAATGACTCATCCACACATTAAAACACATGGAAAGCCACGGGCATGTGGCAAAAGTTACCAGTGAGCTTTCTTGTAGAAACCATAACAGAAACCACAACTCATCTCATTAAGAAGCTACCAATCCATTAGCTGAATTGGTTATCCACAGGCTTATTTAGCAGTGTCCAGAGACCCTGCAGACATTGGTATCGAGTCTCTGAGGATGAGCTTGCTGTTACAGAGGTTCATTCCAACTGCTTACAATTGCACTGGAAGTTAGATGGGCAATTCTCCTCCCAAATTCCATTCCCACTTACTTTCAATCACTGTAAATCTGCCAAGGGAAATGACAAAAACACAATACTAAGCAAGAATGGTGAGTAACACATGACGAGCTGTCAGTAAAAGCACACTGCCTTCCCATGCAGACCTCCTGCAACAATTAGGAGCCTGAAGGCATCAATACAGAACGCCCTGCCTCACCCTAGGCCCTCCCAGAACCAGGTCATTCCTTCCTCTTCCATCTCCTCATGCATTTGCAGAGCTTGAAAAAGCAGCCAAGATCCTGTATTTGCAATACTTCAGTGGAAGCTGACTATATTGTATTTCCACCCACAAAGGAGAGCTTGTGGGTGGAGCACGTGCCCTCTCAAATTCAAGTCTACCTTTTTTTCCCAGACACTTTGTAAAAATGACACCCTTAAAGCTCCAAACCCAATTTAGTAAGGTAATTCACATTTCCATTCACTAATTTTCAGAGAGAAAGAGTTGAAACAATACTAGTAATTACTATCAGCTGTCTCTTTTCTGCAGATAATGTGACCTACAACACTGTTCCCTAATAATCAAATTTGCTTTGCCATTAATGTAGCTACTTCACAAAAATTGAACAAGTCGTATGAAGAGATGCTACATAAAAGCTTCATGCATACTGAAACAGATGTCTCATTTTCACACATTCACTCCCAAAGTGAGGCACAATGTTTGTGCAAATGTGAAAAGAATTTGGCTCATTTTGAGTTTATTTAGGCCACAGAAGATTAGGAGATGGCATCGTTTGGACATTACTGTCATGTTAAAACATTGAGTGTCAGGAGAAGAAAAAAGGGCAATAAATAAAACACACAGATAATTGAAATCAATGGGAACTGCACACATGCATTCAAGGACTTTATTTGGCCCAAAAAATGGAAAACCAGCATCAGCTATAACCACAACACAAATGGATACAATTTGTCATGTCCAGATGCAAGACTGTAAATGGAAATGACAGGGCCAGAACACTCCAACCTCAAAGCAGATCTGCAATAGATATCAAAACTTTTTCAGAAGTTACAGAGATAAATCCTTGAAGATAAAGAACTGAGTATAAGCCTTTTAACATGATGAACTCCTCCAGTAAAGGGAAGGTAAAATAGAACACAGAAGCGAGGATGTGATTTTTTTTTCCCTACAAGTAGTATGTTTCTCCTTAGGGAATCAATCTACGTTCTAACTAATGGCAACCACTGTCTGCCTCTTCTTTCCACCAGCATCTGCCTACACCAGAAACAATTTCATACATCTGCAGGCACCAAGCCAATCGAATCTACACTGCAGGTTATTGTGCCAGCTAGATTAACTGGCGAAGGCCCCTTGATTGCACCATCCTAACAGCACCTGCTTTTATGCAAAATGGGACTTAGAAAGAATGCAATGTGTGAAGTGAATCACAATTGAGCAAATCTGTTCTCTCATGAATAGTTTTCAATTTTCAGTGAGGCAAGGAGTACACACAGTCCTGGGCACTCAGAACAATACCCTGCTGAACGTTATGCAGCCAGGGGTAGAAGTATTTACGCTGTAATGTGGGGAAAGCTGTATCTTTTTCCTTCATATTGGGTCTTTAAAGTGAGGCTTGACCCTGGATGACACTTTTGAAAGCAGTGGTTGGTAGAAACAAAAGTTGTCTTGCTTGATGAGCTCCTGTTGGAATAAGGATATATTCGTGCAAAAAAATCCAGAACTCGTAGTCTCTTCTGGGAAGCAGAGACAGGGCGCTCCCTAGATCACATGCTTCCAAGTGCTGTATCCACACTAAATTTGGAAGATAAATACTATTTCACATTAGTAATGTCTGTTAGTTGTTTTTCCTTCAGACTTCATAGCATCTGTTGACACAGAAGAACTGTCCACCAGTAACCATTAGCCTGCTGAATAGCAAAGACACCGTTATAAGCCTTTCTGCTTTGAAACACACAATCTTTTGGCTTCAATTCTTTTTTAAGATGACATTCTTACAGGTATCAACTCTCTTCTTCATTATTTAAAAGATTTGAATTTAGAAAGAAAAGAATTTTCTGGGATTTATATTCCCTTCCCGCTTTACTGAAACTTTCAGTATTTTGTCTTTTTCTTTCAAGTCTGATGATTTCTGACAGATGCATCGTTTCTCCCACTTAAAAAACTTTCTATTATGACTTATACTTAGAACTGATCTTTCTTATTTAAATGCAGTGTTTCAACTAACAAGTTGTCTAAAAAGACAATCAAGACTCCTTTTCCTACACTTTCCTGTCACTTGGTAGGCTGTAATACTCAAGGGCTTCTCTTCCAAAATCTCTTTGAATTACAGCTCATCATTCACTTCTGGAAGGCTCAGAGTTGGATTAAACTCCTTATATTGCCTCCTGTTATAACCTTAAAAGGAACCTTTTTGTTTTCTTACTTGTATTAATAGCTTTCTATCTATCATATTCTTATTTACCACTTGCATTTCAGTAGCACATGGAGGTCCCGATGAAACAGTAGATAACAGTCTGCACACCAGAACAGAGGGACTGCCCCAGGAGTTAGAAGTAACAAAAAGATAATTATCTTCATGGGAAAGAAGAGCAACACATGAAATATGGAAACAAGATGTGTAAGCCTGGACTCTGGAAGATCCAGAAAGCGAGGTCAGGTCTCCTAGATCTGAAAGGTTACCTATATTCTCTTTCTGATGGCATTTGCTCTCACTTGGTCTCTTCAGTCACATCAGGACAACATATAAATGGCAGTCATTTGCCTTCACAGTCTCCAAAACCTGTTTTCCCAAATGCCAGTGATGGAGATGCAGTATACCAAAAGCAGTCCATTTTAACAAATGAGTGAACAAAGATAACTGGAGTGTATTTCCTCCATTTCAATACAGTAGCACCCTAAGGTACTGAATGGGCTAAAAAGACAGAACAAGATATTTGATACTAAATATTAAAACATGAAAACATATGTTCTGAAGCATGGAACATCACTTCTAAGCAAGGATGAGATACTATTTTCCACCAAAATACATTCACTGCTGCATGTCTTATATTAAAAAAAAAATCTCCAAGAACCCCAGCCTGGAGCATAAAATGGTTTATGCAACAAATACTTGTGAAATGCCTACTTAAAAAGTTAAACCCCCTGGAGGGCTTGTGAATCTTTTAGTTGTAATGTACCCCTGGAGGATTTTATTTTGTATCCGCCTAGCCTGAAGTTAAAGAGTACTTTTTGAACATGTTTGCTTTACTTGAAGCTAAAATCTGGGTTACTTGGGGGAGGGCAATGGAGAGTCCAATAAATCCCACAATATACTTCTTGGCAAGAGAACTACTTACTGGTGTCACGAAGAAACAACTTAACTGCTCTCTAAAGAAATATTGGATTCAGAAGTTACTATTGTGTTCAAGATGCATGGAAGCTGCATTAAATCAAGTTGTGAAAAGTACTGGAGTTATATATATATATTTTTTTTAATAAAGTTAAATCCTGAAACAGACCCTAACGTTAAAAAAAAAAAAGAAAAAAAAAAAAAGAATAAAGAAAAAAAGGAAAGTTTCTAAGGCTTCCATAAATTCTGAAGGGAGGAAGTTTAAAACTTGGGTGTTCCACTCCTTAAGTCACATTCCACAAGGAAACAGCTTGATTTTATGTATACCCTATTGCTATTCAAACTTCAGTGTTTTAAAACTTTTACTTTCACTGTTTAAAAGTATCTGTGTGTGTGCACAGCAAGCAAAAGCAGAGCTCAGTGAATGCCAGAAGTTTTTGTTCAGAGGGAGCACGCTTGCTCTGAGAATATCAGTTAGGGTACATTTTCTTATTCACATCTGGGCAAGAGCCTAAGAGTTGGCTCACAGCGCTTCCAGTTCCTTCCTCTCCTTCTCCCCAACACTGCATAAACAAACACATCAGTTGATTAATCTAGACACAATTAACTAAGGCCACCAGCAGAACAAATCTGCCCTACCAACTGCCTGTGCTTTTGAACTTCCCCACACAAGCCACTCCATCTCTATGGAGAATCAACTGTAAAGATAATAAGGTGAATCTAGAGTCTTTGGAAAAGAAGTAAATTGAGTAGGCAGTTTATCCTCAAAACAGACAGCTCAGATGACAGCAAGGTTATGTTCTTCCATGCTGCCACACTCAAGTCTGTACTTGAGAGACAGGCCATCCATACAAAGAAAACAAGGTGATTGCAAAGTTCCTCTGGTTTCTGTTTGAAGATGCCTAGGACAAAAAGTGAGAGCAAGTGCCACAGCTGTACTTCTTTGGAATGTTTGGTAGACTCAAAAAATGTTTTCCTGGAAATGATACTTGTGGATATGAACCAGAGAATTCTAATTCTCTTCCCTCACTTGATTTATTCCAACATAAAGAAGCTAGCTCAGTAAAATCAGGATATTTAAAATAGAAATACATAAATGTAATTAATAGTTAAGACTTTGTTGCTTGCATTTTGTACTCCCTCAATTCCAGGAGTACACCTTCTTCTCCCACACATGGATAGAGAAAATGCAACCCAATCTACACTGTCACAACTTTTGTCTTGTTACTCCTTCGTGAATTCAGAGTATATTGCCAAAATTATGGTTAACAAGGCCAAGTTCACATTATTTCTCCCCCAGAATTTGATTCTAATGGTAGAGAAATTACTACTAGTAGTGTTAAAATCTACCCGCTTTAAGCCAGGACCAGAACCAACAGCTCTTCAAAGGCGCACAATAATACTGTGAATCAGGATTGTTTTCCTCACCGCCTCCGTGACTCGATACAAAATTATATGAGGAATATGTTTAAACATACACGTTTCACACAGCAAAAATTCCTCAAATGGGATGAATGTTCCTCAGTTAATCCTGCTCATTTGCTGCACTGCCTCAACTCTCATATGGTGTTGTGTCCAGCAAAAAAAAAAAACAGGAAAAAGAAAGGAAAAAAACAAACAGCAGAGCAAATACACACAATACACACACACACAAAAACCAACACTAAAAACCAATAAAACAAAAAAACAACAATGTTGGCCTTTCAGTTCACCCCATTGTTTCATGTGAATGGCCCTGAAGGTTTTTCCTCAAGTGTTGCAAAATATCTCCAACCCCAAAGCATGTGAGCTGTAAACTCACTTTCTGGCTTTTCATTCTAGAATGAAATCAAGAAAGCGACATTTTTAAAACTCCATAATCCAAAGTAAGGCTTATCAGGCACAATGTAATTGTTTCAGCTCTGAAGATTAGGATGAATATTCAATGCTACAGTGTTACCATCAGAAAAGGACTGCTTCTTTTGAGAAAGAAGTTGATTTACCTCAGGGTCCTGGAAGGGCCAGGCTGAAAAATCGCAGAAGAGAAACTGGCTTGGATTTAGGTTTCAAAAATGACAAAAAAAGTTATCAGCCCTCAGTTCTTAACTGTCTTACATTAGCCTTCAAAGTAAAAAGGGGGATTAAAAACATAACCAAATAGAGCAAGAAAATACCAGACATACTGGATTTCAAACACAGTCCAATTTTATCTCCTAATTACTTAAAATACAAGCTGCCAAGTGCACCAACCATTATGACAACAAAAATCTGATCCAACTTTGCAACAGCAACAAAAATGTTTATCGGAGAGGTCTGAGCCACAGACTCATTTTGTAAACTTGGAAGCAATTCCAGAGCCAGTGCCATACATCTCAAAGGAGAAGATAAACCCTCACTCGGATTTTTATACAACCACCATAAATGGACCAACAGCCTCCACGCAAAAAAAAAACTTGCAAGCTTTCACAGTCAAAGCCACAAAACTTCAGTAACGACTGCTTATCAGGGACATTTCTACTAATTTAATTGCAAGTACAGCCCTTGGCAAAAATGTCCTAACTTGTGTGTCAAGAGAGGAGAGGAACCAGGCTGGATGTCAGGGCTCAGGGCACGCACTTGCTCCACACAAAGGAAACTGCCTGCTTTGGGAAGAGTCTTACAGGACAAGGGCTTCAACCCCTTCTGAGTCATCTCTGGTTTCCAAGAATTTTACATGGAAATTGAAGCCAAATGGCATCAAAGTAGTAAAGGCTGAAATGTCTTGGCTTAAACAGTGTGTGTGAGAACGAGACACAGAAAAACACATTTAAAAAGACAGGAAAAATTTGTGCTTTTACCCTCCGCTCACATTTTCTCAAATGCTCCTGGAGAACTAGCTGGCTCAGCAGATCAGAGAGGAAAATGGAGCTTTCCAGTACAAGCTGCTGTTTAAATCCAACCCAGTCTTACGGGGACTAAAAGCTCTAATCCAATAGGTGGCCAATGTTAAACAACACAGATTTCACTTCCAGGTTCTGTTAAATAGGTGTCTGCAACAACTGGCAGCCTACCCAGACAGGTCAGGCTCTGTCTGGCTCTCAGAGCAGTGACTGGAGCCATGCACCTGCTATGTGCCGAGGATATTCATTTGTTGGTGCTACCATACATGAACCAGGAATGAGTGTGCTTTTGAAATAAAGACGGAGAGAAGTCTAGATACATGGCTTTTTCTTAATTCCAGCAACAGAACCCATATCTGGCAAATTTACACTAAATCAATTATTACTAAATCAAATTAAACTCAATTAAAAAAAAAACTCTTGTGGTTTGTTCCAAGCTACACGTGAAGAGTTGTAGGATTCTTCCACCTGATAAGCTGTTATCATGCAAATAGCTTAAGGAGAAAATGACTTAAGAGCTACAAAATTTTACTGAATAACCTGACCAAAGTGATTTGGACCACTTTCTGTACATTATGAGATCTAAGAGTATTGCTACATCATGGGCATTCCACAGCAATAGCCCATGTTTCCTTGGGGTAAAAAGATGCATAAGCTGCTTCAGGTGGCTTTGTATGTACCACTGTGTGTAAGGAAATGCAGACAGCGCTCCGTAGAGCAGTCACTGACTGGTGTGTTCACAGCCTTTGCTAACCCAGAAACCACCTACCACAATCTGCAACCAAACCCTCGTACCAGCCTTTGAGGTACATAATGCTGACATCTCCACTCTCAGCAGACAAGTTTGCTACACGGCTGAGGTGGGACGAGGCTGGTTTCAACTCTCTCACTACTTCACCATCGCATGCTTTGCCTGGTTGCCCACACACCCTCAGTACAATCTATTTTAAGGCTCCTCTGGCATCTGACTGTCCTACATGCTTAAAGGGAAAGGCAACCCTCCCCAACTCCCTGACAAATAAAACAGCCCCCAAATGAAACAGAATAACTAGCAACACATGTTTTCATATAGGAAGGTCTCCCCAGTGTGTGTAAAGGAAATATCTTAGTGGAGCAGGGAACAAACATTTCAGCAATATTTAATCTAACTTAGTTCCTACTTCTGCACTGAAAGAATTGCATTTTGCAAGCTTGCAAAGTGTTTTTTTGTTTTTATCCAGTACCTTCTCTCAAGAGTACTCAAAGCTGAGAAAGGGCAGCATTTCTCATCAGGTCACCTTACAAAAGCATTTATCTGCTGAGCCACAGGAGTGAGAATCAGACTCCACTATTTCCAAAGCCATGTTTCCATCTATGTGTTATTGATGACAACTTTACTGAAGTCCCAGCAACAAACCCTACATTGTCACCACTCTATCTTTTGAGAAGCTACAATTCCTCTCTCTCATATGACCAGTCCTGTGGAGTTCTGGAGAACACTGCAAGAAAGCTGTCAGCTTAACAAACAAGCAAGCCTATGAATCTCATCCTTATAAACATATGTAAATTCATTCATTCAGGAAAGAGAAGGTAAATTTAAAGCAAGTATTTCAATAGCAAGCGAGTGTTACAAAATAATATTTTTTCTCCTAAATGTGTGGATAAAGAACCTTTTGCTAGTCTCTGAATTTGGCTTTCACAGCTACATCATCAAGCAATGTCCTACCCAATAAAAATATTTCTGTAGAATTTAATAACTACATCTATAGCACCTTGTCTGAGATTCAAAAGTCTTGGAAATTAAAATATGGCAAGAACAGAATTTATGACAACTCTGTGAAGTAATGTCTGTACATACATTGCCTCTTAATGTCATGATTAATTTAGTGCTAGGCTTATACTGTAACAAACTTAAAAGTACGTTGCTGGTTCTCCCCCAAAACAATGTCCACCCACAAAAGACTGGCTTTTGGCTCCTGTGTCTGCTCAGCTGCTCTCTGCCTACTGAATGATGGCAACCAGTGTAAAAGCCAATAACGCTCAGATGTGTTAACAGCTACAAGCTCTTTGCAACACTCCCTATAAGCCATACCCAAATGTGAAATTGCAAACTGGCTTGTCATCACCCTCTTCCTGCTCTCCCAAGCACATATATATTCCTCATGAAATGATCTTTTCTCTTCAATAGCACGTGCTCTAGTATTTTATGTTACTTCTATTATATGGAATAGCAGCAGCACATGTCTGCTGTTAGAAAAACAATTCTATTTATGAATTGAAAATTACTTCTAGGCTTTGCATTTCCAATATATTTGTAATTTCAAGGATCATTGATCTTTATAAAGAACAGAGCTTTGAGCTACAACAAACTGCTGTCAGCGTAATCTGCTAAAGTAATGCTTAAAGTAAGAGCATTTCTTTGTTGGTTGCTATATCAAGTAAAAGACATTTGCAAAAGAGGATAAAAAAAATTATAAATGTTAATTTCGCTGATACAGATGCATGTGACTTTTCTATGTTTTCATTAGATGAATGATAGTTCAATGGACTCAACTTTGAAGACATTTTCCTGTCATGTACTTAAGAAAATCAGAGATCTAAACTGCATAGTTTCAACAGTTCTTAGACAAAATGAAACCTGTACCATTTTCCAATAATAATATAGAATCACTGAATATTTTGAGTCACAAGGTACCCTCAAAGGTCATTTGGTCCTGCAGATGAACAGGGACATCTACAGTAAGATCAGGTTACTCAGAGCTCCATCCTGCCTGACCTTGAATGCCTCCAAGGACGGGGCTTCCACCACCTCTCTGGGCAACCCATGCCAGCACCTCACCACCCTTATGGTAAAAAAAAATTCTTACATTCAATTTAAATCTCCTCTTTAATGTAAAATCGTTTCCTCTTGTTCAATCACAGCAGGCCCCAAAGAATCTGTTCCTTTCATTCTTACAGTCCTCCTTTAGATACTGAGAGGCCACTATCAGGTCTCCCCAGAGTCTTCTCTTCTCCAGCCTGAACAGCCCCAGCTCTCAGCATGTCCTCATAGGAGAGGAGTTTCATTCCTTGGATCATTTCTGTGGCCTTCCTCTGAATGTGTTCTAACGGGTCCACATAAATAATAATTTCACACTGAACAGATCTTCGTTACCATGCCTTTACACCCAAAATTTTTAAAGACTTTATTCTCAATCATACTCCTTTACTCTAAATAACCTTTTTAAGCCTCAAACAATATAAATCCTCATTTGTTCATTCTTTCATTAGCATCTGCTGGCATGTTTTCATATGGAAACAGATTGTAGTAAGTGTTCCAGAATAGCTGCTGTGCAAACACTCCGTATCACAATAGAAGTTTGTATAAATAAGCACATAAATTCTGATAAATTACTTTACTCTTTGATTCAATAGCAAGAGCTCTTCTTATCAGTTTCTCAATGTAGACAAGAAACAAATAGTCTGTTCTTTCAGTCTTCTTAGTTCAATCACCCTTAGTTCCTCTGTTATTTTTTCAAGCTTGCCCATTATCTACTGAGTATCTTTCTCAGGGAACAAAAGCATATTCTTAATAGTAATAGAGAACAACAGATGCATTGCATTCTACCTGCGTGATGAAATCTCTGTATGAATGCTGAACCTGGATAGGCTTCAGCACCTACACTGAACCACGCTAATGTTCACCAACTGTTCTTACTGACAAGTTTAAGAAGTCTAACAAAGAAGTACCTGCGTCAATAAGGTATGAAGAACAAGGAAGAACAACAATACTGTAGGTGTATAATAGCTTCTGAAGAAGCAATGCCTCCTGCAATGTTGCAAAAGGAACAGCAATTGACAATGCTTAAGTTATAGGCTGTACTCACTGAAATTTCCTATTGACTTTCAATAACACCCTAATGAGCAGTTAAAAAAAAAAAAAAAAAATCAGCAAAAGGAAAGAGCATTTGTCTAAAGGTCACATTCAAATGCTTCTAAACAAGTGATTATTCTCAATTCTGACCTCCTTTGTATCAACAGGAACTTTGAGAAAATGGTTTCAGGCCCCTGTCCGCTAGTTTGTACAGTAGTATAGGAATTTTGTAAATAGATTCAATTTATGATGAAGTGAGAAGCAGGTGAGAATGACCATATACCTATTTCTGTAATACTCTTTGCCTAAAATCATGACTGCCAGAGTTTAACTCTAAAGAAGGTGGAACTAAAATTCCCTCTGAAAACAGATACCATGCAGCATCTGATGGGTCACTCACCATCACCTCAGGACCATTACACACCCACATAGGAACAGACTTCACTAAAAATGAAGCCAGCCTGGAGCTACATGCAGTGCTACACACCAGGCTGCAGGAGAAAGCCTGCTCAGTGATAAGCTTATTTGTTCTGGACGCATTTGGGCAATCATTTCTCATGGCCATTCATACATTATCGTGTCTCACGATGAGCATTCAGATTTAGTGCCCTCACCTTCCGCTTCACAAACATACTGCCCAGACAGTCCTAGCCAAACAGATCTGGACAGACAGCTCTTAGCAAAAATATGACCTGTTATTCCAACTGCATTTAGGCTCAAATTAAATAAATAAACAAGCAAATAAAAGTCCAGCTCACCCCAGGACCTAATTCTTGGCATTCATCATTCTTACCTTAAGTTCAGTTTTTCAAAAACCACGGCTGCCCATTGTTCAGCTGAAACCTTTTCCACCAATGAATTAACTTCCACTCGGAGACAAAAATCTAACAAGTCAAGTTGAATCACTAGTGAAAAAATAAACGCCTCCCTAAAAAGATAACATTATGTATTTCTTCTCTGTTAAAAACATAACGGATTGTTTTCATTTTGAGAGAATTATGACAGAAATATTATTTTTCATAAACAACTCATACTTGACAGCTGTACTAGGGCTGGTCAAACTGCCTTTCCCTGCCAGGGTACTCATGGTTCGTTCACAAGAAGAAAGGATTCAACCACAGCAGAAAGAAGTATTTTCCAAACTACAGACACACTGAAAAAGGAAGGCTTACTGTGAACACAGCACAGTTCTAAAGCCACATGAGAGAATGTTAATATTTATGATGCTGCTAACTATGGACAGGCTCAAAACAAAACCACAAATACAGAGAAAGTCTGAACCCAGATCAAAACTTTGTAGCTCACACCCCAACTCTTCTCTTAACAATAGTTGGAAAATACTTTTCAAAACTTCTACAATACTTGCTCCATACACAGGAAATGAGTTTAATAATACATCTTTGGGGATTCACTTTGTTTAGCCATCCAAGCCTTTGATTCAAAGTCTGTAGATAGTATTGCTTCAGTTGTTATGCAGAAACAGACACATTCCCTGGAGGGGTGCCCCCCTTGCTCAGATGGTCATTCCCCTAAATCCCAGTTAACTTTGCAGGATATATACTGCACATATAATTGGCTGTAAAGGAAGTCCTTTATACATGTTTCTTGGCCTTCCTCTGTTCACAGGATAAAAGTTGTGGAGATAAATATGTTGCTGAAGCACTGGAATGAGGAAGCTAGATAAAATAAAAAAAAAAAGAAAAAACATTCTTACAGACGAATTCTTCATTTCTAGAGAACATTCCTGATGATGAATTTACTTCTTTTCTGTTTGGACATACATGCCTGTATTGTGGCCCCATTTTCCACTGCAAACAAGGCAGGAACTAGGATGTGCACTGCCCCTGCAGCAGCCTGGGAGATGATCACGACTCCTTGAATCACAGCTTCCTTCCCCATTTCCCAGTCACCTGAAAGAAGGCAGCAAATAGCGCTGCTGCACTGTCCTCTCCCCAGAACGCTTCTGCTCCTTCATGAGGAGCTGGGCCATGCCCCACAGGATCTTTAATCACCAACAGTCAAGGAATGAAGTAACAGAACTGGGAAGAAATTCTTTAAGCTTCAAAAGATACACAGATTATATGCAATCTTGTGTGTTGTCAGTGCATACAAGTATGGTGTGCTTAGGCTGTACTCATGCTGTATGCTTGCTTCCAACTATACGGTGCAAGGCAGCAAAAGGATTGCTCATGTCTCATACCCAGATGTTCACCCTTCTTGTCAGGCCACTACATGGCCTTCTCCCCCGCTCAAGGGCTTAAGTTCCTGAACAATGTAGCACTTAAATCTAATTAAAGCGATGGTAGTAGCTGTTAGAATGCAAGAGACACATCAGGAGTTGACGTCTAGGGAACCGAAAGGAAAAGAAATAAGCACAGAACAACCTCTGACAAAGTGTGATCAGCTGGCATTAGATGGCAAAGAAAACTAACAGAAATACGTCCCCGATCTAACGCACAAACAAATGAACTGTGATCCCAGCCAGACTGCCCCAACTCTCCCAGCCCCTGAGCCACTAGATTAAAAACATTCTTCAAATTTAATATGCAGAGAAGTCATCCTTAAATACAAAATAACGTGTTGTAACATACTATTAAGTTCTCCTCAGACAGGCAGAAGTCATCTGAATCTTACCACATTTATAAGGAACAGGGAAGCTGCAGCTGGGATGCTTTGGGCTGCCAGCAGCCAGCTGTGCCAGCGGGGCACCCACAGCCTCCCCAGCACCTGGCTGCTTCACTCTGCTGCCCACCGCACAGCAGGACAAGCGGCATACCCAGCAGAGACTTCAGTGCAGCAACCAAAACGCTTGGCAGAATCCACTACAAAACATTGGCTACAATTTCTAAACACAAGCATAGATGATACCTTACTGCCAGCACCACAAGGAGGGGAGAGGTGTTAATTAACCTGGAAACCTGCTCCACTTTGTGCTCCCAGAGCACAAAGGCCCGGCAGAATGGGAGGCATAGTTCACTCTCATTATAAGGCTCTCCATTACAAAGCCAGTGCAAACAAAAGGCTGCTGCTTTGACTCAGCACTCCACTTCAGCTCACTGTAAACATTTTGACATGCATTTCACTCATGTACAAATTCTGCTGCTCTGAAGAACAACCTTCATGAGAGGGTGATTTCATTATTCAAGCCAACACCAGGGGAAAACAACAAAAATGAACTACCATCACCTTACAAAGCCTCAGGTCTAGCTGGACAGAAGATGAGAGCTGATCAGAACTCATCCTCAGTCACATCTCTTTTTTTCTCTCTTCAGTTACATCTGTGTAATCCATTTCATCCAGTAACACTAGTAAAAGTCTATGTTCTTATGTTGTTTACCTGCTCTATATGCAGTCCAGTCTCTACTGGATTTTCATAAGCCCTATCTCAGCAGAGAGAAAAATCCCTCACTTCAGTCATCCTCTACTCATGTCAGAGCTTTTCAGCAGTACATATATTTGTGAACAACTGTATCCAAGGATGAAGCACAGGAAAAATGGAATTTCATTTTAAAAAAAACCACCTGATGAACACCTTGAGAGTCACTAAGAACTGAACCCACTGTCATCAAACCAGACCGATACATCAGTTTCACAAAAACAAGGCCACATACCCCACTCACTTTATGGCTCTATTGCTCTTCATGTTTTAATAAAAATATTAAAAATTAAAATGTTTTGTTACTTATATACAATAATTATATTATATATTTTATGAAGGCTGCTCCAAAAGTAATGTCTTCTATTTTATTATGTTGGCCTACAACATCAGAGGTGGATGTTGGTGGTATGGCAGTAAAGGCTGAATCTTCTCATCATTCTTCTACCTGTTGTTCTGTGAGACAGGTGGCAGCAGAGCAGCACCCTGACAGAATGATGTCTTACATGGAAGTGCAAATGAAGAACAGGAGTGGAACTAAACTCCTCTGAGCAGAAAAGCATGGCACCTGTTGATATTCATCAGCATTTGCCGAACCTTTATAGAAACCAAACAGTGGATGTGAGCACAGTGAGGTGGTGCGTTTGAGCACTGGTAACATTAGGTCACCTCCACCGGGGCAGGCTTCTGCAGCCATGGCATAAGCTGGCTTCTGTTCATTGCTGACAAAAATGCAGAGCTAATGGTGGTGACTATGTTGAAAAACGATGTTTTGTAGCCAAGTATTTGCTCTATCAAAAGTGTTACTGTGCTAATTGTATTTCTTGTTGTTGTTTCCAGGGAAATAAATAGGAGGCATTACTTTTGGAGTGACTTATATATATGCAGCCCAAGACAATTCCTCTTTACTCACTGCGGCACAGGCAACCTAAGAGGTTGGACATCCATGGCCTGTAGTCATTCTCACTTATACACACACATCCTCGCACAGGGGCCTCCACAAGCAGTGAAGATCACTCTCATGCATTAACGGTACATCCCGTCTGCCACCTTCTAACCTTATGCAATCTCTTGTTCAGATGAGTGGCAAGAAAAAGGTCATTTTTTTTGTCTCTCCATATTTTAAAACCACTTTGGTTAATACAGCTTTTCTAGAGCAAGATATCTTGAGCTACTGGACTGTGTTGAGGGCTGGACATTTCAAGAAGGCCCCTTTCCAAGAGCATTTAAAAAAAAAAAAAATTACTGTAGAGCAGAAGAAGAAACAATTAGTTTGCTTTACTATTTGTTTTGGTTTGCTTGCACAATGGGGAATTGCACAAATCCCAAGGAAAATTCAGATATTCTTTGTCATCCTTTTTTTTTTTTGTATTTTACTCAGGAGAATACGTAGCAAATACCTGACTTACTCATAGCAGTATATCAACAAATAGCATGAAATGGTATACATGCAGTTGACATCAAAGTTCTTTATGAACTTAAATGTTTCTTTGCCTACCTCAACAACTTAACCTTTATCTTTTTACCTAGCTATCTTCAATTCCCTGCTGAGGATACAGGAAAGAGTGGGTAAAATTGGTAGTTCCAAAGAAAAGATAAATGACTAAATGTGTGGTATCTTGGGTCACTGAAAAGATTCATGCTTGAGCGATTTGAAAAAGGACATACAATAAATGCCAGGGTCTAGACCAGAATACACAGCTCCCGTATCCCACTCTTATGCCATAAATTCAGTTATCCCAAAAAAATCATCCTCAGGAATTATTTAATACCAACAAGAGATTCTTGGATTAATTCTGTCTCTAATATTGCTATTAATTTTTAATACCACCAGATTCCATTGACTCAAATCACAGAAGAACTCTTTAAGTATTTACAATCATTACTCAAACAAGGAACCTTTCCAGCTCCTTGCCCTTATAATCACAAGGTATAAACTTTCAACTTTCATACAGAAGATATTTTTAAAATGAAGAGAGCATTTCCCAGAATAATGATGCTCTAATACCAAACAGCAGCTTGGTTATTTTGTGTTAAGAAACCAAAGCCCTTCTTACACAATTTCAAAGCAGCAGCTGTGACTTTGAAACTAAGAATTCACCCTGGCCAACTGCTTCAAAACTAGCCAAAATAAACGTGGTTGGATGACTCCTGTCGATAGACATGGGATGGCAGAGCAGCACAGATTGTTTGCTCTTAAGGATTCAGGTCCCAGAGTTGGATGACTTCTCTTGCATCTTGTCCGGATGACAACTTTGGGACCAAGCTGCATCTGAAATGTGGATTAATAATTAAGTGCTATATCGTGGTATCATTACTCTGGAATGAAACCTCATTGCACAGCTGAAACATATTGATCACAGTGTGCCACTCACAGTAAGATGTTTTATTTCCATAATAAAATGATCCTTTTCTATCATTCATCATGCAGGAAGTATTATGGTCTGACTTGTAAGATATTCCTTTTCTTTTAAGTAAGGGTTTTGTTTTTTTTTTTTTGTTTTGGTTTGGTTTTTTTTGCTTGTTTTATGAACTCAGAAGTATCCACAGTGGTAATAATAACAGTAAACTAAAAACTGATGACATGAAAACCTCACACTAGACTACTTTTCTAGCCCTGAAGAATGCAAAAACATTGGAGGAAACAGAGCTCATCAATGGAGGAATACAACATCTTCTGAGATCCACAACCAAATGCATCCATAATGCACCTCAGGAGATATTTCAGTGTCTTATCTTGCTACTGGAATTCATAAGCTTCAACAGTGAAAGGGTTTGGCCCATAAAAACTCAATCACATCTAACTCAACATTAACGAGAAAGCACGTTTTTGTATTAACCTGAAAACAATCTCCTTCAGAAAACTACAAAGTACTAAAGAAGAAAAAGAAACCCTTAATATTTAAAAACATTCAGACATGCCCAAGAGAAAACCAAACCACACAGGAGTTTACTGAGATGCATCCCACCTCCTTTCCCCCGCTGCTCCTTGATGCCTTGCCTTCCCCGCCGCCCCCTGAGGGGTGCACTGAGCCCAGCACCCAGCTGCAGCACTGAGGGGCAGCTGCCCTTCTCTCACAGCCCACACTCCCACCCTCAGGGAAAGGCCCCAGGATGGCAGCCCTCAGAAGACTGCTGCAAGTTTATTTCTTGCTGCTTCTTTTCCTATAAATTACTCCCCCTTTTGATGTCTATTCTTGCTTTTAAGAAGAAACAAAAACACACAGACACACAGAAACAACTCACTTGTCAGGTTCAGATGAAAACTGCCCACACGACAAGTTTGTGTTTACAAGCTTAAGAGCAAGTTTCATTTGAACGTAGGTCAATGCCGCTTTAAGAAAACATCGCATACCAAAAAAATCACACATGGTTAGAACACATCACGAGCAGAGAGGGATTGTGGACTCAGCCTGTGAGGCACTGAGCCAGCCCGAGGAGCCCTTTGAAGTTAGAAAAACATCCTCTGGTCAGAGCACATTTGTGAAGCCGTGGGACAGGCGCTTTAAACAACATTCGCTTGAGATCACCTGCGGTGTGCCAGGGGATTGGCGCCTGTGTAACTTCAGCAGCGTAACCCTTTGCATCCCGCAGCGAGCCCCCGCTCCGGCTCATCCTGCCAACTGCATGCATGCAGCCCAGCGACGGCACGGCAAAGCCTGCAGAGCCGGGGACCGGAGCGGCTTCCCCGCAGCCTGTGCCGTCAGACCCAGCACCGGCAGCAGGCCGTGCTGCCACGGCTCCTGGCCCACCGCACAGCACAGCCTCCGCCCTCGTTCCAGCTGAAGTGCTTGCCCATTCCTGGTGCCACTCGATACTGAAACTGATACAGGCTAACTGCAATTCAGAGGGACCAAAGGCATGTCTGCTGGGCTGGGGAAGGAGGAAACCTCACCCTGTCCTTGGGTAGGGCTCCTGCTGATAATAGGAGACGCTCTGACTGTACAGCAGGGCAAGACTCTCTCCTCACTTCAAACATCTCCCTAGAGGCGTGACATTCATATGTTTCTTGACTAACTGTTCTGTTCTTCTCTGTTTTATGAGCTTTCCTATTTTTGTGTCGTATTTCTTCACCCACTGCACAGGCTTCTACAATGGTTGGTGCTGCTGTCAGAAATGCACCTGAGGAGGTCAGATAGCTGCTGTAGAGATGTAAGGGACCTCGCAGACTGTCCGCACAGGACATCACCATTACCCATTACTCACTCACTGGCAAATCTAGGGGACTTCTTGTTGCTGCATCTTCAGATCCTGTCTTTCAGAACAGAGAAAAATCAGCAGAGGCCACAGATTAATTTGCTACAGGATAAGTTGGATTTAGCAGAGGTGTGTTTAGACACCAAAATATGCTCACACGCCAGCAACACTTGCACGACACAGCCTAGCCAGTCCTTTCTGGGTAGCTGCATGCTTTGAAGGACACAGAGCAACACAGGCTTGCCTTACTTAAAGTTTTCATCACAAGGTTTTCGAAAAAAAAAATTTCATTTGGATTTTTTTTTAAATTACATAAAAAAAGACAACCAACCAACAACAGTCAGTTAAGCAGCACATCTGGAAGAAAGTGCAGCATTAAGGCCAGTTACCAAACTGAAATCCATGTAGTGTCAACAAATGTAGTATTCCCAAATACTGGTGTAACGGGGAAGAAGGGGAAAAAAAGCCACGTTGCCATGTCTTAATCCAATAATGGCTGCCTTTCTAAGAGAAGCTCTGTACAACAGGCTAAGGTAGCAACCCGACTCATCACTGCATTAGTTCACACAAAGATTTTTGAAGGCTTTCTACTGAACTATATAGGCTGTTAAAACTATGTAAGCTATTAAAAACAGACTTAGAGTAGAAAAACTTAGAATGAAACCATGGTGTAGTTACAACCACCTGTGTTCTGTAACAAACCAACCTAATAAGATAAAGAATGCCTTCACACAACAAAGATGTACTATTTTAATGGGCATTAAGCATTAAGCTGTGATCTGAAAAGTTTCTCAAAATGTAGTTTTTAATCCTTTCTGCAAAATTACACTGCTAATTACCAGTAGGAATTTAAGTGGCAATACAATGGTGAAAAACTTTTGCAAACCTATCATAAAATGATCAGCTAAATTGCATCTGCAGGAGAAAATACATTACCATTCCACTAGCAACGAAGCTTCAGGAAAGAGACAAGCAGTCTTACCACTTGAGCCTTCTCTGCTCTTCCACAGATGTGGCAATGAATGCAGTTCAAAACCACTGAAAGCAACGAGAAGTTTCCCATCTATTAAAGCAGGGCTTTCACATCAAAACCTAAGTGCTCCAAGAAACATTGCAGAAGTTTTCAAGATGATCTAAACAGACCTACCCAACTGCACTGAGTTACAAACATACCTTTAAAAGAAATGTATTTATAGTATTCTGAAAAACTTCTTTTACATACATATCCACATCAGCACATCAGGAACAAGACCTCGCACATAAGCTTTGCCTAAATAAAAATAGCTTTAGCTGAGATAACCTGTGAAGTTTATCCTCAAAATAAAATTAAATATTCAGGATGGCTAAATGAGGCATAGTTTTTTCCATGGGAAAATATCAAAGTATTATTTATTTTTCTGTAAGTACTTGTTTTGAAAAGCCTTTCCTCCCCACCTGGGCTTCGGCTAAAAGCCACAATCTACATTTAAACAGTGTGCATGCTTTAGAAAACTATCAACCTTTTTTCTTCTTTTTTTTCCCCTTTTTTTTTTTTTTTTTTAGCAGAAGCATATAAAATTATTTGATCCACTTTTCATATAGAAAGTCTAGGGCTGACCATAAAGAAATAGGCAGGCTCCCAGTATAAACTTACCAGGATTACATCAAAGACCTTCCTCCAGGATCTGACGATTGATTTCTTCAATGCTTTTTAGAATTTCTTCCAGGATATTTTGGGTTATTGCCTTAGACCTTGCTCAGCTGGAATGACAGATATTCTGTTTGCTAGACTATGATGTTCTCACTTTATAGGCGAATGAGTGTCTGTAGTTTATACACACGTACACTATGTGAACAGAGAGAGATTGGAAAGTTCACAAGCAAAATTATTATTTATTGTTTCAAAAAGAGTGGCTTATTACTGAAACACTGATACAGGCTTAACCGCAGCATCTTATGCACTACAGAGACTGCTTGTGACTCTGAAGCTTGAGACTGAGGCACTCTAAGCTCTGAGAAAATTCCTGCTCCCCAAAACAGGCACTTGTTCTTTATATCTACTTAATACACACAACTTAAGTAAAGAAGGTAAAATAGCTGTAAAGCTATCTTTTGAAACTAACCTTCTAAGAATTAGAAAAGATTTGTAAGATAGGACAACAGGAAGCAGCTTAGCCCTTATCAGTATCAAATCTTTGGGGAATCAGCCAGAAAAGTCTCTCTGAGGGCAGTGCAACACATTACCCACCATTCTCCTTCCTCCCCCAAGACAAACCTGTCACCTCTGCACCATTCATCATTTGCAACAGAGCACGTATCAAAAGATCCAAGGCTGCTCCCAAATCCCATTTCTCCTGCAAGACAGTACTTTGTTCTGTCACTTCCCTACTGAGTCTATCCCCTTATTTTATGCCTCACAGCATGTGTGGCTGCACCCCAAGATCAAACACCCATGCATGATTTTCTTTCACAGATCTTGAATCACAACGTTATACTTTAATAGGAGCCTCAATGTACTTAATCCTTTTAAAGCTGCCACAGTAATGCCCCCAAATGCATTAAATTCCACCCTACTCACAAAACATAAAGTATTTCTCTGGATGGACAGTGCAGAGAATATTCTGACTGCATGACAACCTATCTCTGAGCTAAAGTTACATACACTGCCAGCATTTGTTAGTCTGAAGCCCAAGGATACATGGCTGAAAAATCAAGGCATGTTAATAGCTCTCTGCTACAATTTTTGCTCAAAACCTTACTGATCTCTTCCCATATTTTAGGAGAAGGTCTCTCATTCTCAGACACCAGTAATACTGAGCCCGTATTTAAATCCAAATTCCATTACAACCAAACACAGGACTGGTAGATGACACTCTGAAGGTATAAGCAGGATATCCTTTCACCATCAGACAAATGAATTTCAGAGTTCCACTGAATTTTCAGAGCGACATGAGATATCAAAGAACATCAAGCTTTCAGAGCTCAGAGAAAAAGCAGAAAAGCTACTTCCCTGAGGAGAGGTATTAATCAACAGCTTCAGATTTAAGCAGCAATTGTTTTACATGCACTTTTGGCAAAAGCCTTGAATCAGGGAAGAGGTGTTTCCTAGCCCTGCTCAGTAGTCTCATATGATCCTTTAGATGCATTTCTACTAGCCTTTACTGACCACTGAGGAGCTCTTGGGCAAGATACAGCACATCAGCCTCTCTGGCATGGTCTTCACAGAAGCAAAAGGATTTACTTCACTGGAAGTTTTAGTAGCCTAAAACAACAGGGATGTTGATCGGGCTGTAATACACAATAGGTCACACCACTTGAACAAGATCAGTGGAACTCAACTTCACAGCTGTTACAGGACCTCTCAAGTACCACATCATTCCCTTCCCAAACATTTTGATTGTATATGACTAAGACAGAATTATTTCTCATGTATCACAGGCCCACCAGGTCACACAAGAAGCACACGGCAGGTATTAGGGAGTGTGCCTGGACACTTAGCTGCAGATATAAGCCTCTCTGAATGTCAAGTCCCATGCAAAGCCAATGGACCAATTCTTACTAAACAATGGACATCAGCTTATGTGACTGTAGTCTAATTGTAAGACGGGATTTTCCTGCTTAAGGAGATACACAGGACTCTCCAGCGCGAAAAAGAATCTCACGCATTCAGAACTGTTATTTCTATTCAGCAAATTATGGGATACGAGATTTGCCAAATGACTGATGGCAATAAAATCGCATGTTTGCCAACAGCAGATACAATGTATAGCCACATGTCTGGAAGAGAAAGGAGGACAGCAGCAGCTGAACACATACAGGCCTCCGCACTTAGGTTGTGCAGTAGCAATAGTATCCAGCCCCGCACAGAGCTTTCAGCACAGCTAACGCCCCTGGTGTTCCACCACTGCAAGACAAGCATCATGAGATACTCCAATACAAACATGCTTTGCTCAGAAATCAGACATAATGAAGATTTTGCATTTGGAACCTGGCTAATAATTCTTGAATGGAGTACAGTCCAGCTCAATCTCCCATAGCAGTAGTTACTCTGCAGGAATAAATATAAGCTTAGTTCTGCTGCCAATGTTGGCAGATATGACTAAATAAATTCCTGGGGAAAATTCTGCTTGACTATTTCTTCCCATTATTATTTTTTTTTTTTTAAACTAAACCTATACCTCATTTTCCATAGAAGATATCTATAAATATCACAGTCTGAAAATTCCCATCTGACTCCTCAGACCAGTATAATAACAAACTAGAAAAGGGCTTAGTTACCAAGAAGTACTGCAAATATTTTACACATTTCGACATCTAGTATTTACTCTCAATTATGCTATGATACTGACATTCACAAAGCAAAATTCATCCAGGAGGATTTCCAGAAAGGCCAACATCTGCAGCAGGGAAAAGAATGTTCCATTTTGATTTAAATACAATCACTGAACAATTATCTTCCCAACTTTGGAAAATGCTATCTTTGTTACAAAGTTTCAGTACTCAAGAGACTTCTCTCTAGGCTGTTCCCACCCCAACCCAAAAGGAACCATAAAAGTCAACGAAGATGCTCTTCTGAAGGGTGCCTACAAACACCCACTTACAGAGCTCCTCCTGGGTTTTATTACAGATCTCACAAAGCTTACTGAAAAACCTTACGTTAATGAACGCTGCTGTAAGGAACATTGCCATATGTCAACAATCGTGCTACAAATTTCCCCTTCTTGTTATAAGTAAAATTTTAATACAACGTCTGGATTAAATTACTTACATTTAAGTCACTACATAATATATCATTGTTACTTTTTGTCCTAATTTACCGAAAATTTACTCCATGATGAAGGTCTTCCCATTCAGAGAGATTCAAGTTTCACTGAACCCGGAGGGACTACCAGCAGCCCAACAGAGCGCCATGGCGCATCACCAAGGTGAGGACTTCACCCAGCTTCTAGATAAAGCTGCTTTAATCAGATTGTTTGCAGAAGCTTCACGAATTATTCAGCTTTCCAATCAACATCTCAAAGATGCACTGCGTTAAATCTAAAACATCTATAAAACAAGCCCTGATGATACACGCTGCCTTCCATGCAGTTCTTCCATACGGCTCAAGCAAAGTCAACTTCTAATTTCATAACACAAAATATTTAATTTATCCTTTTCTTCATATGTCAATTTAACCTCCGGCACATAACTTTGAAACCGTGAAAGGATGTCTAACACTTTCCATATGGCAACTGAATTGTGGCTTTTAATTGCACCAACTGGTATCATTCAAGGATAATTCCCTTGGAATCCAGCTTTCTGCTACAATATTGGCCAATTCACTAATCTCATCACCATGGCACTAATACTTTCAGAGCTGTCAAGATAGACTATGTGCACCACTAATTAAATTATCTGGGTTTGTTGGCACCAAATTATAACACTAAATAAGATTCTGCCTCTCTATCTTCCAATACCAAGTTTGGCAATTTTATTTTAAATACCATACACATAACATTTTATGTATCAAAATATTTTTTCTGTCATGTAAATACATAGCTTGGCTGAGTTCTAAACCTCTCAGTCCATACAAGTAATTATTTATACAATACTGCCACTAGTGTACTTGAAAGTATTTCAGTTTAAAAGATCATCTCAAGCCATCACACAAGGTAGCACCTTAGGAAATTTGTAACTGATCTTATTACCATACTAGCAAGAAGAGAGTTCTTCAAATGTCATTCTATCCATAAAATGAACCCAAAAGCAGTGCTACAATTAAATCTTTCACTTCAGCAGCCTTTAAGATCATAGAGTTTATACAGGCCACAAAAAGTCTCATTTCTGCTTATTATTTTCACTTTGGATGCGTACTCTATCCAGCTGCACCTCTCATAAGGCTATCCATTTTTACATACACAAACACTATCTAACAGTGGGGAATTAGGAAGAACTTTTTTTCTAAAATTAATGAAGGACCATGCAAGAAGAACAGTAAAGCTGAGACTGGCCCCTAGTCCCCCATTAGTCACGCGAGGAACATCCATTAATGTCAGTGGCAGTTAGAGGCATAGAACAAATGGAGAACAAGCCCCAACTGAGAAACAGCGATATGCCTCAGCATTTCCCACTGCATCAACCCCAGAGCAGATAGTCAACTCTAACTAATATCAATAAAGTTAGAACTGAGGATCACTAGCACCAAGCAGTCCTTTACTGCAGAAATGGTAAGCCAAAGGCTTTCCTATTTCACCTGAAATTGTTACTTGCTACTTGGCTCACTGTGAGCTGGTTTGAAATTTAATTAAAAACAAGTTTTTTTTTTCCAGTCCCAAATACTGATTTCAATGAGATGCACAACCAAAAAACTGCCAAATGTCATATGGCTTTGAAGATAAAAATAAATTGAACTAAGCAATGTCATATTTAACATTTTCCCCTCTAGCACAGAACTACTTCTCAGTTAAATAAATAAATACATGTATATTTGCAAACAATGTTGATCTCCAGAAATGGTTTGCAAAAATAAACATGCTGAATAAATTTAAACTTAAGAATTATACAGGATAATCCACAGTGCCAGAAAACCTCTCAATCTCCAGGCACAAGTTAACTCATTCATAAAGCAGCAAAAGAAGTGCATTCACTTGCTCTAACAGATCTACCACTCCAGTGGTTTTAATTAGCTTTGAAAATAGAATCTGACTCTCTTCATGGATGCAACAAAATTCCTCTTTAATTCTCTGTGATGGAGAATGAAAAGGGTGTGGCCAGCCCTCAGCCTCCTCAGTAATTAAAACACTTAGAGCAGAGCAGCCCCTGCTGGGCGGGTGGCAATGGCTTAATTAGCCCAGAGCAGAAAGTTGTTTACACACCAGAAACGCACATGTTAAATACACTCCCCTCTCTGGATTCATGCCTTCACCCAACAATTTACCACTATGAGATCAATCTCAGATGACAGATGCAGTTTGCAATAGCTGGACACTGATTACTCATATCACAGTGAATTCGTGCTGGGGAGAAATATATCAGATGAGGGAAGTCTTCTCCAACCAAGAAAACTCAAACCTTCAGTTCAGGAAGGTAACAAGTACTGCATGCTGAAGCCCCTACTTGTGTCAAACGCTCTGTGACCAAACTGACAAAGACTTGCCCTCCACAAATTTTTCGTGAGAGTCATCCATGCAAATTAAATCGGACTAGAGAGGAACACAAATGAAATTTCATTGCTTTCCTATGTTAGTCATTCATTACTCTTTTAAAAGGCTACATGAATCTTCCTGTACTTCAGGGTCATCTCCTCTGGATGACGAATTTAAGTGAAACAATTCAGTGTCTCTGTTCTTGAGGGAACCAGTCTTTCAACTCCAACCAACACAGAATTTTTGGCCTATATGGGGTAGCATACATCAAATTTCACTATCATATTCAAGCTCTAATCAAAATGAGCCAAATCATCAGTTTCAAATATGGAAGCAACTCAGCATTGTGTTTTCCATCAACAGCTCTTTGGAACTACACTGGATTTCACCAAATAGGTGAAATGCTCACGAAATCTTCATCAACGAACATCTGGTTAAGGACTCCTAAAAGGAAAATTATTTCCAGGACCACTGTTGGTTTTCTTATTGGTTTTTGTTTGTTTGTTGTTTAAACTCAAGTTAATGTTTCTCTTGCTGCAAATATTTTCATTGGTGTTTGATCTAATTCTTTCTGCCATAAATCACAGAAGTGGCAATTAAGATCTATTTCAGGGGAAAGAAGTTCTAAAGAGAAACCAAGTTTTCCAGTCATGACAATAGAGCTGTTCCATTCCACGGAGTCTTACAAGCTAATTGAACATTTTTAAGAGGAGTTTTGAAGCAGTAAGCAGAACCCTTGGCTGATTCAAGAGCAACTACACTATGTTACTGAGGGAACACACAGTGCCACCAGAAGCGACTAGTAGCCTTCCTACACCTAGAGGTGAACGGAGAACCAAGAAGTTAGGCAACAATCCACTTTGAATCTTGGTATAATTATATAAGAGATCAAAGACATCTTAGAAGAGAAACAGTTGTGCAGTCTCATTTACGGAGTCAACAGCTCCATAATCCTTGTCAAAGACTGTACATATGGCACATCTGTTTCCAATGTAGGATTAGAAATGCATCCTTCCATATTACTAAAAGTTCGTATTTTAAAAGAACTTCAGTGAAGCTGTCACAGTGTGACTGTGATAGGATGACAAATGAACTGAATCAATTAGCAGGCCATATATGCATGCAGATAGAATCAAATATATTAGCCAATAAATTCCCAATATTTTTAAACATCCTGAAACAGCTTTATCAGGATGACAGTAAAAAGCCTCATGGGAACAGAACTTTTAAACCTATTTACAGTTTTATAATGTAGTAAAAAATACAGGCTAATTTTTAGTTAATGGCCTGCTAATTGCTGAGCTATCCTGAGGACAACTCGGGATACTTCGCTCTACTGTCATTCCAGCTGAGCAGACTTCACAGAACTAAAGTTTTCTAAATACCAAAGTATACTTATTATCAAAGATTTTTTTTTTCCAGAAAGCAAACTACTCTCATGAAATACATTCTCATTCTCAAAGCTGAAGTCAGCAATTTAGACGTTTATATTTTAAAACCGTGTTTAGTTTGGTGAGTTCAACTTTCTTTCCAAGAAAACGAGCATGTGAGTGGTAGAACACATCTGAAAAACCTGACTTTCAAAAATGAGGATGATGAAAGATAACTTAAAAGCACATTTTAACTCTTTGCAGCTGTATCACATATGTATGCACCATTACTAATGTCAACATACAGTCTCCAAGTAAAATACAATGGAAATCACTAAAACCAAACAGCTGCAAGGTGAACACCAAGCAAAGCGATCAAGTTCATCATCTACAAGCACTTATTGATATAAGGGCTATCCTACCCTCCTCACCTCGCTTCCAGTGATTCCCAAACAATTCAGCCTCCTCTATATACAATACTGAAGAAATCTAAAGAGTTATCAGCTTTTTCCACTCTACGCATCATCCATGCAATTCAAGACCACACCTAACATGAAGTCTGCCTCATCTCTTCTCCAGTTCACAAGTCATTTTTTACCTCTCTCTCCTTCCCCCAGAAAGAAGAAATGCAGACTTCTGACATTAAAAGTAGTGGCTAACAATGTAGTGAGTCTGCTGGAGGTCTGGTGGCCCTGCTTTACTTGTGCTCTCAAAGCCACATTCCTTGCTGAGAAGCACAGATTCCAATCTCCCCATCTCTCAGGTTACTTTTCCATCGATGCATCTTTCAGTGTTCGATCCAGATCTCATGGAAGTCAATGGGAGTCTTTCAGTGAACATCAATAAATTCTGGATCATACCTTGAAATCATACTATGAGGACCATACTGAGCACAACTGCCTTTGTTCATCTGTTCATCTCCCATCATGCCTTTTTGTTTAAAGGGACAAGCAAACAAAAAGATCAACAAATAGCTTAAACATTTCCTCCAGTGCAGCTTTACATAAGAGAACTGGAGGAAAGAGAAGGCTGGAAAACAACCAGCATGTGATAACAACCAGGACAAGTGACGTGTGCCCCACACTAACAGCACAGAGCAAGTAAATAACAATAAACTCGCAGGGAACATCTCCTTTCCAGAAGTGCTCTGCCAAATCGTGGCAAACTTGCGCATCAATCCGGGTACACAAGCTTGCACACACTGGGTACTGGCTTCTCTCCAGCGATTCTCTGTTCATTCCCGTTTGTGATGGGTTTTGTTCCAATCGTGCCACCCAGACACTGGCAGACAGGTCCCCACCTACTCCCCTGGCTTTTGTACCAGCACCAAGTTTGCTCCGCAGCTCCCAACTTCATCAAAGGACAGATGGAAACCACCCACGAGGCAGCCCCTGGAGCAGCACTATGGTAAAGCAACCCCTGCGTTCGCACAACCGGCCCTCGGGAAGGAGAGAGAGATGGAGAAAGAGCTTTTGGTTTCCCCCGTTTCAGAAAGAAGAAAGGAGGGGGCGCAGCCAGGAAGCTGACATACCCTGCCGCTGGAGAGCCCGCAAGCAGCCCGGTGCTGGCAGCCTTGAAGTCCCGAGCTGCTGCCTCCGCTGCTGCTGCCGCTGCCCCCGGAGTATTTCTGCTTCACCATCCAGTCCTCCAGCCCTTTGCGAGCCAGAGAGGCGTTCACCGCAAAACTATCACCTAGAAAAGAGGAGACAATGCCGCCGCTGAGCCGCCCGCACAGCCCGGCCGGCCCGGGGAGCCCGCAGCGGGAGCGGGACCGGAGCGGGCGGGCAGAGCGCGGCGGAAAGTTGGGGAGAGGGCAGCGGCCGGGGGCAGCCGCGGGGACGGGCATGGAAAGGCGGTGAAAGTTACTAGCAGCGAGCAGCCATCCCTACCTTCCGGACTTTCCCTGGGTTTACAAACGGCGGCTAGGCAGATCCAGAGGAAAGTGTGTGAGGGAAATAATAAAGGGAGATCGTTAGACACCAGTATAAAATCACAGCAACAAACCAAGTAAAATCCGAATAAGGGGAAAGGACTGAGGAAGTAGCAAGTGAAAGGAACTAACCATGCTTCGAGTGAAGTTTCCCCATTTCTCTGCATTGATCTGCAATTACGATTCATTTGACTGCTTTCGGTAGGGTCAGGTTCTGTTGTCGTTCTTATTTTTGTAGCTGTATAAAATCCCAGCGTGTTTAGAAATCCATGTGCTCCGCTTCTCCCTGCTAAAGCACAAGCAAGAGCAAATCTCAGCTCCCTCCTGCAGCACGGTCCGGCGTCCCCCTCTCAGCTCCAGCCTTCCTCCTCTCTCCTCTCTTTCCCAAAGACAGAGGCGGTTACAAAAGACCTTACTTCACCCACCGGGGAACATGATTGACACCTCATTGAGATTAGACCACTTGCAGGCAGCCTCCGCCTTCCCATTGGGCCGCGGCGGTACATGAAAGGGACGAGCGAGCCTTTTGGAGGCTCCCAAAAAAAAAAAAAAAAAAAAAAAAAAAAAAAAAAAAAAAAGGAAAGAAAGGGGAAAAAAAAAAAAAATAAAAACGAGCAGCCGGGCGCGTTTCACTTCCAGCCGGCACACAGGCGGCGGGGCCGGCCCGCCCCGCTCCCCGCGCAGCCCCCGGGCACGCAGCTCTGCGCCCCGAGCCCCGCCGCCAGCGGGCCCGGCCCGGCCGGCAGCGCCGCCCCCCGCCGGCTGCGGGCAGCCCCGGCCGCTCCCCGCCGGCAGCAGCGCCCGGGCACGCCGCTGGTTGTCCCCTTCGCTCCCGGCGCTGGGCGGAGGGAGCCGGACACGGAGCTCGTGCTGGGATCGCAGCGCCTGGCAGCGCCCCCGGGATTCGGGTGCGGGATTCCTGTCCCTGCTTGGCGGGAGCTCGGTTACGGAGAAAGCCAGCGTGTCTGGAAAAGCAGTTACTCTATTGACTTGGTCCTGCAAACTGTTTTCCACAGACATCTTTGCTCGCGGAAGTGATCCGGCTGAAGTACCTCGTCATGCCAAAAGGCAGTTTTGGGGGTCGGATATGCAGCCGCTTCTGAGAGATTCAAAACGTTTGCAGTAGGAAGACAAAAGACTGCATGGCTTTGCTTTTTTCTTAATTTTAATCGAGTATATGAGACTTAAAGAGCATTTCCTCTTCCGTTCCAGTTTATGAATGGCATATTTTTTTAAGCATATAGTAAACTAAAAGGCTACTTGGTGCTTTAAAAAGAATTCTCACAGTCATTAAAAATTTGTTTCCTTCCTCTGGCTGGTCATTATTTTTCTCTTTATGAAAATCACATCTCCCTTGAGATCCTTCTAGTTGAACTAGGAAAGATAAAAGGGAACAAGGAGAGTGTGTAGTAGATTCAAAACAAGAAAAAATCAAGGCTTCTGAGAATTTCACTCAAGGAACTACTGGTGAAGCTATGTAGGGATTGACCCAGATGGACTTGGTCCAAAGCTTCAAGGCCACATCTGTGCTTTAAAACCCATACGTTTCAAACACAGGCAGGAAGAAGTTAGACTTGGGAGCTCATCTGATCTGGAGATTCAAAGCATATGGAGTAATGCTTCTGCATGGGATTGGGATGGGGAGAGGAGGGTCAGGCTCAGAGCACATTTTTAGAAGAAATTCCAAAGCACATGGATGTGGTGAAGGGCTGGTATGAAGCAACTGTGCAACACAGCCATTGGAAAGCCATTACATGAGCTATGTGATGCCAAATTGTTCTTGGGATGACTGCAAAGTCATTCCTCACATTATTTCAACTATTTATCAGTCTAGCAAAGAAAACACTCGCGTTGTGAAATGCAGCCATTGCAACAGCATCAATTGCCTGTCAAATAACTAATAGCATGCATCTTTTGAATTTCTTTCTTTTTTATGTATTTTAATAATTTATTTGGCCCATTTTTTATGTTGTGTATTTAAAGTGACATATTTGTTCCTTTGAAGATTTTGGGGAGGAGAAGGAGGGAAAGAAAGATTTAGATGAAGCAGACTCCTTGGGGCATCAGCTCACCTAGACAGTGAAAACTTGTAAAAAACTCTCTGATGGATATTAAGACATTTGAAATTGTAACCCTCGTTTTATTTCTTCCTCAGCTCAGTCTCTTGAATATCCTTTTGTTTACTTAATCAGCAAACATTTTATTTGGGTTATCATTTATCTTCACTATTTACAAGAAACAGAAGATACCTCTGTGGATTTGCCCCCCAAGATAATATGGCCTTATTAATTTCTTTTGTGAAATAGTGCCTCCATCATCCAGCTCAACTGGACCTCAGAAATGTCACAAGTTTCAGCCCAGCATGCTGGGGAAAGAGCCCCCACCTTCACGGAGAGTACAGAGGGCCTCTTGTGTCACCTCTCCATAGACCAAGGAACGTGTGTTTGTACCACCGTCACTGTTGATTCATATTGCTTTCATACATGCAACATTGCCTAGATCTTAAAGTAAGCCCTTCTCAATTACAATCAATAATGTACCCTGCAAAAACAAGAGCAAACCTGACCCCAAAATCCCCAACTTCACTCACAGTCTGAGCATCCAGTGTGTCCTTGGTCGTGATGCTCAAGTGCAGGAACAATGAGACGCGGACCCCTAACTTTTTGTGGAGCAGGAATCACAGATGTAGGAAGTTTCCTTCTACATGGGAAAGTCTCAGCTACACTTAAAGGGACAAATCTTGAGATTCTGGGTATGTCTTTGATCAGACAAATTCTGGTTGATTTCAGGAGGCATTATAATGGTGTAACAACTGAAAAGGGACCTCAGGAGTTGGCTCAGTAGAATCATAATGATCCTCAAAACTACAGACTTCGAGGCACACAAAGCCTTTTGTTTTTCCTTCCATGGAGCCAGAAGTGTGTTAAGTAGTGACGTCTAGTAAAATATCAGAGTAAAGTACACCATTCATAAAACTGCACGGATGATTAAAGGGTCTCTAATTCAACCCAGTGACCCCAATGGAATTTTTAAAGTTTGAAAGCCATGACGTAGAGTATTATTCATTGCCCTTTCATTAGTGCTGACTACGCTCTAATTTTTCAGAGGATGGAAAACCTTTTTGAATCTTGTTATAAAACAATCTGATTGATAGGAAACAAATGTATCCTACCAAGAAACTACCAAGTGAATAAGACCACTCTGGGAATTAATTTCCAATATTCAGTGGCATAGTGAAATTAATGACAAAACTTGCAATAGCAAGACTTATCATTTGCTAGATTAAGAGGATCTCTGTACTACTGAACTACTGAAGGTTGCTTTGATGTCCAGCAAAGAATAGGGACTCATCTAGAGCTCCCATCTGCACAGTGATATTAGACCAAAAAAAAAAAAAAAAAAAGTCTAGTTTGACTCTTTATTTGTGCATTAGCTACAGAGGAAAGGGCAAAAAAAACAAATGCTGATCTAGTATATGGTGATTAAAGTAAACTAGCATGTAAAAGATTCAGATTCAACATGTGCATGAAGACAACAGAGCATGGCATAAGGCTACCTGAAAACAAGTGTCCTAAAGCAGTTGTTCAGAGGCTACGGTAGAAATACTGTACAGCACACTAATCGTGTACCTGCCCTTGGACTGGTAAATTTAGTTGGAGAACACATAGGAATCCTACACTAGCCTATCACAGGAAATTAGTCCCAAATAGCTGACAGGACTCACCTCCTCATTAGGAAGACCTAAATGGTAAGCTTGGAAAATCCCTGTGGCCAGCAAGAAGACTGAGCCTTGCCCAGCATACAAGCTATGTGCCATAGGCACTGCTGGCAGTGTTCAGGCTCTGTTGGTGCTGAGGTGGGGTAGCAATGCTGCATCCTTCTGCCATGACACTGCTTGCTTTAAGGGGGAGGGCAAATACAAAGAGCAGCTGTCTGAGTAACAGGGTCAGGAGTAGGATAGTGCTTTCCAGTTCTTCGGCTTCACCTCCCTTTTTTTTCCCTCTCTAGCCAGGCTCCCATCCAACTGAAGCTGTGGGAAATCTGACATTGGATTTCCTAAGTCTCAGATGTGTGTTGTCCTCTTCCACTTGGATGTGTCATGCAGGCCCTGCTAGACTACCTGTGCTTCTTATAAAGGAAAAAAAGGGTTTGTAATTCTCCAAAAATTGTACACAGAGGCAGTAATGTGCAAACAGTGCTGCTCTTCCACTGTGTTAAGTAATCACCATCTATATTTTGCAGAAATGTTTTGATAAAGGGTTGCTTAGTTGTGAAGGAGAAAATGAACTGATTTTTGTGCTTTCAGCACCATTGTCTGGGACGAGATGAAATATAAGTTGGAAGATTTTGGGGATTCGTTTGATATAGAATTTTGATCTCCGTTGTTCTCAAAATCATGAGGCACAAATCCCACTCAACCACCATTTCAGCCACCTTCTGATTAGTTTCTTTTCTTACTCCATGAACAAATAATTGCTCACAGCAATGACACCTCTTCAATGATTGCATCAGATGATTTCCTGCTGTTAATGCACTTAAGGGTCACAATCCTGGCACTGCAGGTACAACGGATCCGTTTAATAACATTTAAATTTTGGGAGTGACCATATGAGTGCTTTGATTGCTCGTTCCTAAGATGGTATGCCTGTCAAAAGACACTTCCAGCTTTGGGGTCTTTGCCTTTGGTACCTAAAGTCTTGGCAGTTTTTTCAGCACTTTTGCCTCAGGCTTTTTTGCCGTCTGGCATGTCAGCACCTACTAGCTTTAGCAACTTTGCAGCCTTGGCTTACTGCTTCAAAGCTTTGGCATGAGCATGCACTGTGGCATCTTTTCAACTCCAAACCTACTTGCTTCACAGGTTTTCTTTGTGTTTTTTTTTCAGGATGTCAGCAACTGCCCTGACCCTAGGGAGGAAGAAAGACTGATCAGCAAGTTCAAACAGTGTCTGTGCAGCAGAAAGATGTCTATCACAAATGAGCAGATTCACTCACTACATCACTTGCTGAGGAGGGAGGGATTCTGCGCAAGGGTGCCAGATATCATTGTACATGCCTAGGTACCATGAGAAGTTTTTCCAGGCCTTCTTTAAGATTATATTTGTACTTCTTCTGAAAGCCTGCAATGATGGGATAGAGAAATCTCTGGCAAATTTCGTCGTTAAAAAGCTATGTCCATACTACTGTGGATCCATCAAAGTTTTTACTCTTTCACTTGCCTTCAAAGCTGATAAAATACACCATGTGGAGAGAGCTGTCGTGTTTAATAAATAAGATGCTTCCCAAGATGATGACCAGAAGAATGGCTAGATATCCTTTGTACCACCTGCACTAAATCCTCCTTTCAGGTAGTACCACTTCTTTGAATTGCATTCAGGAATCTAAAATCTTCAGATGGAAGAATACACAGCGATGAGGGGTGTTTAGGCTCATGCCAGCTTCGTCTTTGTTCTCGCTACCTATTACTGTGGAAGCCCCCATCAGCTACTGCCTTCATTGAAGACCTGAGTGTTGGCAGAGCTAGAAGACCGTTCTGTTAGAAATGCTCTGTCATTGTGAACTGGTAACTGTCACCAGTTACTGTGCCTGGTTCTGTCCTGCAAATTTTCTTTCAAATGACTTTGCCCGTCCAATTCCATAAACCAGACTTCAGCTCATCAGAAAATTGGAAGATGGAAAAAAAACCCCAACACTGAATAAAGTCTAATAACAGTGAGACTAATGCTATGAGATCTCTTTCTAATGCTTTCCTAGCAATTTGTGAGATCTTTCAGTAGATTTTAATAGATCTAGAAATGCCTTTGACCTGGAATCTGACTGGAAAAGCCACCAGAAAGAATTCAAAGATTGAACAGAATTACAGGATTTTTTCTGTCAAGTTTCCCCAAGGAAAACGCAGTTCTTTCCCAAATAAAATGGACTTACAGTTTACTTACAAATCTGAAACACTGTGGATGTCCTTCATTAAAAAAAGGCAATCCTTGATCTATTTTGAAGTGTAATTTTTCTGCAGGATTTTTCCAGTGGGTATTTTGATATTAAATAAAAGCTGCTAACAACTATAACAATATAGAGAGAAAGTGGAAAAATAACTTTAGCCGACATTGTGTACAGTATGCTACACATAAAAAGAAAAGAATCAATGTGAAAAGTAGTGCCATGACTTCAATAATCAGAACCTTTCCTTTAGCATCTAAGAAATGACAAGTGAGAAAGTTTTAATATAGGAGAGGATTTTTATTTGCATTTCTTAACAATAAGGGTAGTTTATACTCCACCTGGTGTCTTTTCTCACATCATCTTTTATGGGCTTCTCTCAGTGACAAGTACCTTTGTACAAAGGTTTCCCCCCTCCTCCCCCTTCCCTGGTTCTAACTCTAGCAGGCTTCAGCATAGAAGCACAATGGGAGCATTGAAAGGAAGACAGTGGGACACCTCCTTTGATCTTGTGTTCTAATAACTTGTGTATGTTTGTGTCCAAAAACAATGTTCCAAAGCTTTTCTCGTGAGGGCTGCGGCTGCTGCCAAATGAAAAGAACGCTCATCGCAGGGGTGGTGGAACAGTTAAACTGTATTCAGGACAGGAAAGTACTGGCCAGTAATGTAAACAGCAGACTGTAAACTCTGCTAAATGCTTTGATGACTGAAGAGATCCCCTCTCCTGACAGCTGACAACACAGACAGTGTAGATCTGCTCAAAGCATGGCACAGAGGGTCACCATTAAATCATACAGTTCCCTATTACTTTCCATGTCCATTCTAGAGGATGCTCTACCTGTGGACAAAACAAATGTGTCTTGTATTAGAGCAAATGGCTACAGTCAAGCAAGCCAGCTGAGCTCCTCCTCTCCAGTGCTGCTTGCTGAATGTTCTGTAGTTTTTAAACCACAAAAAGCTGGATATTTGCTTTCAGTTTTTCATTTTGTTACTTGCTGATAAGGTCTAGAAAAATAACCCACAAAAGAACAAAACAGGACCAGTCAGAACCTTACAGACAGACAGAGAGAGCACCAGAGCCACAGCTACAGAGGAGCAGAGGAAAAAGTTGCTTGATCAGAGTCTATTGTTTCCAGTCATGTCCTGGTAAAGTCTTATAAACCTCATCACACACTGACACAGCTGTGAACTTTGAAAAGAGAAGGTAAGAACCAGTATCTGTAGCTATATTTTGTATTTAGGTTCCATCTCTGGAAAGAAGATTTGAAACTACAGATTTTGCCAGATAACAAAGCCTGATTTTCAGTATGATAGCTTTGGGAAAATTCTTTCATGTAACGTGAAAAGCTTGGATTCAGCAGGCATTGGTTTGGTGTAGCACCTCTGTGTTTGTTTTGCTTGCTGTTTTTTTTTTTAATAAGCACAAGTTTGTTTGAGTTCTGTTGCTATACAAAGCAGCATTTATAAATAGAGCAGTGTAATAAGTATTAAAGGTAATAAATATCTGAAAAAGATAAAAATATTAGTAAAACTATCTTCCACACTGCATGAATTACAATTCCAAAGTGTTTTGGCAAGCTCACTCATAACCATATTGAACTGGGAAGGAAGACTTTAACCAAAGATCGCACCTGGAGCACCACGTCAGTGCACAAACCTGGTAATGGTAGATTGCTGCATGCTGCAAGTATTTTGTCAACCTAAAATACAAAAGAAAGCCTTCTTCTGAACATTATAACATGGCAAAACAAACCTTCAGGTCTATTTTTAAGTTGCTTACACACTGCATCTTTGGTTACTACTGATTTTCAATGTGAGGCAGCACACACCCAGCAAGAGCCAGAGGTGAGGGCAGCAGCCAGGCTCTGCTCAGGTACGAGCACTTCTGCCACTCTGGATGCAGAACAGACTCTGGCTGCCAGCAACCGACAGACATTGTTGGTGGTGAATTACATGTGATTTAAGCAGAAAAGATCTGCATTTTTAAGTGCAGGTTTTCTATAAACTCACACAAGGGGCTCAGCATGGGCGCAGCCTGCCGCTGCTGTGCAATTGGCTGTAGCCTCATGCCAGATGTGCACCTGCAGTGGTAGAGAGCTGCCCAGCACCACATGAATGCATGTTCCAGGTGTTGAGACACACAGACTGAACTCTGTGTCTCCCCCTGGGTGTGTTGAATCCCTCACAAAGAAAACAAAACAAATCCCTGATGCAGTGAATCACACTGGTGCAAACAGCACACACAAAAGCAGCATGATCTAAACAGCCCTTGTTATTTGCCTCTGTGGACTTTGCTGCATAAACTGCTTTGTTTTCAATTCACTTCATCTTTTCTTACAAAATGCATCCCATGGCTCATATAGATAAGATGCTATCTTAAATGATCTCAAAACAAAAATCTTCTCCATTCCTAAAAGAGACTTCTGAAGTCCTGGCAGATAGATAGACAGGAGAAGACCAAGATCTTCAATTGTTTATACCTCTCTGATTTGTCACTTATCATTGGCTGCCAATGTTACAAGACCTTGCACCTATCCAGCATGCTGGACACTGATCTAATCTCAGCTCAGCATGCCTGGCCTCTCCTCTATACCTCTGTAACATTTTCTTGTGGTGTTAATTATTGCATTCAGAAAGGCTGTGTTAGTCTGCATGAAGTAAAGATAACCCATGGAGATCCACTTTGCTGATGTGCTCCACACTCTGTGTCCTTTTGCATTGTGTATTTTGAAATACATGACAGAAGCTACAGGAATTCTGGTATTTGCATCAAGCTAACAAACCCCCAATTCTTCTCCTGGCATTCAGTAACTTTGCCATGGTGGTTTTGAACTACTGCCAGACCATGTCTAAACAAGGCAGCTTTTTTTTTTTTTTTTTTGGCAGCATCCTGCGAAGGCGGAGTGCAGTATAGAGGGCTTCTCTTTGGTCTCTGCTCCATCAGCAGAAGGTCAGATACACAGAACACCTCTGGCACATTCAGCACACAGCAGTTCCTCACCTGCTGCCATTGCTTGTGGGAGTTCCTTGCAATGTCATAAGGGAATCTTTCTCTATAGGGCTCCTCCTGTGTTCCAAGGCATTTAAAGGACTACGGAGTGTATCAGTGAGGCTAACGCTGTCTTCATGTAATAGCACTTATTTATTTTAGATTTTAAAACATCCAAATAACTTCCTAGATAGGAAAACACAAGGTAGAATTCATCTCCCTCTACAGTCAACTGAGAGAAATACATGGTTCATGTGGTCTGTTTCATATGTCTGTATTTAAAGTAGTGATTAATCATTTTCTGAAAGTACCTGTTAGGACAGGAATTGGCTATCTCAATACAGGGATTTAAAATAGGTCAGATGAAATGGCTATTCTCCTCCCTTGGTTATATAGGGAGAATGGGTGATGAGATGAAATGAAGATGTTGTAGGCAGCCAAAGATGGGTGAGGTGAGATGATTTCCACTCCCTGTACGTGGTACATAAAAGCCACTTCAAACTCAAGAATTCCCTGAATAACAACTTGTTAGAGGCTGAGAGATGATGGAGTTAAAGCATCATGATATGCCAGCCCTGTTTTTACATACTTTCCCAGTCACTGTTAGCAACCAGTATCCTGTACAGACGTTCTTAAACTAGCCAACAAATCAAGTGGACCATGAGAGTTCGACACCAACTGAAGAAGTTCATTTTGTATTGTCATCATGGAAGAGGAGAATTCCAAGTTTAGCCAAGCTGCTGAACTGGTCTGGAGACTGCACACCAATTTCAAGAAACTCCCATTAAGTACAATTCATTCTCTTTCCATCTGAATTGTTGTACAACATATTAAAAGAAAACCTTGTTTCATAAAATGGTTTCCGCACGTCTTGAGCATCTCCTACTGAGAATGGGAAAGCATTAATAAAACTGGATTGAAAATTTTACAAGTCAGCATAAATCTCTGCAGAAAAAGAATATGCTTCTGCTCTTCCTCACTGTCAGGTGATCATTCAGTACTCCATGACTCTTCAGAGATTTTTTTCTGTACCACAAACCAATGAGATAGGTTATGTAAATGTTGTTTATAAATTATGGAATGGTCTTTTGTGTTCAAACTGGCAGGAGGGATTGATTTAAAAGGACCACAAAATAGCCCAACCATCCAAACCTTCATTTCAACAATTAAAAAATATCCAGATAGGATTCCTTGCTTTCATTTTAAGGAAGTATTATAAATAAGAATTCAAAAGTACTGTGGAGCTCTAAGCCTCTGTCAAGCTTATAGTTGGGGATCAGAGCGACACGGAAAGCAGATTTTCTGCTTTGTAGGAAATTCCACAAATAATTTTAATTATTCTGAAAGAGAAAAAAAAAACTTGAAATTTTCATTTTTTTTTCAATGCTGCTTTTGATTTGAAACTGATTGTTCTGATTTTTCGGTTTTTTCTTTTACAAAGCACGTTTATCTTTTTAATTCTTATGTAATGTGATAAAAAAAGCTATTTCATGTTAAAATGTTTGATTTTGAAACTACAAAGAAGTTCTGTTTCAAGCCTACTCAAATATCTTGCTCTGATATTTTAATATATAGAAAATTATCAAATGCAAAACATTTATACGGATTGACATTTGGCAATGGAAAGCTGTTCCACCATAAATTTTCTGGCCACTTCCAGTTTGAAACACGAGAGAATACAGGGATTATATTTACAACTGGGTTTTGTGTCTTCATTGACATTACTCATCCCTTTCATCTCCTAAGGGCAAAGATGACTCAGAAAATGATGATTGAAATACCAGGCCTTGGAGACAACAAATACTATATTCATATTGTATCACGCTGTAAAGTTTTAAGATATTATCTGAAAAAATACTCTCTGATTCATTTGTCTCTCTATTTACCTCACTAAATTCACCTTCTCGGTGGTTTCAGTGAGGAAAGTATGCTTCCACTTCAGATGCAATTCAATCTCTCTTCCAGTTTTACTATAAAGGAAGAGTGTCTTATTTTTGCCAGTTTCCTTTCCATGTCTTTGAATACTTCAGGGTGCCTCTGATTATGCTAAACATTTTGGCAAGCTAAAAACAGTTTGCTTTATTTTATGTATTTTTATACCAAATATGTTTACAGTTACTTTGTTAGAATATCAGGACTTCTTCCCCATATGAGACACAACAGTGAATAGTACTTTGTTTGCTACTACTGAGCTGACAGCCACAATATACAGCATCCAGACTAACCCCGAAAAAGAATTCTGTCCCCATCCAATACTATAAATAATATAGACATAATCCTATAAAAATATAAAATATAAGAGAAAAAGAAAAGGGAATCTTAAGTATGTCTATTCGTCTTTTGGCTTTACAATTGTACAGTCCCTCTGAAGCCATCGCATTTCATTACAGCGGAGCTTTCTGGTCTGACTTCGCTTATAGAAAAGCAGCCTGCATAGCCCTGAGTTCTTTCCCTGTATTTGGCATAGATTTCAAGTCTAGGATGAGCATATGACCTTCAAAAAAAAAATCTTAAATTCAGAATATATAAAACAGGCTGCTTAGCCATTCTTCTTATTTCTAAAGGAGATTAAATGCAGTTGAAGAAACTACACTGCATTCAGAAGCTGGACCCTTTGGAAGAAAGGGTGACATTTTCTCAAAAAGTCCACAGACTAGGACTTTTCAACTGTTTCAGTATAAAGGAGCCAAATATAAAGAGCAGGAAACCATTCTGTACTTTCAGAATAATGTGAAAAAGACAACCCAAGAGAGCTTTAATACCTGAAACGCTCTTAAATCCTAAAGAAAGACTTTTTGTAATACTATATCAAAAGGGGAAAGAGAAATAGCCCAACACAGTGCTTTCCTTTTTTCAACACGATATGGATGCGGAAAGTATGTTAATTCTTGTATTCTCAAAGGAAAACAAATAGCATAAACAGACAGACAGGAGAGGAAGAGAGCAGTATGTTTAAAATAATAGAGAAACCCACCACTCATTTAAGCTGTTAGCTCTGGGAAGGCTCAGGCTGTGTGTCCAATCACAGGACCTACAGTTTATGCCAAGACTCGTTTCAGATGCATTCTGCACCAACTCCACCGAATGCAAACACAATTAGAGCATTCAGCATCAGACAGTAGGAGATCCCCTTTGATGTTGGGATAAAATGAGGATATGCATGGTTTTGTCCAAAATGACAACCATCCCAGGTTTACTAATGGGTATCTAATAGAAAAAGAGAACTTTATGATGCTCATTAATTACCAAACTGTCATGTGCTTCTGGCAGAAAGAAAGTAATCCTCTTCTCCAGATTAGACAGCCACCACAAAGGACTTCAAAGAACTTTCAGTCCCCTCCCCTGAGAGCTGCCTTGCATAAACCTCACAGCACTAACCGTGCAAATTAAAAGAAGGGAGCAGTTGACAAACCCTTCCTGATACATGCGCAGTCTATTGCTGTTGGCAGTTCAGACACGAGCCCTTATTCTGTTGGCAGATGTGCACATTCTTTAAACAAAAAACATGCTCTAAAATTCACACAAAACTTTACAAATTATCGGTAAACAATGCTTTATGTTCTTTCTTTCAAGCCTGGAGATGTTTGTGCTGAAGATTCTTTGAGGGCAATAAAAATTCCTTTCTAAAAACATGAAAATGTAGAAGAAATACAGCTGAAAGTCTAGTTCTCCGAAATTTTCCTCAGATGCTTTTCTTAATGAGGAGCAGCTAAAGTATGCCTGTTTTTCTGGCAAGTCGCCACAATGGGTACAAAGGGCTACAGAGATCATCTAATATGAGAATGTACGTGTTAGGGAGTCTGAAGCACTTACAGTGATTCTCCTAGCTTTAGATGGTCAGACATCGATACAATTGGGGAATTCTCTTTCAGCACAAATTCCTTCTCTTGCTCCTACATTTCTATAAACTCTTTGTACGTTGCTTTTTCTTCTAGGGACTGAACTCTACAGAGACTTCAAAGTACACGTTACATTTCACATATTTATGATCGTCACCAAAATGCATGTATTTATGGTTGTTTTCAGAAAGGTATGAAACAGTGATAAAGTCTGAACTATCTCTCAGGAGGAGCAGGGGGACAGGTACTTCTGATGTTTGGATGTCACATGAATTCTAGATGGCAGGATTGTGTTCTTGAACAAACTTGCCTCGTGGTTTTACGTTTACCCATGTAGATTCAAAGCACTTTACTGACAAGGTGGAAAACAATGAGCCCCAGTACGATTTGGAATATCACTCAAAGTCCTTCCAAAGTAGCACTTGGTTTAAGTTCTGTGTCTTGGCCTTGTCTGAACAGATGAAGCTTTTAGTAGGTGCCCCACAAGTTTCAATTTTAAATAAGGGCTTTCTCCAACCATCTTGACGCATTCTTTAGTATAGAATGATTGCAAGAAGCATGCTGCTGTCCAATGTAGAACTGGCTTTACATTTACACACAAAGTGCCTTGGGAAAGTAGTGTTGATTGACAAATGGTACTAAGAGTTCTGGGGAAAAATAAATCATCATAGGCACCATCAGAATTATTCCTGTGCTCACAACACTTCTCAGATAGCACCTCTTTCATATGTCATATTAAACCTGTTCAAAATCTGTCTGACTGACTCCCTCCTTCCCAAGTAATGTGTGTGCTGCTGCTCCGTTTGATTTTTCAGTAGCAACAAAACACCTAGGAACAAAAAGATGAATTTTTCCTTTTGTAGGAGTAACTTCACATTCTTGAAAACTCGAGGGTTGCATCAGAAGTGCCATTTATTCTCAACACGTGGCCACTCTAGTTCAGGGATACATATGCAAAATCCTGAAAAAGGCTTTCTGAAATCTGCTGTTCAGCCTTTTTTAGGGCAAAATTCTTCTTCTATGGGTAAAAGCTTCCAAATGATTCTATGATTTTTTTTTCTGTTTACAATTAATTTTCGTAAAACAAACAAACAAAAAAACTTAATAAATACTCTCTGCACAAAACTGGAAAAGCTGGAATATTGTCTGAAAGTTCTTTTCAGCTTTCACTGATTTGCTTGAGAAACCAAAATATATTTTCCAATTGTCTCTACAATTAAGCTCTTCATTGACTCTTGCTCACTAAACACATGCCTTCTTTTTTTTCCCCCAAATTAATTAATTCTAAGAGTCCTGATATTTCTCAACTGTCATGAGTAGGGCACTGCATGCCTATCAGCTCTCAAGTAAAAGTGTTCAGAATGAACCAAGTTGCAATGGGTGAAGTAAAAACATAATATTTGATATCTGTTTTGTCAGACCCAAGGACATTACCTGACAGCTACCAGCCCCAGAATTAGACCACAGAAATAAGCAAGTGCCCTATGCTGAGGGAGAGATAAGCACTGTTCATCAAGAAGTCAAATGAAATGTGATCATAACTAAAATATCAGCTATATTGTGCAACAAGAAACTTGCCTGATCGTATCTCCAGATTCTTTCCTTCCCAGCATAACCTGTTAAAAATACCTCCAAATATACTCCCATATGCTGTTGATGCTGCTATTTCTGTGTATTCTGCTATTTCATATAGTATTAAACCATCAGAATGATTTTAATCTGTTATTAAAGACAGATATGAGTACCTTGTAAGTTTGTTAGGAATTTGTAGACTGAATACAGACACAACACTTTCTTTTCCATTCTTTTTTAAAGAGTATACATTAGAGCTGAAAACCAAATGCCCTTCTTCACTCTGTATTTGTAAAGCAAGATTTAATCTTTGACACAACATCCTCTGTTAAGCATATCCTCTTCCACCTTCTTTCCAAACACTTAAAGACATCCAGAACAGATATAGTCAAGAATAAGTCACCGCCAACTCCAGTTCATAGCTACACATTTCAAAAGGAAGTCTTTTCCTGGATAGACAAACTGGGCTAATGCATTCATTCTACTTCCACCCAATAGTTCATCACAATAAGACCAAAATCCCAGTTAATTCCTAGATGGGTAAGTTTCTACAAATGCACATCAACTTTCAGGATATATCCTGAGAAATGTAACTCCTTTCGTTAGCTGTTTTCTCTAGGCAATGTCAACGGAGAATTTTAAAACATTCTGGCTGGCATCAAACAATTCATTTTACTGAATGTGAGCTAATTTCGCCAGGTTTCCTTTTGTTTAGGTGAAAACAAAGAATATCTGTAAAAGCTTGGGAATAGGCTGATCCTTGCAGGCAGAAATTCAACTCAAGTTAGTTTAAAAAATGTAATAACAGAGGGTTTTATATTGATTTTTGTGTTGTGTGCTTGAATCTGTGAAAGAAGCAGTGAAAGAACAAATTAAGGCAGCAAACAGAAATCCAAAGTGAACAGAGAAATGACTGTGACATGATCTGAAAAGAGTGAAGAGTTTTAGAGCAGAGGGCTGTCTTGGAAGAGGACCGTGGTCTCTCAGTCATGTTGCTGATCCCAGCTGTGCTCAGGCAAACAGGCTCCTGTGCATATTCTTTGTGACTTAGCAGATTTGTCCCAGAGAAATACTTCAGTCCATAGTCAAGTTCTCCTCCCAACAGAAACAAGCTAAAATTGGTGAGCCCCTTAGGTCAAAAAGGGATTAGTGGTGTTAGCAATGAGATCTGAAGCGTAAGCACAGAAATTTCAAGTTGCTATTCCTGCAAGTCTGAAGTACAAGCTCTGGCAGTTGTTCAGTTCAATGCCAAACTTGAATGAATGGCACAGAAGATGGTCAGAAAGGGCAGGGTTTTTTTAAGCAGTCAACTAGCTCATTCTAGCATCAATGACTGTGGCAACATTATTTTCCCCCTCCAATATCTGAATCATCCTAATCCAGGAACAGCCCTCGATATGTTTGGATGAATCCACACACAGGGCATAGCTGGCCACAGCACAGCTAAGAGGTAGGACTCAGGAGGGAAGGAAGAGACTCCACTTGAACTGGCAAAGGACTTGAGGAAACTTGTATTTTTGGCATATTCAAATATATGTAAGGTCTTCCAGGATAAACAGGCGATGAACCAGTTTATAGACACACCAATGTATCTGGACTTGCAGATCAAGATCAGGAGAAAAAGACAAGCAAAAGTCCTTCCAAAAGGCTGTGGATTTGGCTGTAGAACCTGAATCCTTCCCTTCCTCTTTCAACAGCCCACGAAATAAGAAGGCAGCTGGAGATGAAAGTGATGCCAGCTGATTGCTGTGAGCTGAGGCAGCACAGCTTGATCTGTATTTTGGGAAAGAGGAAGTTCTGAGGTATTTGAGATATAATTTTTTTTTGTACAATTAGCAAAAGTGATCAATTCAGACAGTATAAAAAAACTGCAAATGGGAAGAATGGAAACATTAAATGAAGTCATTAAACCTCATCACATTGAAAAAAATTGCCCCTAAAAAGAACAAGCCAAGTCCCCAGATAATCACAGATACACAGAGCTTTGATAGCTATAGAAAGCTTATTTGTGAGTTTGCCAGGAGTTTTCTTCACAGGCTGGGTGAAAAAGAGAAGTGGCCAGCAATTTGGCAATTTTAGAATTCACCCATTGCTTCCATACATGGACACATGCAAATAAACACGTGCACACACAGAGCTCCTTTTCTGTTTTATCCATGTTCAAAGTTTCTACTGGCTGAATTTAGATTTCAGTGGAGGGCAAGCGTACCACTGTAGGTGCCTAGAGTGTTCACATGGAACTATACTACTACTAATTACTGCCAGGCCTCTTAAGAGATTGAAACATTCTGGTTAAAGCTGGTGCTTTAAGGCTGAGTTAGCTGAAGCTAGAAATCTGGCAAATCTCTGCTTTGCGTATTATGTTAGATAATGTATTACTAACCACAGTGATCAGGAGTTTTTCTAAATGATCAATGAGCATTTCATATTTAGAGTAGCAGTAGGATGAGGGAAGAGAGTGAAAAACAAATCCCAAAGCATCAGGCATGCTGCAGGTATGCTCTTCAGTACCACAAAGAAAAAAAATACATATTTTCTTGAGTATTACAGGTCAGGGACACTAGCATTAATAGTGCATGGTCATGTGAGAAAACAAGGGGGAAAAAACTGATCCACAAAACTTCTGACGAAGAGAATGTTTTGTTGGAAAAATTAAAACAATATTTGCAAATTTGTTTAGTAACATGAGATGCTATAGTTGTTTTGGTGAGCGTTCAGAATTCTTAATTTGAGACCAGATTTTGAAGAAGGTAAGATCATTAAACCAACAAAGAGATTCTTAGGAGATCCCGATCTAAAGTTAGAGAAGTGATGGGAATATGATATACTTATCACTATTAATCAGAACAAGGCAGGACAAAAGTGGAAATTCCTAGCAAGCATATTCAAAATGCAATAAAAAAGTTTGCAGAAGGCAGTACAAAAAATTACACAAGAATGGAAGACAACTCAGGAAGAACAATGGAAGAACTACACAGGGTTCACCTTATGAAAATGACATAACATTACACCTGAAATTACAAGAAAAATTTGAAGATTAAAATCCATAGTAACTAAATTGAGATTTTATGCTAGTGAAATTATTTTTCCTTTCTGTTTGCATGTGACATAAAGAAACTAATAATGATAATCATGAGTCTGTCAGAGGGAGCATCTTTGAATATACTAGGGCTGCAATCATTTCACAAACTCTCTCACTGAAAAAAAAAACACAGAAAGACCAGCCCATGGAGAAATAAAGAAGAAAAAATAAAAAGTAAAAGCACAAAAACAGAAACCAACACACACAACACATCCCCAAAGCTTAAACACTAAAAACAAGAAGAAAAAAAAAAGGTGTTAAAAGAAATACAGCATTTCCACAAATGAAAGTAATAATAAGAATAGAAGTCTATGGTTTGACACAATTGTACTCAACACTGTATTTGTTATATTAATAATTTTGATTTTTATGAGTGTGTTTTGTAAGATTATGATTTTATATTAAGTATCCTAAATGGTCTTATGGATATAGGGTTTTTACAATTGTTCTAAGAATTGTTTAAAAGCTGGAGTGGAAGTAGAACCCTGTCTATAAGTTTTAGATTCCAAATTTGCAACTTTGAAATTGGGAAGTGGGACCTGACTAGGAAGCTTCCAATAGACTGCTTAAACCTCTGGTGTTAAGGACAGTATAAATTCCATGGAAAGAACAAGAGAAATCAGCCAGAAATACTACCATGAAATGATTCACCCTATCAAAATTTCCTGTACCTACCAAATGGCACAGATATATCTAAAGGCATAGATATATGCCCTTTTAATGGCATTAAAGCTGGAAACTCTTTTGAAGATGTTTGCTGGAACTATCATTTGGTGGCTAAATTAAGACAGATCTGCAGCAAAAATAAATTATGGTCTCCATCACAAAGGAGAGGAAAACCAGATTTCAATTCACAATTTCCTATTTCCAAAACAGTGGAGTAGAAATGCCCTTGATGTGCTAGTGTCCTAGCTCTAGAACGAACACTTCTAGGACACCTCCTAGGACTCTTGAATACTTCTCTGTCTTTGAGACATGCATTCATACAGTCCAAACCTCAAAAAATAGGGATTTTACCAAGGGGCCCATATGCTAACTCCTTCCCAAATGTCTGCCTCAGATCATGATGGACAGAAAAAGAAAGCCAGTTGTGGAGGTACAAGGTAAGGAACAAGTGCCTATACTGAAGAACAGCGTTAGGAGGTAATACCTGACTGCATTACAGTCCTATTCAGAAAGAAGATCTATAAAAATGCCAGTGGATGAGATTGTTGAAGTTAGCTAAGCCAGTTAAGAGCCTACAGTGCATTAGGGTGAGAATACTCTACTAGGTTCAGATACAACATGTATGAAAATAAACAGCTAGCAGCATCACGACAGTAACATTGATTGAAATCCAGGTATTTACCAGAATTACATGTGAATAGAAAATATTAGCTAGTGATCAGATAGCAGATACTTCTCATACAGATCTAGATCTGTAATTAATAAGTGTCTTGATTCCTCGAGTACGTCACTAAACGAGTGCTTGGTAATATGCTGGTCATACTTAGCTAAGTATTAACCATATGGAAGATTTCATAAAACCATAGAGCATCGAGTTATTATTGTTAGATGCCTACCAAGCTTGAAAGCAATCCAGCAAAACCTTGATAGCACAAAAACTCTGACTGATTCTTCAGTGTATCCAGCCAATGGCAGCCTGTCACTGTGGGAGGGTAATCATGTTGAGAGGATGGTCAGAGTGGATAAACACATTGCCAGCTTTTATCTGATGATGTAAGGATAACAAAATGGGAAAATAGCTATTCATCCTGAAGGCTCTACTGAGTTTGGAGGGCGTTTGTATGTTGAAAATAATTACAGTATTAATGCAGAACTGTGAGTGCATTTTCTATTAAAAAGTAATCAGCATAATAGACTCTTAAGAAGATCTATTTGAAGATTCTGTTGAGGGTCAGAACAGCTTATCTGTTCTTAGAACAGCAAAGATAATATTAAACATGCAAAGAAGCAGCTATGATCAAAACAAAGCCGCTCAGCAAACCGAAAGGTTCCCCTGCTATTTCACCCTGCACACAAAAGCATTATTTCCTGATCTGTATACAGACAGCTACTTACATGAACTATATAACACAGGGAACACAACCTTAAGATGATATTTTTAGAGCACTATTTGCTCATTCTGGTGTTTCCAAGTTTTTCTGGCAGCCACCCCGGGTTTCCTATTTTTACACATGAAGGAGGCAAAGGTAGAAATGTCAGTGCTCTGTGCCAATGAATTCAGAGCAGCAAAACCAGGAGTCCGTACCTTGGATTGTGGAAGAGCTCAGATCTGCAGAAGTACGGGAAAGGCCCATCACACAGCAAGTGAGGAGAGCAAAACCACGCATAAAATAAGTCTACTCTTTAGTCTTCCTCTTGAAACCTCAAGATGAACATTACAAAGAAATGATTAGATATGCAAAGCATACATTTCAAATCAAAAGCTCTTGTGTCTCTAATGCAAGAATATCAGGCTTCAACTCTAAACTGATAACCCAGTTAAAGAACAATACAAATAGCTGTTCAGCAATTGTTCAACTCTGTGAAATTTGCTGACCAGCTTCTCTATTCCCTATTCAAGTAAACATAGTTGACATGGCCAAATATGTGGAACACTGACAAAAAAAAAGAAAAAGATAAAAAAATAGAAAAAGAAAAAACAACAACCAAGAAATCAAAAACAGTGGCTCCATATCCACAGACCTATGGTCTATTCTCTTGCAGCCAAACTTGGTTATGAAACAAAGTCTTGTGAAGGCAAATTGCTGTAACAGAGAGGTGCCACATGCAACAGCAATGGAGTTCTGTCAAGCCTGGAATGCAAGGAGAGTGGAAGCTGTTAGGGTCACTTCATTTGGGAATAGAGTCTAGAAAAAAGCATTATATGCTCATCTGAAAGAAAATCAGCAAGAGGAGGGTCAGGCAGATGTAGGAAGTTAAGACTGGTAGCATCACTCTCATGACTTAAGGAGTCATGATCTCATCACATCACATCACAAGATCTACGGTCATTCAAAATAAAAACTTCAAGAACTAAAAAGAACTGGAATAATGACAATTTTTTCTAAAAGTACAGTACTTCAGGGGTGAGCAACACTTACGAATGTAATGAGTATAAATTATTTTTTGATACATATTGGGAAATACTGAAAGTACATGAAATGTGTAAGAGCCTAGTACAGCAATCTAAGTAGTATAGATTAAGACAATTACTGAAACAAATTCTGTTTTCTTGATGCTTTTTTTCTTTTTCCCCATGGAGAAATACATGTTTTAGTGTTTACACTCTTGTAGAGCCTTGACTGCAGTAGGGCGTCTACCACTGAAGCAGAGCAGAGTTCAAGCAGCTGCCTGATGAGGTAAGAATGAGTGCTGTGACGGGGGATTAACAGGCAGGACAGAATCCTCATCTTGGTAGTTGGGAATAGAAGGCGTAATGAATGGAAAAGAAATTTAATTTCAATATTTATGAAGAGACAGAGCAAGAAAACTAGGGGAAAGGTCTTACTAAAGTCTAATTTTGGCAAACATATTCAGTGAGAAATCTCTCCATTGACACACTGTCATAAACTGTTATTGCTCTTAGATTACAGGAGGGAGCAGAGAGATCTCAGTGAGGGAATCCCCAGCTGCCTGGGTCAATACTGGAGATTGATGGCATCTGGTCCTTAGTTATATGTGAAGAGGAACACAGAGATGTAACTACTACTTAAATTACAAAGGTGGAATCTAAATCAGAAGAAGAAAAGTACAATACACAGAGGCTGAAGCTAGAAAGCTCCCTAGGTATTGTTTCTTTTTTTCTACTGAGCTTAACAATTATTTTGAAGAGGAAATTCAATAAACTTGTGATAGAGACTGAAGAGACAGAAAAGGAGGAATTTCCTATAATAGCAGCAATTTGGACTTTCTGCTAACCTCCTTCCAACTTGATCATCACTGAATTATTTAATATTCTAGGTTGGAAGGGACTCTGGAGGTCATCTAGTTCAAACCTCTTCTCAAAAATAGGCTGACTTCAAAGTCAGATCAGGTTGCTGGGGGCCTTGTCCAGTTAAGTTCTGAACATCTCCAAGGACAGAGATTTCACAGCACGTCTGGTAGCCTGTTCCAGAGCTTAGCCACCTTTACTGTAATATGTGTTTAGAATTTCCCTTGATGGAATCTGTGACTGCTGCTTCTCAAGCTTTCACTGTGCACCTGTGGCAAGAGCCTGGTGAGGATTAAGAGTGTAGGATCTGCCACATTTTATCAAGTGTTAGTGCTAGGAATTCAGCAGCAAATTTCTAGGTAATGTAAGTTGATGAGGGAAGAACAAGGATCTATCTTCACCATCTCTGCTTTCAAAAGCAGAAGTTTAAGAACTTGATTTAGAGAGCGCAACCCAGCAGTACTGCATAATTAGCCATATATTTAATCCTTTCTTGAATCTACTTTGGTTTCCACAAAATTCTTTCATAGTAAGTGTTGTAGTTGAATCATAAATTATGAAAAAGTGCTTCATTCACTTGAACTAAAACATACCAAGATCTCTCATGTGTAGCAATACTGCTTAAAAACTGTAATGGAAGCAAGAGAGACTAAGATGCATGATTTATGAGACCTCTGTGGCAACAGATCTTTAGGATGTTTCTACACTTTCCAGTGCAGGGAAACTTTTGAGATAGCAAAAGTTACCATCATTGGAGAATTTCTAGTAATACCATGAGAACTATCCCAGTGAAACTCTTCCACCAGGCATCCAGTGGTATAAGCTCCTGTGTGATGGCATTCCAAAACAGGCCTGCTCAACCTGCAACCTACATATCAAAATATATCATAGATTGGCTGGTTAATCTATAGATGCACATGAGCACTGACTGCAAAAATGCAAAGAAAGAAATTTAGAAATATAGGTTTTTTCCCCAGAGGACAACTCCTTGCCCGCTGCAAGGACCAAAGGCAAATTGCGAAGTTGTTATCAAGAGAGACATCTGTTAGTCTGAAATTAAAAATACTGTGGTGTTACTACTAGTCACTTTAAAATGTTATGTTTTCTTCTATATTCTTACCCAAATCACTGCTGATTAGGACACTGAATCTTAAAAAGAAGTCTCCTCTTTTTCAAATCATGCTTTTACTTGCACTGATTTTAACTACCGTGGCTGCTCTCCATTCTGTCTGATGCCACTCTCCCTCCATCCCTTTCTGACAGTTTAAGCATAGCCATAACCACTGTAAGAATAACCATCAGATTTCTATCAAAATACCATATATTACCAAATTAGTAAATTCTGATTCTGTGCTCCAGAAAAATGAGTCTACACTGACTGTCCTGTCTATGTGCTGAACTGATTCTCACCCTACTTTTAGTTTCTTATCTTTTATAGACTTTCTAATAAATGCCTTTAAAACTCACTTCTGTGATCCCTAACTCTACTTTTGTTTCAGTGCTGAGTCATTCCATTTGTTTGACTCCCTTTGTAGTAGCAAACTTCCCTTTGTAGAAACTGAACCTGGTTAAGAATTCCCTTTTGCTGCAAATCCAAATGGAATTCCTGGCAGTACAAGATGCCATACACCATGCTAGGGTGTTTGCTCCCAGATCTCACTCAAAGGCACAGGGCTTAATTCTGATTTACACACTTCAAATAAGATCAGAATCAGGCCAACAGTTCCTGCCAAAAGAGCACAGAAACTGAAAGGCTGAGAAGATGAAACAGACTCACTCCAAGAGATTCAGAGAATGGAAGTAGCAAAAACCCTTTTAAAGCTTTTTGTATTAGCAAGGAGCAATGCTAGCCTGTGAGGAGTATTCACAGGTCTTGTGGAAGCAAGAGCATTTCTAGAGATATTAAATAGGAAAGCACAAAGATGAATTAACTGGCATAATGTAAAAATAAGATAAAAAATAAAATTTAAACATGAAAATGTTATTCTGCTTCATTTATATATAATTTCCCATGTTTTTAGAGACCCCAGGACTACTATATCTGTTCAGAAAAATTACTGTCTGGGGAAGAGTTGAGCAGATAATGACTTCTTAGATTTAGTTGTCATTATTGATATGTCCTTCTGATACATATCTTTCCCTTGCTAATTGATGATACAAGAATGAAAGCAAGAAGTACTCAAAACTTGCAGTGCAGTCCGGTTCCAAACAGCTGTGAGGCTGTTCCTCTCCCAGCTTCCAGCTTGCTCTTGTGGGGAAGGGGAACAACATTTGGCAGATGGCAAGCTGGGCTCTTGCCTAGCCCTCTTGGGTCTTGAACTCAGCAGCTCCTATCCTAAAGAATTCTCCCTTCACCCCCCAGTAGCTTTATTACCCTTAGCCTTTGTATATTCTGTCACAGCATATGGCCACAAAGTCAGCATTTTCAACCCCCCCAGTTCATGTTGTAACCTCATGACCATGTAAATAGTCTCTCAGCCAAAGCTCTGTACTTTTGGGAGAGACAGGAAAAATTAATGTCCGTGCAGGTTACATAGTCATAATAAATCAGTTCTAAGATCATAAGCTTTTTTTGATCACAAAAGAAAGTAAAAAACAGGCATTGGAGCAGGAAGCAGGGCTTATAGTTACCAAAGCATGCCTGGTATTTTAGCATAGGCTCAAGCTATCAAGCCTGGATGGACCAGACACTAGCAAATCATACATGATATGAATTAGTCTGTCAAGAGATAACACAAGCCAACTCTTCCTGAATATGTGAGTGCTCTAAATCAAAATTGCAGCTGGTCTAATAGTCTTTGGGAAAGCAAACATGAGTCATAGGGTTCAGTAGACTTTAACAATCCTTTATGTCACAGTATAGACATAATCTCAGAATTTCACTGTGCAGTTCCTGGACAGCTGGAGAAGGACTTTGGAGAGAAATACGATATGCTTTCTTTCCAAAAGCCAAGGCCCTACTCATTTGACACATCCATCTATGCAATGGAAAAAATCATGATCTGGTCTTGGTTCACGTAGTTAGAGCTGTAGTAAATACACTGTGAGCACAGAGATTGACGAGTACATCCTGCAGTGGGACCAGCACACATACCTACCAGTATGTACCCTGGTAGCAAACGCAGAAGCAACTTAGACATCCACCATCCTAAGGAGCTGCAGGGCCTGACTGGGATCACTGTATTACTGTTACGGAATTCCTACGCTCTGCAACATGGTATGGATTTGGTAAACTAATTTAAAAAGCATTTAATTTGGCATTGTGGTGTTGCTTCTCACTCTGTCTGAAATCTGTGTCTCACCTTTCTTTCCTTCACCAAGAAATGAAAGTTGCATGCTTGTTGCAAAATGGCTGAACTCCACAGCAGAACCATGGGGAATGTATAAACATCACTTTTTTCAATAGCTTCTTTTCCAATATGCAAAATATGTATTGTTTTCAAAGCAATACATATTGCATGACATATAGCATGCCAAGCTTCCAAAAACCTAAATGTGTTTATAAATTAAGAGTTGGATGATACGTAATTAAAAGCTGATCTTTAAAGTCAGTTACTATTTATTTCTGGTGATTATGTTCGTCCTGAAGTGTTTGTGGTATCACTGAAATTGATTGCAACAAAATGCTTGTAATACATCTTACTGAATGAACAAATTGCACATTTAGTTTTCCTAATTTCCACAAATTAGGAAGGGGAAAAAAAAAAAAAAAATTTAAATAGAATCTGGCATAGCCTTTTGTTGTTTAGTTTCAAAGAGACTCTGAACAACACAAGCCATCAGTCGATCACCTCAGAGCGTAACAAAGCACTGTCATGTTATGCTGTTCATATGTGGATGTTGCCAGCTAAGTTTAACTGCTGTTTTACAAGCTACTTTTTAGATGATGTATTGTCCTGCAGCCTTTGGGTTTGTTTTGGTTTGCTTTCCAAACACAGGCAGTGTTCCACTGCCAGCAGCAGGCCCCTGGGTATTTTGCCCTCAGAATGTCCTCCATCAGTTAAGATTTTGATAATCCTACTTTACAGGGCTGAAATGTTGGATTTTTCCAAATGTGCCTTATATAAATAAGCCAAATGTTTTGGAGAGGAATCCAGAAGCATTTAATCAGGCAAAACTTCCATTGATTTCCATGGGAGTCTTGTCAGAATAAGAACTGAGTCAAGACTTCAAGACTTGGCACATTATCAATCCCAGCAAATGACGGGCGAGAGCTGATGCCTAACGCATGTTCTTGGGAGGAAACAACTTGGCTCAGGGACCATGTTTAAAATATTAAGCTCTGTAAGAAGTGAGAAGAACAAAGCTTAACTTAGTCTCTAAACTCCCAGGTCAGAGTTCAAATATAGTGCAAATATTCTTTACATATCTCAGCTAGTCTAATGGTACTCTTAATGTAAAAGTCAAGGACAATGGAAAAAATTAGGTAGGTCTCAGTGTAAAACGAGCCACATTTATACATAAATACCTCAAGGAAGCATCACAATGCACATTTTTTTCACAAGCTATTTACCACCAGATATTTCATGACTGTAGTATGACAACTTTAGTTAAGAAACTATTAAGAATAAGGAAAACAGTATTTTGTGTAGCTACTCTAGCTCTTGTTTCCCTGCATTTCTCCAAAGCAGAGCTGCTTCTCTATCTTGACTGATGCTGTGGTGGAGCCTGAGAATTCCCATCCTCATAACCAAAGAGAAAAGCCAAAGAAGAAAGATAAAGGGGTTTACTAACCATTTCTAAGTACTAAAAATTCTGCAGATTTTGTTTGCAATGTATGAGCTTGCCTTATAAAGGCAATTTTTTTCAACGTGTTTAAATCAAAAAATATAATTCTAACTAATAAGCTCAGGAATGGGATTTCTAATTCATTCCCTTTGTTTACTCCAATATAGCTGACACTTTCCTTATGTGCCTGATGTAGCAGATTAGACCAATGGCCGATAGTTAACTGAGTGTTTGTCTGAGATACAGCAGATTAAGAAACTGAAAAAAAAAAACAAAAACAAAACAAAACAAAAAAAAACCCAAACAACAAAACCTTTGCAAAAGACACATTGCGACCTCACCCAAGCTCCTTCATACAATGTTTTGTTCAAAAGGGGGAGAAAACCACAGGCCATGCAAACTCAATTGTTTGGGAATACACTGTCCTGGAGACCTAGAAGCTCCAACTCTTCTAGTAGCAACGTCTTACCTTGAGATACTACAGGTCAGGTACTATAGGCACAGTGCTACAGCATGACAGTTGTGTGCAGAAACACACAGCAGAGCTTTGCTAGCACAAAGGCCTCTATGCAGAATACTATGTAACATGCTCAGGGCAATGCAGAGAGAGGTAGAAACAGCCTTCAAAGGCTCACTGACCAGGTGCTGGCAAATGAAAACCAGGTGTTGTCTAGAGTTGTTTCTAGGCAAACATCAAAATCTGGTTTGCACTCAAAACAGGAAAGATTTTTCTACTTTATTTCTGGTTGGTTTGACTGACTTTCTAGTAAGCACACTTCTTTTTTAGAAAAATACATTTCTGCCTGCATGAACATCTACTTTTTAACTGGAACACCTTCCTACTCCAAAAACGTAAATACTGACTTTTGCAAGAGACTAAGATCATATACTTACCCTTCATACAAATTATTTTTGAGAAGGAATTTGACATTGTAAAGAATTTCTTAGTGTGTGAACTGGACAAACACCTCCATTCTAAGAAGCACCTTGATCATCAACTCATATTCTCTGAGAGGGAGCTTGAGTTGGTGGTAAGCCAAGTAGACTAGTTCTGCTTATTCAGAACCCCTCATGGCACACAGATTCCTCACAGGTTTTCAGGATGTAATATAAAGCCTTATAATTCATACTTTTTAAACAATTGTAGGTTTTTTTTTTTTCCCTTTCAGTAACTAGCCTGTAGGAGAGGGGAGCTCATTAGATAAGAAGAGAAGAAAACACTTCCTGAGCATGGCCAGTGTATATCCACTGAGGTCTAATAAGACTGCAAAGGTTAAGCAGCTTTCACTATTTCAAGTCCAGATGCATACCTAAAGTGAGGTTTAGAACATTCTTTGTATATATAGAGATACTACTCTGAATGTGCCATCATTTCTTTTCCACTGACAAAATGATGTGGTTACCTCTGTCTTTCCCCCTTCTACGCATTTGAAACAAAAATCCCTCTGTTTAAATCTCACAATTTGTAAAATCCTGCCATGTCTTTCCTCCAGACTGTGTTTGAGAGCCCCTACCGTCAGGCAACAGAAGTGAACACAGGAGACTTCAGCAACTCAGGAGACATTCAGCCTGCAGCTGGCAGTGGTCACAGATGTATTCAAACGTCCAGCACAGTCAACGTTGATCCTGGGAAAAATATGAAGACAATAATTAGTTTTCTGCACTCATATTTTGTTGCTACAACTAATCAGTATTCATTTATACACAGAAAATGTTGGCTTTGAACTCCAGATAATTCATTTGTAATTAATGAAGTGTTCAGTTTTCCTTGATTTCAATTGCACTTTCCAAGTTTAGCTATATGAAGGTCTAAATATTTGTCTCTCTGAGCCGCACATTTGTAGCCATCACAATACAGACAGCACAGATTCGAGCAGCACAGCAGCAAAACTTCTGCACTCAGCCAGAGCTTTGGCTAAGTGGTAGCTCTCTGGTCTTTCAAACCTACTCTGTCTCATTAATCTTGCAAGTATGCAGCCACATTGTGCAGAGACTTATTCACATACATAGTCCTCGCGTTCCAGGGCATAAATGCTCTCAAGAACATGCCATACACCATGCTATATGCCAACACCATCCTAAGAAATACTTGTAATTCTCCAGTAAATAGACTGTCTGAAGACTGAATGTCTGCACATCATGAAATGAAAATGAAACAAGAAATAGGACTTTCAAAAGGTAAATAAATGTAAGTACAAACATTAAAATGTCTACAGACATTATGAACTCAGCCTCTTGTATATCATGTGATACCTAATTCTGCAATGAAAACAGATGCACAAAGAAATTCTTTTTCTTCTGATTTTCTTATTAGAAATATGACAGCTGCTTGAGGAGATGGTGGTAAGCTACTGGATTTTCTTGTCTGTGAACAACCCTAAAATTCAAATATATCTCTAAAGAGATGTGCACGTTCATGATAGGGATGTTACCAGCTTCCTGCTGCTACCACCATCCTTTAGCTCAACAGCTTGTTACTGAAACTTCTGCAGAGTTTGCTACTGATGGTAGAGGTAGAACACGATGGGAGCTGTACAGCAGCTTCCCTTTGTGGAATGCATTTTTCAAGAGAAATCCAACCAAACACAATAAATATTAAAATTTCTAATATTTGGTTTCTACTAATTATGTTAACTGTAGCATACATAGGCCAATGTTAGGAAGTAGAAACTCGGGGAAAAAAAATACAACATGCATTCAGTATACAGTGTGTTTCTGGAGTCAAATATGACCTTATGTATATGTATATATGTAGCACTTTTTGCTTTTTTAGTAACTCATTTTGTCATTGTTCAGTTAGTTCGAAGCACTATAAAATAGAGTCTAATCCATATGTGTTTCCCTAAGGACACTGGCCATTTTGTAGAACAGGAATGTAACACGTTCTGTGCAATAATAATTTTATTAACATTTTTATGTGAGAGGCCACAGCCACACATCTTCAGCTCTGCAGAACAAGGCAGCCACGCTCACAGATTTCAGCACACCTGCTGAAATAATGGATCTCAATTGCTGATTACGAGAAGCCAGAGGAGCAGCACACAACACTGCATTCTGTCCATATGCCAGCTATTAGATGTTAAGCACTAAAACCAGATGACTGACTCTCTGCAGCAAGGAAAGGCATCAGATCCCATGCCTGCAGGCTGAGTCTTTCTTTATTTTATTTTATGAGATAGGAAAAAAGTCTTTCTCTGGCAGTATCACAATTAACAGGAAACAGGGGCCAACAGTAACACAGAACATGATGCCAGGACTGCTGATCCTCCTCCAACTTCTGAATCCATTTAGCACATCCCAGAAGGCCCTGCACAGCCGAAACTCTTTGATATGTTTTTAACCTCTCAGAGAGTTGCACAGGTGCAGCCCATTTGGAAAGCAGGCAGCTCCCATTTTTCCACCAGGGGCAATGTTACTTTGAAATCATTCCATGAAGTCATTAGACGTGAGTTTGTTGTTATTGTTTTTAAGAGACATAATTCATTCATTTTCTGGTTTCAGTACCTTAAGAGCTGCAATGAATTAAAAAGCCATCTCTGAAACCTATTAAGGTGATTCACCAAGATCCAGTCTGCTTTGTTAAACAAATTGCCTTAAGTAACTGCATTTATTACTAAAAGCAAAATGAGATAAAACAAAACAAAAATCCCACACGGTCAGCATACATGCTATTTTATTTTATTTTTTTCAAATTCTGTGTCTGGAGATTAGCCAAACTTCTCTATTAAGCTGTCCTGAAGAAATGGGAAGTAGAATAATGCATTATCATATGAACATATTTTAAGGTAGTTTTAAGAAATTGGAAAATGTTGACAATGTAATATTTAAAATTATTTCAATTGTGAGCTCACGGTTTGTTTGAAAAAACTTCACAAGGTAGCTTGCTAGCAGAGTCTTCCAATCCATTTACTGAAATAAGTGAAGCAATGTGCCAGTCCTATGTTTTAAGTCTAGATAGATACTGCTTTTCTTTATTGATAAAATGCTGAAGATAAGCATATGTGCTAAGTATCAAATAAATAAAAGCTAAATAGCTCTGTCTACAGCTGCACACATAATTCACTCACTGAATCAATAGGTATTACAACCAAAACAGTCCATTACAACCACTGTATTTGATCTCCTATGAGTAACACAGGCGAAACAGCCCCAATCATTAATTTCTGCATCAAAATCACTATTTCTGTTAGATTGACGGAACCCCTTATGAAAAGATACCCAGTCTCAATACAGACTTCAAGAAGAAGAGACCAAAGTGTCCCTAGGTAGATTGCTCCTATTGTTAATTTACCCTTCCTGTTAAAAATGGTCTCATCACTTCAGGCCTGAATTTCTCTAGCTCCAGCCTCTAAACCCCAGACACCGCTATATTTTTTTATGCTTAAAAAGCGAGATTAAAGATGTCAGCAGTAATTGCACGAGTTGATCTACAATAACATACAGCCTTTGGTGTCAGCACTAATCAAGGTTAGGGGACTCCAGCAGCATCTAGATACACAGCAGGAGGCAAAGGTTTTGCTAATTCAGAATTCTCTTGCCTTTGTGCTTCTGATGAAATTTTAATTCAGTTTGGGTGCAGGTCTATTTCATTTATTGTTTGGTGTTGGAGAATATTAAAATGAACATTGAAAAAAAAAGATTTGTTCCTAGCTTTTGGTTAAGATGATGGTATTTACTTGCATATATTAACACAAGAAAACACAAAGCTGCTCAGAGTCTCTTAAATGTTTGACAATAGTACTTGCTCCATTTATCAAGTTTATAACCAGTAATGATTAGATAGTCTGTACATTTTACAATCTAATAAAAAGGCATGAAGACTACCCTGAACAGCTGTAGACCAAGCTGACAATTATTGTAAACTGACAAAACTTATCTCTTTATATAACAGCAAATTTCATCTAAATACAAGTATTTCATAATAATTTATTAATAATAGTGGAAAATGGAAATTTCTTCTACTTTTTTAGAGGATTTTGCTTTGAATAGTCTAAGCTCCTTCCTAAACAGTGAAAACATGAAGAATGCTTCAATTCAGATGCCTGTTAGGAAATTTAGAAATCTGCTTGAAGATTTAGAGATTTGCTAACAAAAGATGACACAAAGCACAGGGCAAATGGATAAATATTGTCTCTCTAAGAAAACAGTTTATATTTCAAACTCCTTTGGCCTGCTTTTGAATGAGCCATGTCTGCTTAAAATCCAGAAATAAGAGAACTGTCTTGGTCAAACTGTTTCCCTTAGAAAAATGCAAACAGAAAAATCTAGATGTTGTACTATATGACATATTATGTTCTCTGGAGTTTTATTAAGAAGAAATCAGCAATGACTCTATAATTACTGTTGAGATCTGCATTTAAGCAAACACATTTCAGTCTTGCTGAAATATATAAATGATTGTATTTAGTGCCCAAACTTGACATAGTAATTCTTCAATGGATGATCTGGAGTACAACTGTGGGGTCTGTGGAATAGGGGGAAGTTAGGAAACATAGGGCAATTTGGAGGGCATCGGGACTCAGTAAGATTGAGAAGATCCTGTCAAAAAGCAAGACTTTTTAAGTTTACTGAAGTAGTTACTTGTGGCTTTCACAAAATTGTAAACAGAAATAAAAACGAAAAAAAATGTTGAAGTCACCCATATATTTGTACACGAGGCAAAGACAAAAAACCCCACAGAAATTATTAAGTGAATACTTAGCATAGTATAAAAATATTTTTCTTTCTGTATAGCACTTCTTATTCCTAATCAGAAGCCATAAAGATCTCTGTCCCCCATACAGAGTGCTAACTTCAGCCGCATACACGAGCTGGCAAAGAGAAAGCAGCTATTAGACTTATTTACCAGGGCTGGTATCAAACACGGTGCTACTCCCTTCATTGTCCACCCTTCAGTACCACAGACTGGAACATAACCTCAGCTGAAAGGCTCTCCACACATTAACTATACACTTCCAAGCCTCAATCAACTTTAACGAAGCAAAACCATAAATTTCTGAACACATTGTCTTAGTGGAAGTCAAAGTTCGGTGGAGGAAGGAGATGCAGAAAACAAAAACAGGGCAGCTTAAAGGTAAAGGCACAACTTGTAACCCGGTCTTCAAGAGGTGGATAAGCTCAACTAGGGATTTCCTGGTTTTTCTAACACTTGTGGTGATATTATATGCACTTCAGAAACCTGGCCCTGGCCCTTACTTTCACAGAGCAGGGGAGAGCATGTGGAACAACAGCTGCACTTCAAAAGCCACATGGCTTTTAGAGTGTTTTGTTCCCCTTCACACGTTTTTATGCCAGAAGGGAACATATGCTCCACTGTTTGGAAATTTCCCAGCCTAAATTTTTGTTTGATTAATTTCATCCAACTACTCCCAGTACAAGCCCTCATAACACCCCCCGATAGTTATGTTCCTTCCTCTACATTCATGCGCTTCAATTAGCCTTAGATGCTTATGTACCCTCTTAATCATCATGTAGCAATGCACATCCAGTTCTTTTAATCTTTTCTTGCCATCATCTTTCGATGCACTTCAATAATGTTAGTGGATCTATTCTGAATTCCTTCCAACCTCTTGATCTTTCTGTCTGATCTGTAAGTGTCCAGAGCAGTACATTCTCCTGTCGGTGTATGAGCAACCTGGTCTGTAGAGAGGTGTCCCTGCCTATCGCAGGGGAGTTGGAACTAGATGATCTTAAAGGTCCCTTCCAACCCAAACCATTCTATAATTGCTATGATTGCCACTGAGTAGTACTGCTTCTGCAGTGAGAATCACTTCATCTTTGGTCTCTTACACAACACCTATCACAGAAGCATCTAAACAGTTTCTGACGTATTAAAGAATGTGACTGGTATCCTTATTGTCAGTTTGGCCCATGACAACACACAGCCCTGATTTTGGAACGTTTTCCTGTGTCCTACTACAAGTTCATGCTGAATAATAGGCTTTGGCTTTTGGTTCGTCCTGAAGTGATCTGACAGTTGGACTTTACAATCTTTGTAGGTCCCTTTCAATTCAACTATTCTACTTTATTTTATGATTTTACTGAGTTCCCATCCATTTTTATTCTCCCAATGAAACCTGGCAGCTCAGGAACTTAGTATGTGTATCCTATATAAGGCCTGGATGCCTTAAAAAAATGCTAACGCTAAGCATGAATCCTTGTGCAACAATTAATCTTTGCACTGTGAAGAACTTGAATGTGTAGTAGCTGGACACATGCACCTATGTAGTAGGCACATATGATCTGCCTTGGACGTTAACTCATGCCTGCTGCTTAAGAGGGTTTAACTAAATCATGGCTTATTTAAGCCAGCTTGACCCATTCAAAACTCCAGTGAACTGACAGTATGAAAGTTCTCACGTACTGCTTGAGCATGATCTAAAGTCTCATAATTTATACATTTTAAACAGTTTTTCTTCCCCCTCTGTAAATGGGTAACAGGAAACAGACAAAGCTCCTTAACTTTTCTTTAATCTTCCTCACTAGTGAAGTGAAAATCAAACGATAATTGTCTGGGTGATCTCATTATTGTCAACAAAACTGAAACCTTGAAGTCCATATACACTGAAATGCTGATACATTAAACAAAAAAGGGAACTGTGATTACATGTTGTTCAATAAATAAATAAGAGCTATAGAGAGATCCGCGATGAATGAGCACCCTGGGAGGGCTTCAGCTTGTCAGAATTATACAGTGACATTAATCACAGCATAACAGGATTGCTGCAGGCTTCCAGTGCAAAGTCCTCATTATATCTTCAAAACAAGACAAAAGAACAAAAATCCCCACAACTTCCAAGTCCCTCAAAGTGGAATCTTAACTAACAGACTTTTTCAGCCAAATACAAAACTCCAAATAAATTGGCCTTCATCCCATAAAGAATCATATAAGTAGTGGAAATCCGTCAATCTAATTGCACCATCCAACTATGCTATATTTTCACCATGATCGCTGTACGTGTACATCAGTTTGGCAAAGCCTTCCTCATGGGGTCTCAGCTACATTAGCAAAGAAATATGACCTCTGTCACTCATGTGCACTAAGTCATATTTGTAAAGCAGCCTCACTAGGAAATCCAGACGTCATGTCTGTAGTGCTCTTGGGGGAATCCCACCTCTTCCGCACTCAGAAAGACGCTGCTGGTTGGCAAAACAGCCAGCACTGAGCTGGCTCCAGAAATAAAGGATGCTCAGGAACATGGTGACCAGAAATGATTGTAGTATAGTCAATTGTTTTAAATTTGCCTGCATCATTAGTTTTTAATCTAAGAATTACATTCGTGGGCCCTAAGGGTGCTGACCATTTTATGAATTATGATTCATTCAATTCACTACCCTAGAAGTAGGGGGGGGAGGGGAATAAAATTGTTTATTCAGATCTATCCAAATCTCAGAAATCAGAAAACAAAAATGTAATAATATGGATTGCTAATAAAGGACATTTTAAACTTCAAACAGGTTTGTGATTTAAATTTCAAGAGTCTTGAGAAACAGTTTGAATCTCTTTAAATTGTCTCCTGACTAGTTTACTCAGCTCTAGTGGGGACTACTTTGGGACTTTTGCTAATGGAATTTCCATAACAGTGATCACGTTGTAAACAGCAACAAATGCAATGAACTTAGGTTCACAGAAGCATCACTCACACTACATGTTTTATGTGCTATTTTGGGGAATTTATAATTTTTCTTTTAAATATAGTTGTATTTCTGAAAAGAGAACTTAAGTATCCAAACAACTGGATGGATTTTCAGGTGTTTGCTACATTTGGTGCTGAGCTGCTTTTAACATCTAGTATATACTTAAGCATCTAGTGGGAGTTGAGCAGTATTGAAAATCTGTTCCCAGTTATGGGTGCTGAGAACATAAAAATCCCACCCCCTATATAGACAAAGCCTTAAATGTCATTGATCTTTTTCTTTCCCATTGAGCTCTAATCCTGTATCAGCAGAACAAAGAATTAGTACTGCATGGCTGGGAAGTTAAATTTTCTTCCACACCTGCAGGTCATTCCTCCTGGGCTCCCTCCATTGATGGCCAAAAAGTTATTTGCTTAGAAAGCTAATCATGTGGTGCAGCTGAGCTCCTTCATTTCCAGAAGAAAGACATCTGAAGTTAGGCCCATTTCACAAAGAATTCATATGAGAGCTGGGTTCAATCAGTGGGATCAGCCTGCAGAATCAGGGCCATGACTTTATTACTGTTTGTTTAGTCTAATTAAAAACACGTATCTCAGGTAGAATTTTCTTCCTTTCAAAAAACTATAATACTCTGCAGTTTGAAAGCCTCAGATGAAAAGTGTCACATAAATGCAGTGTTAAGAACACTGTAAGAGATTTTCATGTAAGAGATAAAAAAGAAGACTGAATCAAGATAACAATTTCTTAAAAGCCACCATTTTGAGGTAGAATGAACTGAAGGAAACTCGTATAGTGCTTCATGGCAAGTGATTCAACTGAGGACATAATATCCTCTTATCAAAGTCTCCTTTGTAAGGAAGAACAAAATTATTAAACAAGAAAGAAAGACACAAAGAGCAGTAGATAACTTTCACAACTCTGAGGCAAAGGAATTTGAAATACTCAATCCATTCCTTCCTTTCTGCATGTGGTCATTCATCCAGCCAAGCGTGCCCCACAATGAACTGGAGGCTGGAAGGGGGACAAGGAAGGGACTGAAGCCCTATTATCAGCCCCTTGGAAGACACAGCGAATCCTCCCCTTCTTCCTCGAGCAATTAAGTGGTACAGAAGGAATACCTTGCGACTTTCAGCACAATTCCTCACGTAGCTTAACGAAACATGGAGAGAAGCAGCAATTGCAGAGAATTCCATAAAGCAATAAACAGCCATTTAGTGGTGATAGTATACCAGCTATTCCCTGCCCCCATTATAGACTCATGTTTCAGCAAAACCAGAGCTGTTTCAAGGCTGCTAATCCCTCCAGTCACATTAAACTTTTTTGCATGCTGGGTCCTAGTTGTCTGGATTTTCACATTAGATTATATGCCGCAATAACTGTGGCTATTTTATGTTCAGTCCCTCACTTTTGTTTCTTGGCACAGCACTGATGTTAGAGCAGCGCATCCCCATGTCCTGTTGAAGCCATCACTCTGACCATATCTTTGAAACATGGTTTGTTAGACGTTTTTTTCAGTTTAATGTAATGCTGCTAGAAAAGCACTCACTGTTCAGAACTACTGTCTCAGAAGAAAACGAGCAAACTGTTTCTCTTTATATTTATGATTCAGAACAGGAAAGCTGATGAGACCTGCAGAACCAATGTCTTTACTCCCAGACAAAAATAAAATAAAATAAAATACAATAACAGAAACACAGCATCTCCTAGTGAGAGCAAATCTCAGGCTGAAGAGAGCCTCAGCCACAGTAGCAGCAGCATGCCTGCCCCCAAAGTTCTGTCACTGCTACCAGGCACTTCAACAGCAACACAGCATTGACTTTCTACAGCAGTAACAGAATATCTTAAATATACACTTGAATACAGTATTTATTCATTAGAACTCAGAACTTTTAAATTGTTGACTTAGTCACTGTGCTGAGCTACAGCTACAGCTGGTCACGCCATGCTGGGCACCCAGGTGTGAAGAGTCCTGGCCCAACGCAGCCACTGCCTCAGAAGTACAGAGCAGGTCTTGCCAGCAGTCCCAGCACCCGCTGGCTGGTCACTGTGATGGAGCAGGATGCCAATGGACTTCCAGCTCAAGGCTTTCACTTCTCAAACCCTGAACCAGTCTACTCTCTTAGAGTGAGAGATGAATACTAATCTTAATGGGCTGATTTTTTATAAAGCTGAACTGCTCTCAGTAATCAGTTATTCATTAAACATTCCCTAGAATCACAGTGAAACACAGAAGAGAACACAAAGAGAAATAGAAATCCTTCCTTGTAGACATTAGAGAATCCCAACTCAGGCTGATGATAGCTTACTTTAATAAAGACTGTAAGATTCCTAATCATCTCATTTCAGAAATGTTACTTTTCATAAGCTTTTGCCAAAAATCCCATGCTTGCACATTTGTCTTGGATCAATAGATATTTCCCAGGCTTCTCTAAAGGGCTATTTCCAGAAATAACAATCAGTCCAACAAACGTTTATTCATTAAAGGAGTAGAACAGACAATATCCAGAGACCAAACCACGCCATAAGCTATTGGTAATATGAGAGCAAATAGATGAATTTGTTGCATGCATATCACTTCCAGTACTGCACGCCAATAAGGAACTTGATCACACAGAGCAGAATTTTCTTTGGCAGCTCTGGGTGGATGGATGTTGTTATATACTTCATAAAATAAATGAACCTTTCTTTTTTCAAGAATCCGAAAGTCAGCATCATCTCCCAAATCCCCAAACCTTTCCTGGAAAAAAAAGTTAAATAAATAAAAACCTGGCTGGCCACACTGTTCGTGTTGTCCTTTTGCTTTTTATATGAGCTGGTGTTATTGTTTAGCAAAACTAATGATAATAATAATAGAGACGTATAGTATGTTGTAGTTATGTAGATAAAAGGAAGAGAGACGCGTGCAGATACTTTACCTTCATCCCCCCCAGTACACTTAAGCTTCTTGCTCTCATTACCTTACAGTTACAATCATTTAAACATTCAAGTAATAAAGGTCTTGTATATAGATGAAACTCTCTCTCCGATAGTAGTAGCATGATTGTATTTAAAAGCATGACAACCCCATCAATCAGAAAACTGAGATAATAAACATCTTTGAAGAGTGTTTTAGATGTTAGTGGAATATTTACAAATATGAATTTGAACTCCTGATCTGAAGGCTCTTGGGTTACTCTAATTACCTTGTAATTGGAGATCTCCACGAATACAAACACATTTAGGGGTTCATTAAAAAAAAAAATTATTAAAATTAAAATTACTTCTGCAATTTTCCTGTCCAAAAAAAAAGTCTTAAAATATACGGAATATTACATAGATCAGTAGTTGAAGATTATTCTGATAAAATAGTTAAATTTTGTAGAAAAATAAGTTTTGCATTTGTTCCTTACAGACTCTCAACCTCTAGCAACTACTCAACACTGTTTAATATATTTCCATGTCTTCATTTTTCCTTTGATACAAGAAAACCAGTGTTCAACCATGTGCCCCAGTCTTATAACTGGTTACACAAACCAGGACTCAGGCAGGTTTGGCAGCTGTGTTACTCCACTGTAGGTCCACAAGTGGAATTCAGATGTCTTCACTGGGAAAAAAGTTGCTGAAAATTGCATTCACAATGGGGTTTACCAAAATAAACTTCCTCTGCCTATAGGGACAGGAGAACTGAGGTATCCTGGGCCCAAAACAGGTACCTTGGCCTTCCAAAGATGTATAGGAAGTTACCCAGAAGAGAAAGAGGAATAAGGCAGCCATGCACAGAGCCTGACATAATCAGAAGAGAACTGTGGTAACTAAAGCCAGAAAGGACTTCAGAAAGTTATTTGGCGCCTTACTCCCAAAACAGAGTCAGTTATACTCTTGTTATTTCCATTAGATGTTTACCTAAAGACATCTAAAACAAAGCCTCAGCAACTCCCTGTACATTAGCATTTTTTAGTTTAACTACTGGATTATTGTTTTAACGTTAAGCCGGAAGTCATTCGATACAAGTTAAGTTTGTTATTTTCCTTCTGGTGTCTCACAGATGTGGAGGACACTTCATTCCGTTCTTTTCACAGCTTTTTCACACTTGTATATTATGTCTTCTATTTCTTTAAATAACACTATCTCTTTCAATCATTCCACCTAAGCCATATTTGCAATGTCTCAGATCACCCTTCTTGCTTTCCTCTGGATTCTTCCCCCTTTGTTCACACCAATACTATTTCCCAGTGAAGGCTACGTACACAATGACTAGGGCAGAAAGAACAATACATTTCTTACCCAAAATACTCTTAAGCAAGAGTAACATTCATGAGACACCTTCAGCTTGTGAACCACTGTAGTCCTTAGATACTTCCTGAATAAATATTAACGAATTGACTGTCCCAATCCATAATTCACACAGTATTTTGCCCAAGTGTGCTTAAAGTATATTTTATCCAAGGGAGGAAAATGTAGATATCTTTTCAACCTGCAAACTCATTCTGAATTCTAACATTCCTGTAACTTTTCTGCCTTATAGATTCATTTCTGTAAATGGTTCCACTGGCACACTCAATGATCAACTTCCTTTAGCCCCACTGTCAATCACTTTATTGTATCATTTAGATTTAGATCAATTTTTGTTGAGGAAAAACGATGGTTAGGCAATTTTTGTACAGCAATAATATTGAAAATATTTTGATTTTGAAAAATCCTTGCATTTAAAAAACCTCTTACTAAAAAATGTAGAACAAAACAAGTCAAAAAGAAACACCTGTACACCTGTTCTGGTATTTTTTTTTATTATTATTTTATTTTAACTTTCCCACACCTAAAACAAGGCTAATTTGTATTAATTTTATGGAATTTTGTCATTAAAAAGTATATTTCTATTCTTAAGTGAAGGCAGAAAGATGAAAGTGGTTTTTAAGACACCAGAATCATAAGCAAAAGGAAATGAACAGAGATTTTTTAGACTACTTTTATCCTCTCAGCAACATGAAATTTATTGAAAATTTTCCAATCTGCTTTAGCATAAAAAAGAACAGTGGCTAAACAACAAAAGGGAACTACAGTGAAACGTGCAAAATGTGTTTTCCTTTAGGTAGTCTGTGCTCTCCCACTGTAAGCCATGGGCCCCGGAAACATACTTGCAGACCAGACTTTCCAGGGTCTGCTGTGCTCAGGCTTTCTCAGGTTTTTTCCAACTTAAACTCAGTCCTAAACTGAGCACATTGCTTGTCATAATACCAAGATGCCCTCAGAGAATTCCAGTTCAAATGCTAGGAGTACTCACATGAGCTCGGATAACAGGTTTCACTCCCCTGTCCTTGTGTCCCATCTTTTTCTTTGAGATTAGGAATTCCTAAAACACTAAACACCACAGAAATGCAGGCCTGCATACTCTGCTTCTCCTTGGAGGGGGAACAAGCTGCACACCGGCTGATTTGAGACACCTGAGAGATCCCACACCTGAAAGGCCTATAAACTAAGTTGGGAATTCTTTCCCGCCAAAACCGAGCCTGTGTCCCAATTTGTACTTAGAAAAACACTGCTGCCGCTGCCAAGTTTTGGCCTGCTCTGTGTGTGAAGTTTTATGTAAATTCTTCAATAGCTGCTTTGGATTGCAGGCTGATGACCGCTAAAGCATGACTCACGGGAAGGAGGCGCCAGAGCCACTCAAGGCTTGGAAGGAGCTGCTGGGTGCGTCAGGGCTCAGAGGTGGAAGTCCCAGTGGGAGATTCAAGATGGCTGGCAGGATTCATGGCTACAGGTGGGTCCCCTCTCAGCAGAGGGTGCAGCTCTCGAGAGCTCAGGGCAGCTGGCTCAGCCCAGCACCTGCAGTAAGCTTGGGTAGGATTAGCTTGATGCCACATCCTCACACCTGCTGAGCTCCCAGGGGGAAAAGAACAAACTGCTCCTCCGAATAATGCGTGCAGTCTGAGCTGCAGAAACATCACTGCCAAGATAAGATGCTGAGCAAGATGCTCGACATCAACCAGCTTTGCAGATCTCTAATTGTGCATGAGGTTGCTGAGCGTTCTAACAACAACAGAAATACAAATGCATCTCACTGGGAGAGCTTGGAGAAATGCACTGTCAGAAATCCATACCTATTTCCCCTTCCACTTAAAAATGACGTAACTCCCAGAGCAACTCCAGTGATCCAAAAATGTCTGCAACAAAATTATGAAAAATAATGCTTCAAAGTTCTGATAATTTTAAGGCAAAAAACAAGCCAAAGGAATTCTCCCTTAAACAGAAGGAAAAAGACACAAACCCCTCCCTGCTTTTCTTTGCAGGTCCCCTCAAAACACATCGCATCCTTTCCCCCTACCAAAAAGAAAAAAAAAAAAAAAAGAAAAGCTGTTTAAACAAACAACAGATGCCTTCCAAACTAACTGCATGGTAAGTGCATAGTGAAGACATATGTTATCTTCTGCCCAGCCATATGTCCTTCCCACACATGGACTTCAGTTCCAGTGCTGGTGACATTTTAGAAAAACAGAACAAGAGTGCACAGAGGGGCTGTGCTCTAGTAAAGTTCTCAGAAATTCCCCTAAGATTTGCTTAATTGATGGCAGACCTAAAAAATAAACAATACAAATAAAATGCTCCAGGAAACCAAAATTATCTGTAACTATTAAAGGGATTTTTAACTATAGACTGCATTGCTGACTAGATGTTGCCGTATAACTGTTGCATGTAAACTTGATAGGGTATAACATTAGGTTAATATGATCTTCAAAACTGCTGAGGGAATTTATCACCAAAGTCTCTCTTTTTAATTTATAGTAACTTGATTTGCTCAGCTTGAACAACAAACTCTCAATTGAATTATACATTGTTCCCCCTGGATTCCAAACATAATGTTCCTTCTCAGATGATAGAGTCATATGCTGTCGAACATACAGCTTAACTGTACCAGAACTATTACAGCTGGAAAATTGGGCTTGGAAAATATCAATAGTTATGCTTTGGCAGGGAAAGCTGTTGCTTCTAAGCATACGCTTGGAGGATTAAGATCAAGAGGTAAGAGATCCCAGCTCCGGCCGGCTGTTGGCACCGATGTGCAAGGCATGGACCCTCCCAGCCTTCATGCTGACTGAAGTGCTGCAGCTACAGCATGCCTGGAAGCAATAACAGGCTGTGGCCCAGTATATTTCAACAACCCCTTTTTTGTGGGATAAATCCAGTTAACCTGAAAATTATTTTTAAAAATCACCCATGCCTATCGAGCCTAACTACAGCTTCCCTTTATTAATTATCATCTTAAGTAACTTTGAAAAAATGTCTCCTTCTCTAATTCCCTCATTTCCTCTTAGTCAAACAAGTAATTTACACACTGAAATCATTTTCAGGTGCTAGGTTTTGTGCATCATTAGATTTTTCATGACAGAATCCTGGCAAAAGGCCAGGCTGGGTGAGGCTTTGAGCAACCCGGTCTGGAGGGAGGTGTCCCTGCCTATAGCAGGGGAGCTGGAACAAGATGATCTTAAAAGCCCCTTCCAACCCAAACCATTCTATCATTGATACTTCTCTGCTGTAATATGGTTACATCAGCCAGCTGAGATGGTGCTCTAGGAGGCTCTGCTTCAGTAAATTTTACCTTTATAGAAAAGGTATAAGAAATAGTTAGATCAGCAGGAAGCTATTATCTTGTTCACTTATTTCACTTATTTCCTTGATCCTCTCCTTTTTCCTCATGAGCTCCTTCCCCAGAACTACCACTGGGAGATGTGCAGCCTTCAAAATACAACAGCAAGTATATAAACTTTTTATGACTCCTTTTGTTAAGTACCAAAAAAAAAATTACTTCTTTAAGTATACAAATAAATTTAAATATTTGGATTCAGAGACTCTTTGTATACGGTGCTTTTAATCTAAGTTTAATCAATTCTTTATAACATGTCCTGCACTTATCTGTTAATTGTATTTGCTGGCTGCAGTGGGTCAGACCTCATCTTTGCTCCTCTTTGAAAAGCAAGAGAAAAATAGAACCTCTTGCTTGCAGCAGATGCACATGACTGGTTAGTTGGTCAGCCAGGTACACAGAAAGTTATTAATTTAAATATTCTTTGAAGTACTGTCCATAATTAACACTATGCTTAACCATTTCCATTTTATGAATAAGAATGTTGCCGTTATGCAGCATACACACAATTATTAACAGTACAAAAAGAAGTTGATCAAGAAATTTCATAGTTCTTGTCTTTCTTTCATGTTATGTAGAGATTACCATTTAATGACAGGAAATTAGGTCACATCTGTATTAATATTTATTGCTTAATGCATATTTGTTTCAGATGCAACATTTGGAACTCCATTTTGGGTGCATTATCCTACAGGGTCCAAACATACGATTCACCTCTGATAGCACTGAGTGACTATTACATAAACTGAAAAGACCATTTGTATTGTGCAAAACTAAGTACATGGAATGATTACTTCTGCTCAACAGGTCCACTTCATTTCCAACCCCAAGAAAAATCAGGCATTCTCCTGATTGTTTTGCTTCTCCACTCAGTCATTTCTTCTGCACCATGACAATCCTCGGCTTCAAAGTGCTGGCTAGCCTTCTGAATGAAGTCCTGCAGCAAGCACACTAGGCATCCTTGGCTTCAGGTAAGGCCAGCTATCTGCCTTGAAGGGGTTTCTTCTGGCACTTCCATTAGTGCTTCACCTGGACATACTCAGAAACAGAAAATCCAAAAGGGATTTTCTTTGACATCCGATACAAATGCCACAGTTTGCTGAAGAGCTAAAGGTGAGTGACTCAGAGTCAACCTTTAAATCCAAAATCAGCATTTGTTCAAGAAAGTCATAAGTAGATTACATGAGGATTCTAATCCTCTTTTAATTATATTCTCATCTTCATACACATGTGCACAGGTGAATCAATTAGAAGTGCTATGAGAACACTGTTAAATACGTTCAGTCTTGCACAAATGGTACTTCTGAGGTTTGTCAGTACCAGAAATAAGTATTGCACTTGTTCTAATCTCTAAAACTGTAAATGGTTTGCCTAATAATATATAGGTAAGTCACTATTTATGGTATAATTATTAAGGCATTTGAGCCAAGTAGCTACTGTGGACATGTAAGTGGGTAGATAAAATTATCTAATTGTAACTGCAATACTGTTTCTTTTATTTTGTAGGCCTGAAGGTTTCAATTCTTGTTCCTGAGGAAACTGCCATGGGAGAAACATCTTCTTAAAATGTATTACAAAATTCTAATATATTTTCTTTTGCAAAACATAATTATTATAAATCATGTATGAAGGTAATTTCTTAAAAGTTTTAAGGACAGTGTTTACAGGGAATTTGCATAAAAATTCACTGAAGTTTTACAGTCACACAACTAATAGACATATCATTCTCAGGCTAATAAAACAAATGCAATCCCCTCCAGTCTGGCTTTCTCAGCCAGACTTGAGACTCTCAGACTTGAGTAGCCAAACTAGTTTTCTCTTTCGCCACTGATTTGTAAGTACAGGAGTTCTTTGAAACTCAGTATCTTATCTGTATTAAAACGTCTCCTAAAAGAACAAAGGTTGATCTCACGTTTCCACATATGAAAAGCTTCTTGTAACATACCTGCTTTGTCTATCCAATCCACTCTACCTATTCAGTTGCAGCATGTCAACATCCAGCTTTCTTTAAGTTCTCCTGTGTGTGAGCATGAATTCAGTAGGTTTCTCTGCCTGCATCACTGCTGACATAGTTTAGAAGGCAAATTCCCTGATGTTACACGGTCATAGCTAGTGACCAGTTTGGTCACCTTATTTATTTCAGGGCAACCAGGGATTTCTTAGTCAAAGGCTAAGTCCTTTAACTCACTTCAAAAGCTATTTGAAAGTCTCCCACAAAAGCTGTATGTCCAGCGAATCAGCGTTGGCCAGCAGTGAGATCAAGAATGTGTGTCAATAAATTAACTATGTACCGTCCTTTCAAGTGGATATATTTTATGGCACCTCTGATGTCAGAAGCCCTGTAGTTTTTTAGTGGGTGAGTGTAAGGTTTACATTGGTGGTAATTCAGAGTTTACTTCCAGATAACAAGGTAGCCTGAGGAAACAGACATTGCCACAATACATAAGCAGAATGTGACAGAGAGATAAAAGATGAGCTTGCTTAGATTAGTTTTCACAAACCCAAATCTTCATTCAAGGTTTATAGCATCCACTCAACAGTCATGTCCTTGTTCCCTCCCCCCAGTCATTCATTTAACATTACAGTGGTTCAATGTAATTGGAAGTCAACATTACCTTTGAATCCAACAAGACAAAACAGTACCTCCTGGCTTATCGAAAGACCTGATGTCTCATATCCTTTCACTGTAAACTTACACTGGCTGTACAGATATGCAAGAAAGGATATCACTGTACCACTGAAATGCATATGTAATGATTATCTGTCACTACATCTTGAAAAACAGCAGACTCTCTTTGAAAACACATAAATAATCTTGACTTGCAAGCTTCAAAACAAAGCACTCAAATTTGAGCTGACAGGGTTAAGTATTCATAACCATCAGAAGAAAAGTTGCAATTAGTTTTCAGATTTTGACTTACTGAGCAGGATCTGACTAAACTCTTACTCAGTGATTAGTGGGTAAATAGAGAAGGGATCATCTATAACCTTTAAAACTTCTACATAAATGGTTATGGGGAAAAGAAAAAGGAAAGCTGGATGATTAAAAAAAAAAAAAAAAGAGTAGCAGCAAGTTTTTCTGAAGCCTTGATTCTTCCATTAGTAATTTCATAATCTCCAGTGACTGTCTTGAGTAACTGAAAACATATGGATTCAAGAAACCAGATGACTCAGAAGGTAAAAGCACAACTCAGGGTAACTTTTACTGTGTTCATTAGAGATTTTCTGCAGGAGAATAGGAGGAGGAAAGCAAGGTGGTAAAAATTTAGGACATCATATTGAAGTCAACCCAAATGGTTGTTACTGTAAGGGAAGAATAATTCTGAACAGACTAATGATTCCACTTACTATTTAATCCTTTTCAAACTCACACATGCCATCTACCTAGCAGATGCCAAGGTACTGCCATTTTTTTGTCACTTGCAGTCCTTCTGAAACACTATTATGTCATTTTAGGAATTTGGTGAAGCGAAGACTAGAATCTCAAGGAAGACCTGTGCCCTCCAGTAAGTAGTGTCACAGATAATGCCTTCTGGCCTCATTTTCAACAATGTTCAGTATATTGGATTATTTATTTATTTTAAACCTCTTCAAGTAAGCTTCATGGTCTCACTGTCAGGAATTAAATCCCCCAGAAGAACAGTAGAAAGAACATACAATCCAGCTCCATTTCCAAGGCAGAGACAGATCCATGCAAATATAAGATCAGAGCACCACACTTTGATTCTCATGCATTGGTTGACTTGCATCTGGCCCCTGTAAACAAGAAGCTAATAACATCTGTGACCTTGCAAAATACCAAAGATTTTATCTGAGTATCTCCTTTACAAGCACATTATAAATAGGTGGCTTTGTACATCTTTTCCATGAGGAAGTTTCCATACAGAAGACTGCCTGAGCAATATCAATTTCCACAATCACAGAATAGCCCAAGGCAGAAGGGAAAGATCATCGAGTCCAACTCCTGGCTCAGCGTAGGACAAACCAAAATTCAAACATGTTTCAGGGAGCATTGTCCAAATATTTCTTGAACTCAGGCAGGCTCGGTGCTGTGACTGCTGCCCTGGGGAGCCTGTTTGAGTGCCTGACCACCTTCTGGTGAAGAACAATGCTGGTGGCTCAGGTGTGGATGGCAGCAAGTCATGCTGCAATGGAGTTTCCTGTGAGACATTTAGCTATTCACAGTGAAAGGAAAACACATGCCAGTGTTTTTATACTCATGTTAAAAAGTTCTTTCAAGCTTGCCTTCAGTGATAAACTGAAAAACAAGGAAAAGCTATTTCTTCCTGTTTTAAAAATAACACAAAAAGCTTAAATTTCTTTTGAAGAAAGTAGTCCAGGAATCAGAGAACTAGGGAACAAAGAGTTTAAGTTTCCATCTAAGAAAACCAAAGGAAATTTCTGCTTCCTACTGTAGCACATCAAACATTTTGTAGGGTTGCTCTAGCCATCCTGCAAGCCCTTCATCCTCAACAATGTTCCTGAAATGAATAATATGAATACTAATACAAAGTCTTTCCTGTTGATGGGAAAGATGGACTTAATGTTAGGTCTGCGCCACTTTACTGTTAAAGGTCATCATTTATTCCTGTATTTGTTCTGCATACAAAGTATGCAGACAGTGACATAGCAGAATATCAATTAATGGAGATCACACCTCTCTAAAAGTACATAATGTAGAAAACCAGATGGATCATTTAGAAACATTGACTTTTTCCTTTTTAGAGCATTTCACATTTGTTCCTCACTACCAGTCAGATTCTACCGATTGAATAAGTTCACTATGTATCCACCACTGTCTGATCATACGCCTGTGCTTTGAGTAGCAACTACTACCAGTCCAACCCTTAAATTTTTCAGAAAATGTCCAACAAATCAGACAGGTGCAAAGGACAGACTGCTGCATCAGCACTTCACTTTAGTACTGCAAACAACCAATGCCAGTTCTTTAGGAAATAAATGTTTTTCAGATTAACTGCTAAAATGAAAGCTTTTTTCACAGAATCTATTCTGGGCAGCACTTGGAGAATCAACGTTAGTGAGAAATCTGGTGGCAAAATTGGCTGCAGGTTTTCCAGATATTTCTAGTGCCCATAAGCCTAAGATTGAGTACCTGGAAAATATCTAGGGCAACAAATATATCCATTTTTATTTAGTTTAAGTATCAAAATTTTGACCCAAATTTCAAGGAAAAACAAAACTATTACATAGGTACTTAGTTAGTCCGTTCTTCGGTTTTGTTTTCTCTCCAAAAATGAAATCTGTAAGGTTTCTCTGCCTTCAGAGGTTACCTTCATTGCAGGAGAATCTCTCAGTGTAAATTCTCCTCAGGTTAAATTACATTCTAATTACTGTAATTGACAAAGCTAATCACAAGCAACTTCACACACATGCGATAGAATCATTTATATAGTGAATAAACATGCAGGATGCATTCCAAATGTGTTGGCTATGGTCCAGAAGCCAACGACTGAAGCAGATTTGGTTTATCCACATGCTTTAAATTAATTAAACTTGCTTAAGTGTTTAGTGAATTGAAGACGTAAATTTTTACATTTCTCTCCATGAAGATCTTATATTATTGTCCTGGGATATTTAAAAATAAAGAAAAGTTGAAGAGCAGCAATGTTAATACAGTTACGCATAGCAACAAGACAGCGAGAATTTAAAAAAAAGTGAAATCATTATAACTTGAATATCTGAACTTGAATCTATTGCAGAAATCTACAGACTGAAATCATGACTGACCATTTGCTATTCAACTGTGGATTAGGCAGATTGATTTTTCAGGCACCTACTTCAGCGCAAAGACAGGTGAGACTGAAAGAAGCCCATGTACTACTCTTCTAACAGAATCTTACAGTTTACGTTTCAAACCAAATGGAATGAAATATTCATTATTATTTGCCAAAGAATGCAGTATTGTATCATAGTTCTGCCTTTTATTTTTTTCTCCTCATCTTATTTTTCCTTGTGCTTGAAGAGTTACAGTTCCACTTACTATTTTCTCAGATGTACAACAGAGCACTGCAAGACAGTATCATTCTAATTAAACAAAAACAAATGGTAAGCAAACATTATTGTAAAAAGACAGAACCAAATCCAAAGTTTCAATGACATTAGAACTGGAGAAAAGAAAACCACCTAAAACTTATTAGATGACACACAATTCTCTGGCAAGAACGAAACAATTCCCCAGCAACAATACAGCAGGCAAACACTAATAAAAGCGGGCAGTCTCTGCCAAGATGCAACAATTTCAAAAAGGTATTTCTTTACTTATGGAATTCTGTGCAAAACTGTGTTTTGGGGGATGTAAAAATAAGAAAAAGCTACAATTTTAACTTAGTAACTTAGCAGAATATCAACTGATTTAATTTCCTTTTAGGAAGTTCAAGAGATTGATGTGCTGACCTGCCTCCAAATGCAGTAGAACAGAAACAGTTTACCCACAGTAACTATTTAAGAAATTAGTACTTGTTCTGAAACAATTATCTGGGTAGTTCTCGTTCACCCTTGATTTCTTTACATGTGGAATTTAACCTCTTTAGCACACAATGCAGAACGGCATGACTAACCGATATAATGTATAGGAAATGACTTGTGGAGCTAAAGCAAACAGTTGATGTGCTTACAAGATAAGTATCAGCTTGCGGAAATAGCAAATAACAATGACACAATTCCCTCCTCTCCAACTATGTGCACTGTGCAAAGACCTGCTGCTAATTTTCACTCAGCAAGGGGGGATGCCATCGGCCTTTTGTTACACAGAGAAGCTGCTGATGTCATTTGGCTTTGTACTGGATATTCTGTTGCCTACCAGTCTATGAGAACATTTTTCCCAGCTAAAAGTAGCACTTTGCTGCACAGAATTAAGTAATTCCACATGAATCATTCCTCCAGGCTGTTATTCTGCTCAAGTGTTGGAATCTATGGTTGAGTAAAGTACTGTATGGAGTAAAATATCATTGGCATCAAAATGGTTTTTGCACTCTTTGGACTAATTCTCCGGTTCCTTTACTAGTTAATGCCCTTATTTGGAATGGAAAAAGATGCCTTAGGTTTTATTTTCTTAGGCGGTCCCAGGAATCCTGATAGCCCAGTTCGGTTTATATGAAAAGTTTAGATCAAAATACACTTTGTAAGAAAATGTAAAGTGTCATTCCAGCAGAACAACAAGACTAAGCACAAAGATATTTTCCTAACTTTTATTTCTTTACTCGTTTGAAAGCAATTTATTTTAACACTTCCTGCCATGCAGCAAAGTGCATACTGTAGCAAAGTCAGAGACAGAAAAGAAAGGCTGGGCTAAAGTTAGTTTTTTAAAGCAGATCAGTGTGAGCTGATCACCTCATGCTCACTTTTTCTGTTCCTAGCATTTCCAGTTCCGTTTTCATGGAGGTTGTCAGAGGGTCCCCATCTCCAGGGAACAACAATGAAATAGAGTAATTGAACGTGGCACTGCAGCTCTTTGAGCTTCTCCTCACTTATCAAGTGCTGGTTATTTCTTCCCCTCATTAATTCCATTACAGGGGCTGGCAGCCACTGACTTGACATGCCCCTGTCTGAGCTGAAATTACTTCTTCAGAGGGTGCCAGCCCCTCATTTCTTGCTCACAGGGCCATTCTGTCACAGTCAGTGCAACTTCTCACATGTTGGAGCTAGAAGGGGAAACCTGAGGCTCCTTCACTAATCCAACATGAGAAAAGGGAATATGTGGCAACGAAGCTCATGCCATTATTTTGCATCATCAACTTTGTACAGGATAGCAGTAGCTGTGGAACTCCGTGTAGCCAGTAAGTAACACACAGCAAAAGTGATCACAAAAAGAAGGGATACTGTGGAAAGGTGACAAGGCGACAAGCACACAGTCAAGAGAAGGAAGAGAAAAGCACAACCCACAGTATTTCCCCTGCTTTGTTGATTACTGTGTAACAGATTACTTTGGAATTTGCTATTGGAAGCTTTACTGAAACAAATGAAATTAAACAGCAGATCTGAAGAAATGCAAACATCTGACCAGGCTTAATAACACAGGACTATGAGATTGGAAAGACTGTTAACATCCACTTGCCCAAGTACTGAGTAACAGTCCAGTTTGCAGTCTCATGCAAAGACAGATAGATAATCACACAAAAAGGAAGTAGGATTGCCTTAAAGATCACCTTACATAGCAACCACACAAAAATACCTGCTCGGGGCAGCATAACTCTGACATTCTTGAAGAGCAACCAGCCACTGGGTGCAGTGTATTTGAATTAAAGTTTCACCTTCAGAACCCTATCTGCTCCAGTATAGTTGACAAAATGGATATAAAGCATATTAAGATTCATATTTGCAAATAAGTATATATATGTTAAATACTGAGTAAAATGAGTAACTTTAAGAATACTGTTACACCCATATGAATATTTTGTGATAAAAGATAAAATTCAATGAAAAAAAGTATTTTCTGAAAATTCAGCTTATCATCTTAAAACACAGCCCCTGACATTGCCTGGGCATTGAAATTGTAATGACTCTTTTCTGCAAGTAAGGATGTCCAGCTATCATTATCAATTGAAATAACATTTGAGCAGGTGTGGTTTGTTCACAGACTCTCCCAGTTCTTAAACAATATGTTCATCCTTACTTTGTAGCCTAAACTACACCCCTGGTCACATTATTGTAATGTGTATTGTAATGATCATTCCATTCAGCTGCAGAGGAAAGTGGATCCCAATGTGTGCTAAAAGCATCTGAAAAGCGAGGAGCTAACAAAAGGGCTAAGATACTTGGAAACAGAAACCTGAAGAAGAACCTTTTGTCATCTCCAAGTCTTTGGCTCTGCTGTTTGCACCTCTCTCTGGTTTTGAACCAGAACTATATGTATTAATAAAATTGTATTTTACAATTTTAATTGTATTAATAAAACATGTATGTTCCTTTCCATCATCTGTATCTTATCTTTCTTCAAAAGTGTCCCCTTAGAAGTTTACATAACACCCAAATATTAGTAGATTCCTGTTCACCTGAGATTGTCAGTGATCTCAGAAACACACTTCAATACGAACCACAAGTCCAGGGCTATTCAGAGAAGTTCCTATCTTGATGTTGATGTCCTCTTGCCTGCCTTTGGAATGAATCCACCCCTCTGACACCCCAAGTTCTAGGGGTCTGCTAATTATTGAGGCTGCAAAAGTTCTTCAGCTCTGATGAAAAGTCTGCAAGCCATTTTCCTAACCTGGTGAGCCAGGTCAGTAAGACAATAAAGGAAAAAATGAAAGAAACTAACATAAAGAGCTTTTGACATCCAGTACCATAAAAGTAAAATACTTTAAAACTTGGCATCATACAGAAGTTAGCTAATTATAGTGGCGCCATTCATGATGATATAATTAACTGGATGTCTGCATTTCTATTATAAACTCCTATTTTCAGGGGTTTATGATATAGCTTTAAAATTTGCTCTGGCCAGAGATTTGGCACGTCACATCTCAGCCTACTTTTTTTTCTCCTTCAAATCTGAAGAATGAGAAACTTTTGGCTTTTTTAAAGTTTATAATAAGGTAATAAAAATAACTGCACTGAAATAATGTCATTTGTGCACTCAAAGACTTCAGGGTTTTAAAAAACAAATTTTGCCTTGTGCTGTCTGATTTAATGATACAATCACCTCCCACTATTCATTTCTGGAAATGCTACTGAACTTCACAGAGTGTAGGCTAGGGATGCGTCCAAAAATTACACACTTCTAACAAGGACCTGCTGTTTGAACAACTCCTGCACTTAAAACAGCCTGACATCTTCTTGTTCCTAATGGGCTCTTCCTTTTTCTCTCCTATCTCTCTCCTGAAAGCTATACAGCTGCCAAAAGGCTGATCTTATGTGAATGGAACTGAGGTCCCTTTCCTGCATTTTGCATACTGAGAAGTGGTTCCTAATGGAAAGTGAAGAACACCCCGCAATACACAAAAGAGACAACTCTTCTCTGAAAGCAGAGGGGGAAAACTAAAGCACACGCAGTACTTTGGTCTGTTTGCAGAACAGGCAGGTTTCCAGGTCAACAGGCCTGGTTCCCTCTGTGACTTTAGGCTGGCCTCTTAGTGACTCTCTATCTTCTTATCTCCCTGCCTTAAAAAACACTGAAACTGAGCTGGTACTGTAAAAGCAGCGCTATAGGGGTATATATAAAATTTCGTTTCTGACTGTAGGAATAATTAGACCCTTCCCCATACTTAAAGAACACAATTGATCAAATATTTCCCACTGATATCAGAATGGTTTGGGTTGGAAGGAACCTTTAAGATAATCTAGCTCCAACCCCCCTCCTATATGCAGGGACACCTCTCTACACCAGGCTGCTCAAAGCCCCATGCAGCCTGGCCTTGGATGCTTCCAGGGAGGGGGCATCCACAACATCTCTGGGCAACCTGTTCCAGCTTTTTTTTCCAAAACAGAGTTATAGCTAGGGAATAAAATACTCCAAAATCTGCTCTTTTCTGCTTCATATTACTCATTCAAAGCTACGTTTTAACACTTTGAAATTCCAAATTAGAATCATAGAATTGTATTTGCTTATTTATATACACATCTAATAGAATACTTCAGACCAAAAATTTGTCGTCTCTAAAATCCTAATTATCAGCATTGTACTGGGAGCTTCCATGTGATCTAGAGAAAGCCTTTTCCCCGTTTCCCACTGTGAATGTTCTGTTCCTACTACTCTGCTGTAGTCCCTGTGGCATAGAGCAAATACCACTTGTCTCTTTGATTCTCTCAGAACCTTTTACAAGAAAGTAGTTAATTGTTATTTTTTCTTATCCTATATCCCTCCCCACATACCCTAACCTCACTTTGGATACAACCTTTGTCTGCATAATTATATTACACAGCTACAAATTTTACTTCCCACCAAATACCCTTCGAATGCTTTCCAGATGCAAAGCTGTACTGCATCTCTCCAGGAGGCCAAACAACATCTTGAAAATTCCAGATGCACATTCTGTACTAACTCCAGTGGTGGTGGTCTCTCCACTGTATCTCTCTGTTCTGTATCTAAGGACACAAGGTCTTATGAAAAAAAAAAAAAAAAGAGAGAAAGATATCTCTAGAGTATCTAAACACACAAAGCACGAGAAGTCTGGAAGTAATTCATACATATTTCATTCTTGACTAGAAAGATTAGGGAGTAAATAAAAGTTTAAAAATACGATAACCAACCGTTTATAGCAACTATACAGTACAGTGAAGAGCAGGTTCCTAAGACCAAATCATGGTTAAACATTTGGAAATGCAGTTATTGTGGCTACAGCCAAGGTATCTGGTGACAACATTCGTGACAGAGTTGTTAGAATTCATAAAAACACCACTGCAGCCAACAACTCTGGGGACTCTTGCCAAGGGACAGAAGTTTTCCTTCCCTTGCTGGTAAGGTTACAGACGGAATTTAAACTGTGTGTTTGTACATGAATCGTGGTGATTTCTAAGAAAGTCAAGAGAGGCTACATCACAGTTTTCTTGCTAAGGCTACCAAGATCTTGTATCCTCAGCAAGCTCGTCTTCAGACAAGTGAGCACGCAGAGTATAGTCTGAAATGTTTTGAAGTGGCACAGCTTCTCACACAGTGAACCCCAGGGACCCAAGATGTCACATATCTAAACGAATGTAAGGGATGTGCTGTACTACCATAGTCATTTGTCAGGTCAACAGCGCCAATTCAATCTGTAGGCATTCTCCAGGCCCAGAGCCCCAGGTACAAAGCCTGTGACAGCCTCTGGCACTTCCTGAAGAAAAGATGTACTTGCAGATGAGCTGATGCTACCTCTACCAGAACACCTCACCTGTCTGAGTGGGATAGATTATCAACCACAAAGGACTAAAGAAATCTAGGGGCCATGTAGCTCAGCACTGCCACCCCTCTGACTGCTTTCCTTTTACTGTAACTAAATATATATACAAATGGAGAGAGTAAAGGACTAGATTCTGTTCCTAACTAAGCAATATATATCTGCAGTAACTCCTGTAAAGAGAATGGAGTTATACTTGATTTATTTAGGCTGTAGATCAGACCCTGGGTTTAGGAACTTACCTGCAATTCGCAATGCAGCAAACCTAAAAGACTAAGTTCAGTCTTCAGTAAGCATCCAGCTTTCTGGAAGGATCATTTCAGTCGGTGTCTGACTGAACATGTGAATTAACTGGTGATGTACCATCTTTCAGGCATTAAAACAGACACATAGGCAGGCAAAAAAAGTAGACAGCAGTAAAAAAAAAAAAAAACACTGCTGGAAAGATAACAATCTCCTTTGCCACACTGTGATTTTTATCTTTGCTATCTGTTGGTTTTCTATTAAAAAAGAAACCTTTTGTAAATCATCTAATTACAAAGTGAGACAAGTGAAAGGATGTTTACATGAACTGCACAATTGATTTCTACGAGTTTGAGATCTAATTCAGAGAGTACACAAACTACTAATAATTATATTTTGAATTACACACGAAGTTTGAAAAGAGATGGACAGGAATTTTTTCACAATGCATTTTCATATGAAAATGACAGTTCATGAAAAATTCAAAAGCTCGAAGGACGTTGGTTTTAAAATAACTTCTGTTCAAACAGAGAGGGAGAGGTTTTTGAAATTAAAAGAATATATCTTCAAATGAGAAAGTCTCCTTCTTCATTCAGATTTCAAAAAGTACTTTAAACTGAATTTATAACGTTGGAAGTCTTGAAATAAAACTAGAACGTCTCAATAGACTCAGTCCAAATTACTAGAAGATTTTATGTTAGAATAATATTTAGATTGGCTTTTCATCCCAGCTCCAGGAAAAATATTAAATTTCAAAAATTCTCAAGAGTTAGGATTACCATGGTGTGCCCAGCAATAGTACTAAATCTAACTGTTCAGAATATCAGTGTCAGCTCGCATGACTGAACAATCAGTGGTCCATGTCTGAACTGTTTTCCTGATACCTGAACAATTGTAGGAACAGTTTGGTACAAGCTACAATGGCCTGAATAGAGTTGAATTAATAATAGACTTTCTTCATTATCCTAGCTCTCCAGAAACACAGAAAAGATCAGTTAGAAATAGATTTTGTTCAACATGTGACTAATTTAATTTATTGGGAGTTTTTTCTATTGTTAAAGAAAACAATACGAAATCTAACAAAAAAAAGTGAAAAAAGTTTGATTTTTTGAAAATTATAGATTTTCTAAAATTATCTTTTACTTTAACAAACCAAAAACTTCTGTACATGTGGGGCTGTTAGCATTTGCATCCTTAGGAAAGTAGAAGTCAATAACTCGTTGGGTTTTTTTTTTCTGAGACTTTACTTCCATCTCTCATAAAACGAAATCAGGAAATAACGAATTCCATATTTCTCTAGAAGCCAGTGCCTGGGCTGAAGCAGGCATTACATCAAGATATTACCTTTATTACCTTCTGAAGCCCCAATTTAACAGCTGTTCCATTTGATTTCCCCTGCGGCCACACGCTGCCAGAGTCCTGCCCCCCACACCCCAACACAGCCGAGTGCCTCTGCAGTCCAGCTCATGGCCACAAACAGCAGCTGCTGCTCCAAGCAGAGTTTGCCTCCTGCCTGCCTAAGAATCATCCACACAGCATAGGACAGGACAGGCAGTGTGGGACCCAGGGCTGAGCAGTGGGCAGTGAAGCGCTGAGATGAAGCAGACACACATCTTCATCTGCTCTTTTTTTTTTTTTTTTTTTGTCTTGTTCTCTCAGTAGAAAAAAAATATCCCCAATTTGCTGTACTCAGGGACAGCAGCAGCCTCTGTAAGTTTTTATGGGGAAGCAGAGAAAGTGCAAGACTGTTCTGATTCCACCTACAATCTGCTAGTGTGCAGAGGGCATGCAAGTCACTGAAGGCTGTCTTTCAAGGACCCCACTGCCCTCCCAAGTCACATCCCCAGCACAAGGAGTGCAGGACTCCGTGGCTTCTGCCACGCGCAGCTTGCTGCTTCTTCATCCATGGGCACCTACCATAGGGAGCAATCCCTTGACACTTTAAAGACACTGGAGTCTTTTACTTGCAGCTGGTTTCAGCACACAGTCAAGGCACAGGTTGCAATGGCAAACCTTAGGAACATCAATTTTCTATTCAGTAAGCTTGTCCTCCTGTACTCAGTTCTGATGAGGATGCACTTTGAGTATTGTGTTCAGTTTTGGGCCCCTCACTACCAGAAAGAGACTGAGGCTCCAGAGGGTGCTCAGGGAAGGGCAGCAGAGCTGGTGAGGAGTCCAGAGCACAAGTCTTATGGAGAACAGCTGAGGGAACTGAAACAGTTCAGTCTGGAGAACAGGAAGCTCAGGGAAGACCTCATTGCCCTCTACAACTGCCAGAAAGAAGGTTCATGTTGAGATGATGATCAGCCCCTTCTCCCTTGATGTAGCAAGAGAAGGAATGGCCTTAAGTTGTGATAGAGAGGTTCAATTTGGATATCAGAAAGAATTTCTTCTCAGAAACAGTGGTTAAGCATTGGAATAGGTTGCCCAGGGAGGTGGTGGACTCACCATCCCTGGAGGTGATTAAGGAAGGGTATGTGTAGTACTTAGGGATGTGATTCTACCACACTGGCGGTAGGTGGATGGTTAGACTAAATAATGTTAGAGGTCTTTCCTAACCGTAATTGTTCTGTGATTCCATAACAGAGAGGTGTATGCAAAGCAACAAAAGCATCCATACTGGAAACTTCAAGCAGCATCAGGAGCAGTTGGTGACTCCCAACTCCCCCAAGCCCCTGTGCCATTCACGCTGGAGTGCTAAACACTCTCAGAAACAAATGTCTGGTCCAAGAGTACACAAATCAGTTTTCTTTTCACTATTAGTTATTTCAAAAACTTTAAACCTTTTAGGAATGTCTTGGCCATGCCAGTTATTTTTATCCCCAATTACCATAAATAACACTCTGCTCTCAAAAACAGCTATTGAACGCCCAAATAAAAATTTAAGCAGTTTAGAAATTAAAGCTTATTCAAGAAGGCTTTTGGAGTGCTACTGAGACGCTGTTCTCACTTCATACTACTTCAGCATTAAGGTTTGACAGAAAGCCATTCACTAGAATTCACTAGAAATCTTTAAAAGTGACAAAGAGACATAAACATTAAACAATCCACTGATTTCTTAAGGGACTTCATACAGTGTAATGTTTCCAAAATTAAGAAAAATGAAATGAACAGGGAATATGAATTTGAGATAGAACATGACAATTTTAAATTACCATTTTTTGACTTACATGCCTTCCTGCTGTGTGAGTGTGAGAAAGGCCTTCTGTAATGTGTTTCTAGATCAGCTAGAAGTATCTGCCAATACAGCTACAAGACAGCGAGCAGAGTCTGCTGTATCACAGACACGACTCAGCATTGCTCCACTCACCACAGACTTTCTTGAGAATCCTCACCTCTGTGGGGACAAGCAGAAGAGCAATCATGGCAAATAGGCTTCCTCATAGGCCTACAGCCAAGGCCTATATTAATATATATATTAATTAACTATTATATTAATGGTTGCCATAGAAAATACGAAAATGATTATTTGCTATGAAATGAGAGGTCTGGTTCTCCCCACCTGCACACGTTTCTGGCACTGTGAAGAAACAGCCTCTCATCTTTGCTCTCTGATATCACAAGGCAAATCTGCCTCAGTTTCCACTTCATTCTCCTCTTTACAGCTGTGCCTGAGATACGATGTATGATCAAGGGGGAAAAAACAAGCACAAATGGCTTCATCCTGTGGCTGCCTTTGGCCACATCAGCAAGATCAGATAATAATGACCATGAACAAGGGAGTATCATTAACAAATCACTTCTAGCGCTTTTCCACCAGTACTGCTAGAAGTAAATTTTCATCCAGAGAAACCCTATAAAATATATTCCTGATGACACACAACTGAAAACCAATACAGTTCTATAAAAATTACTCAGGCAATTCATTAATTTCAGAGTATGCAATAGGAAATGTTCACTTTTGGAGCTATTGTGCAGCATCCTACAAAAGAAACAAGTGTTTCTTTTAAACTTCCCTCAGCTTTTCCACAGGTTCGGAATTTTATAACCAAGTCACATTTGTTGCCATCCATGTTAAGCTTACCAGTGCACCATGCCATTCCTTTCTCAGTAGCACTTTCGATGATGTTTATCGATACCTGACGCTCAGGCCAGTGTATACAGAACCAGTGAGAATGTGGTACGTCTCAAATTAATGATGCCCACGTCTCTAATTTCAGTAGATAAAGATGTCAAAACAGGCACAAGGGGAAAAAATACACATTGGCTGTGGCTTTAAAAAATTGTCTTACATATTTTTAACATTATTTCCCAATCAATGCTTTTTCAGCCCTCCTCTCATCTTCTTAATGCATGCTAAATAGAGGATTGTCATCACATGCACTTTTTAGAGGAATTGTGCAAATGCAGAATAGAGCAATTACCAGCTCTGTCCTGCCTTGAAACAAGGAAGGAGTGTTCCCTACTTAAGGATTATTTTCACTGGACAACTATTTAGAGCTTGTTAGAGACAAGTGCCATTAAATAGTCAAACAATAGGTTCTGATTCATTTGTAAGCATTCACAAAGGGCAGAGGAATAGAAAGCAGCAGTTTAATATAATTGTACTATTAGTTACATGGATGCAAAACTGAAGTAGCTCGAGTGAAGCCAGCAGAGATCTCCAGATACACCACTATGGCTGACAGCAGCACTTGGTTCAGTCTCTTACAAAGCTCAGTCACAGCTATCATGATTATTCAGTCACCTCAGCACAGCAAGCAGCACTTTGGAAAGAAGTGGATAACTTCTCAGTGGAACATCTACTAGGTATAGATGGCATTCATTTGAATAGCATTGCCAATGGATGCCATGCCAAGTCCTTTATACTAAAAGGCTTGTGCTTGATGTTAATCGTTCATTCTCTGCCAGTTAACACGTTTATCCTTCTAGGAAATACTTTGATCTATACTGGCACTTGAAATATAGCACCCAGCATTACTAGACTGGAAATGAACAAACACAATCCTGTGTGCTTTGCCAAATGGCACGGCGAAAGGCAGGATGCGCGATACAGAGTGTTGCTTAGCAACGGGAAAAGGCCACACACTGCATTTTCCTAGTTGGGTTTGGAATTGAAAATAAATGGCCTAGTAGTTCATTTAAAATACACGAGAAGCTAGAACACCATATTGCTCTGGAGACACCTGCTTGTGAGCAGTGTCTATCAGGGGAGGCACAGCGATCTCTGAACTCAATTCAATAGGAACGCAATGGAGAAGCAGTCTTTCAGAAATTTTGCCTTAAAATGCAAATGCAACAGTAGTTAATGTTCAGAGCATGTATCCTGCTATTCAACCAGGATTTAAAACAATTGTTTATTTTTACCTTTCATCTTCAAATGCTAAGAGGTTGGTTTGCTGTTTTTAATAGAAGACTGTTAGTTCATCCCTTGTTTGCATGCAAGGAAATGGAAGTTTGGAGCAGTCAATTTACCCAAGCAATCTGCCAGACTATGAATGGATCAGAAGCATTCTTAGCCTAAGCAATTCAAAAAGACTTGTGCACAACACAGCCGTCTTCCTTCCTCCTGCTTAGTTCCCCCCTAAACATGGCAGCTGCTCCTCAGCACACAGATAAATGCTTAGAAATATTTCATTTAGGAAAAATAAGGGTCTCTGCAAATGTCAGTTTTCTCCCACTGTCAAAACAGCTTCTTTTTTATTCCCCCATTTCAGAAAATGAAACAGAGATTAAAGTGTTTTTTGGAAACTCCGTGGGAAGTGCACTGAGGTTGGGTTAGAGCAAGGATGCCTGGCATTCACTGTACCGGTACAACTTTCTTCTCTTCCAGCTGCACTGGTATCTTACACCAACCAAACCAACAACCTTTCCTTGCCAGCTCCAGCTCCCACCAGTTTCAGATCTCACCAGTTCCTGAGGCTGAGTGCAGCTCAGTACCCATGCATGCAGCCACCTGCCTTCAGAGCTGTGGGAGAGAGCTTGGCCCAGTGGGCTGAGAGCTCTACAGCACATGGTGTGGCCGAGCTGAGCACAAAGGCAGCTGCTGGCAGGAGGTGTCAGGCTCTTAAGCTGCATAACGTGGTGTAAGCTGTAGCCAACAGCCTTCTACACAATGCTGCATACGTTCATTGAAAATGGTGTTTCCCATAATTGCATTGTTTGCTTAGAAGGGACCTGAGATCCGGATCAAGTTCAACACGATCTCTGTCATTCTAGCCAGTGTTGTTTTTCAAGCACACCCCTTCAGTGAACAGAAAGCCCTCTGAATCCATGACCAGACTTTCAGGGCCAGATAACTGACTGTTTCGGTTTCTTTCAAGCTGTATCGCAGTAGACACACACAGTATCCTGGATACTGGACAGATTTAAAAGTGGGAAGAAAAGGTTCCAGCACACTGGCTTTAAAAGGGAGAACAAAGTAAGTGAGGATCAGAGAGAGGAAGGCGATCGCTATGACACTAAGACAATTAATCACTGCCAGATGTTAAGGGTCACACAGCACTGCATGCTGGGAAGATCAGCAGGGGTTCTTGGACAGGGAATAGAGGGAAAAAATAACCTGTCATGTCAGTGAGCGAGTCAGGGGTTTAGGGTTCCTGCCGTTTAACTATTAGTGTGCTCTTAATAATAAAATGGCAGTGCATTGCAGAAGAAGGGAGGAAGATAGCGGAGTCGGCAGAAAAGAGGAAGTGACAGCTTAATAATCCCTGTCTGTCAAAAGCACTGAAAATACCATCCCAAATTCAATGTTCTCACTTTTGTAATGAACGCGCCAGGGTTCCTGTTTGATTAAAAGAACACTTGTTGACTGACAAGGACAAATGCGCACATAGCTTCAACACAGAGTTGTGCATAAATAATTTAAATTGTCCTATGCTTGCATTGGGGTTTCTATGATAAACCCCTATGTTTCAGCAGTCTACAATGTGGCCTTAAAAGAGAAGTTAGAAGTCTTGAGCTCAAAGCTGGACAGAGAAGGCTGCTTGGTTTGCTGGAATATTAAAAATAAATCAACAACCTTTGGCTGCTGCAGACTTCTGTTAGGGTAGTGACGCTGGTGTGTCTATTTGCCCAAGCTTTATCTCTCTAACAAATGGCTTGCTTAACACTGAATAATGCGAACAAGTTCACTTTCATAGACCTTCCCAATCTTCCACATTAACAGCGATGCTAATGACAGCAGTACATGCACTCAACTTGAGAATAGAGCCTTCTTCCTTTGAACTTTGGAAATCATTTTCAACGGAAAGAGTTCACAACATTCTGTAAATGGTCACCCAGTTGCAAAGATTTCCTGCATTCCTTTGATAGATTATTTCAGTTTAGTTAGCTGTTGTCTTTTCAAAATGAACTTTTTTCTACACACACACACACACACACACACACACACACACAAAAGACCAACCAGGCATATAATTCAAAAATAGTGAACAGTTTCTACTGAAACTAACTCAACTTTTTGTTCCCAAACTTATGCTGAAGTGTTCAAGCATTCATCACTTAACTACCCCTAGGGCCCACACACTAGTTTAATGAAATGAAAAAGCAATTAGTACATTCATTGACATACTGTGTATCTCAGGTAAGAACTAACTTCAAAATATCTATCAATCCCACACAGGTAGGATGTATCATGGTCCATCATTACAGTCAGAAATTACTTTTCTGCGTATTTTAGCCACCTGATGTGAAGATGCAAACATTTGAAAAAGTATGTAAATTGATGGTGGGTCTACAGAGCAACCTTTACATTGCAATAAAGTTGTATAAGGAAAAAGGAATGTACAAGAAAAAGGGATGTACATTAGCAACTTCTTCAATTTGTTGATATGAATGCAGTCAAGGCTTATCTGCTCTCTTCAAAGCATTGCCAGTAAGCAACTTTGGGCAACATCAGCCTGTGCTTCAGTTGCCTTCTTTGTAAAACAGAAATAGTTATTTCCTACTGTTGCTGATTACAGATTCTCCAGTATTAACAAACATCACAATATTGCAGAGAACTATAATGGGCTGCTTCAAAAGAAAGGAGAGTCAGTAGAGAACTTTCGCGTAACCAATGACTCACATCACATGGCAAAAGCAAGCAAGCTACTCCTCAAACAAGCTGCTAAAATAGCATCCTGCTGCAGTCAGTTTTGCATCTCCATCTATACAAGGATATCTAACTATTTAACCTCCATTGAAGATAACACAATAAATACTTTGGGTGATGTGACACATTAACAGGCTACTCACCAACATTACTTCGAAGTATTGATGTCAACTCTATGTTAATAATTCTGACACAGGGTACATCTGCTCTACTTTCTTTTTAAGTAGCACATAAGTTAAAGAACTTGCTTCCTAAGGTCCATGTCTCAGAGTTTAATTTCATCCTACCTTTTCTTATTGCAGTTCACTGATGTCAGATGTAATAGATGTTTGCTGCTGCTTTGTAATGTTTATGTTTCCAGCTGGCCCAGAACACCGTGTGCCGCTATGCTCTAAGGGTACTTCAAGTGCACTGAAGTTTGAGGCATTTTGAGTCATGCAGAAGCCACCTGAAGTACTGATGTATGATCTGAAAGAAAGAAAAAAAAAGAAACAGAACTGGTTACTCCAGTCCAAAACACATTCTTTCATCTTCAACAAGCAATTTTACCCTGTGGGGCTGTTTGATGAAGTTGTATGCAAAAGATAACTAATGTAAAAGTAAAATAAATGTATGTATGCCAAACAGCTTCTGGTTATCTCATTTATCCCAAGAACTTCCAGTATACCATGAAAGTGAGAATAATTGAAGGCCACTAGAAATACAATACATCACACTGCTACAGCATTATGTGCTATGGCACTGTGCAACCCAGTTGTGATACTCCATCTGCTTTAGCAATTTCAGCATTTTGGATACCTGGAAGATTGCCAATATATTCTCCTCACCTGTAAAATGTTATGTATACAGCAGATTGGACCAGATTAGATGTAAAAAGAGTGCATTATAGAAATGTATGTGAACATTTGCATAATTACACACAGGACATGTTAGCAGGGCATTTGTGAGCATAAAGTTTCTTGCTTCACAGAACTTTCACACGCACTTGAGTTTGTTTCATACTTCAGATTGTTCCCCTAAAAGGCATACCATGATACACAGCTATGCAATCTGCTGGATCAGTCATACAGCCACACATGTTTTTTCCACATGTGCCTACCAAAAATATCAGAGCCTCCGTATAGCTTTCTTCTTTAAAGTAAATAGTAAGGAAAAGACTGTTTTATTCCTCTCCAAAATTTCAGTTCCAGTAGGCAGAATAGAGCTTTAGTGTTTGCGAAACGTCTGGGCAACAAAAATGAGCAAAATATGTCATAAACCAACCAAACAAAACCAGATTGGCTAATGGCCAATTTGAAGTTAAATATGTTTCTAATGCTTTTATACTTTTCAGACAACAAGAATAATTAATTACAAGCAAAAAGCTACCAGAATCTAATTTGCAGTTAAAGCTTATCTTTAGAAATACATTAACAAACAAACGCTAGTGTAGGCAGAACAATTCATGATCTTAGTTTGTGATGATGAGTAAGATAAGGCTGTACTCATTTTAGGAACTTGTTCCTTGTTGCTAAAACTGAGCAGCTTTACTTCACATTGTAAGGTGATGCATATTAAAAACAAGCCATTTCTTGTTGAAAAGATTGAAGAATCCCTGTTAATCAAACTCACATTTTTCTTTCAAATGCTCTAAAAAGCATGTAAGAAGAAAAACCTATACGGGTAGGCAGACGTCATTTTACCTGAAGAAGAATGATCAATTGTGCCTGCTAATCTGCAGGCTATCTTCTCACAACAAAACAATTACCAGTGTTGCTTACTTTTCTCAGCTAGCAAGAGATCTGTTTACTTTAAGAATGCTTTGGTAACCTAACAGGGTCTGGGACCAAATGAAATGGCTTCATTTTGTGCAGAGCTGTGCATCTTTGTGCACCTAAAATATAATGGAATTTAAACTACAGTGTAAACTAAAGTTACATGCTTTATACAATCACAGCTGAATTTTAAACCAAGCCAGACTGACTGCTTTCTTGACAGAGCCTCAACTGAACAAAACACATGTAGACAATTAGCCTCGTTTTAGAAGTTGGCCAAACCCAGAGAAGAGCTGGAAACATATTCCTTGGTGTTTCTCATTAGAGCCTGACTGACTGAAAGGGTCTGATAGGAGAACGGCTAGTTCACGGCTGGCCTTTCATCTCAGAAACCGGTGTGTAATGTGCCCCAGATTCTGTGAGTGTGAGTTAGGTTGTGTCAGCACAGCCTTAACTGGAAGCTGCGTTCCACAGCACACAAGCAGCATGCAACTCAGGGCAGTGCAGCTGGGAGCAGGCATGGCAGAAGGGCACAGGGACGCGGGCATTGCTGCCCTTCCTGCTCTCCCATCTGGCACACTGTGTACACAAAGATCGCGGCCCTCTGAGCTCTGACCCAACCTCACTGGGGCGATTGTTAAATTACCTGAAAGTAAATGCAGCCTTGCTCTTCTCATAAATTAAAAAAATCTAAGCCCCCGCTCAATCTGATAACGTTACTGTAATTCACTGCAATTCAGTTCTCTCTTTATCATATTCTCCAAGCACAGCTATGCCTGCATGTAGGTGAGTACAATTGTCCTCCTCAGCATCTGGAAGGATTTGCATTTGAAGCACAGTTTGCATGGAATTGCTATCCTACCATTTTTAAACAAGTTTTAACTAAAGAAAAGTTCAACGTATGTAATTCTGAGCACATCCTTTACCATCGGTGTGGAAATCAGACAATAACTAGTCACATTAACAAGCTACGCCAAACAGAAGCATTAAATGCAAAAATACACTGTATCTGCCATGAAATGATATATTTATTTCCTTATACTTTTCACATACTGTCTTCAGTTTTGCTATTAAACCAGCATCTTTCACACACAGGGAAGCAAGCCCAGTTCCAATATCCAATTTCCCTACACTTTTGCTAAACCACAAAGCAGTACAATTTATGGAGAAGAATATACACTGTGACACATTTTCTCAGAGGGATTTTTTTGGAGAATTCATCACCTTAATGATATCTTCTTTTTTTTAAGCCTGTGCAATTTAAATATTTCTATGCAAGTATTTCTATTCACATGCATGAATGGAGCCCATATTCCTCAGCGCAAGGCCAGCAACGCACTTTCTTGCAGATAAAATACATCAGATCCCACATAAAAAGCATGCAGAATTTGAATGTATTTTAGTTACATTCAAATTCCTTTAGACACAATTTTCTTCTGTGGTAAACTCTAGCAAAGATGCATTCTGCAAAGACTTCCTGAAAACATGTCCATACATAGTGTTGAAACAGAAAAAAAGTGAGATACCTACTTCTCTTCTACTCCCATTTAAACTGATGAACCCTCTGCTGTTAGTGGTCACACAGAGGCCATATACTATCTATCATTATTCTGCATGCACACATTTCACTTCTCAAATATTTATGTGACCGGCTATACCTAATTGCCTTCAGCATTGCCTCCTGAAGAAGGCCGGACTATCAGCCTCTTCAGATTACTCTTCCCAGTGATGTTGCATGAACAATGCAATTACAGCTCTCCAAGAACTTATTTCCTGATGGTTGCAACATCTGCAGCCAGTTAATATAACATAAGAATCAGATAAGAGGGAAAGTAGCCTATGTGGTTTCTGAGAAAAGTCGCTTAGATACATCCTACAAACCCACAAACCAGAACATAAAGTTACAATTTTATTTATTTAAAATATCATTAATTTCCAGTACTTAGGTTTGGCAACACTGTATGGCTGATCCTCTCCTGTTCACACGACCCTGGTGCAGCAGCTAAACTCAGGGACGTGCACAGGGGTGTCTGGTTGCTTGAAGAGAATTTCACCACTCTAGAGAGGCTGTGAGCTTGCTCTTCTGCAGCTGGACACATACCCATCACTCAGCAACAACCAAAACATCAGGCCAAGGCAACTCCTCTTCGCTCAAGGTGGCCCAGGCAAGTCAAAAGGTTGGACACCTAAATTATAAATACATAATACAGAGCAATACCAACTAAATATCCATTAACGATACCCAATAGAGTTTACAGGCAATGCTCATTCTGCACTCCAAGACTCACATGGATTTGAAATCTGCTCAGAGAGAATTAATTATATTTTTATAATATATGAGAAACGCCAAGTAGCACACAGCTACTTATTCATTAATGAGCTTTATATTCGAATGATACTCACAGCCATACACTTAGGAGTATATGATTTCTAGACAGATACATTAGAGGAAGCCTTCAAAAGAAAACAGGGCACTTTGGCTTACGCACAGGAAAGTAAACAATAGAAAAGGAGTTCTTGAAAAGTTCTGGAAACCCTAATGCAAAGTATTTCATTATTTTTTCCTCAGTTTTTGAAATCATACTTCAATAAAATAACTACCACTATCTCTCCAGCTGCTTCCATCACTTTAGCAAGCTGAACATTTTTGACCTGCTTGGTCAAAAAGGGTTAGGAAAAACTACCTTGTGCTATCCTTCCCCTCTTGTTCCTCAGATTCTTCTCTCCTTTTTCATCTTTCTTGCGAATTTAGAGCTTCCCACTTCTAAATTCTCAAGCTTTCAAAGCATGACACGTGAGTTTAACACATCTTGCTAGCTTAACATCTCACAGAGAAGACTTTCTGAAATATTCTAGGTGAGTGTCACCACTACTCTGAGAAGTAATTTCTTAAGGTCCTGATTCTGTTAGGTACCAAGTGTCCCCAAATCTGGTCTCACAATTAGGACCTTGGCGATTTTCCCCTGGGAGCTGATAAAAGTCAAAGAACAAATTTTCATCCACTGCCACAAAAAACAATTGTAAATAGTCTCCAAGGAAGAAATACTCTTAAAACAGCAAGGGAAGGGAAGAAGAAAAGGCGTGAAAGGGCTTCTAGCAATGCAGTGGCTGTTGCTGCATCGTGAATACATCCTGACAGCTCCCAGAAAAGCAGCTCCCATTTTTCATATATCCTCTTCCTTCTAGAACTAGCAATAAAAAAACAAGGGAAACTTATTGCTTTTTTTTTCTTCTTCCAGAATTAGAATTAGAACACAAAAGATTTCAAACATCTGAACCACAAGAACTGTTTTCTAAGGGTTTAGGACTGACACGAGAAACAAAACCTGTGCCTTTATGCTGTTCAACACAGCCAGGGTGGGTGCAGCCCTTTCTGCAATGTTCAGGGTGGCAGAATGTAGTGCAGGACACTCAGACCTGCACAGACAGAGCAGATAGGCAGCAGGCATTCACACTTTGTGAAGCATGGAATGAACTAAACTGGTATAGCAGAGAAAGCAGGAACTTTAAGCAGTCCTTTAAAGGTGTTCTGATGGCATCCAGTCACATAAATTCCACAAAAGGCACTCACCTTTTAAAAGCAAACAAAAACCTGAAAATAATCAGTCAAACATTGAAGTTGAACCAATATTTAAGATCAAAGTCTTAATGAGGCATATATATTTTAATATTACATACACATTACATAATTATAATCATGTATGTATACACATTATATACACATCAACTTTAATGTCTATATGGATAAATAAATAATATTTGACCCTTAAAAATGACTTTATTTTCCTTTAGTAAGCTCTAAACAGCAGGCCATACAATTTAACATTAAAGTCGCAGGATAATACAGTTACAATTTCCAATGTGAAAGTTATTGACAGATTTTTATTAGGATGCAGATTTTGTTAGCTTGTTCATCGAATGGTATTATTCCAGGACCAGTGTACGATGTAGCTCCATGCGTGTGTCTGTTATTTTACTCTTCATATGTCATGTGGTTAGAACTCAGTAAGATCAACTGGATAAAAAGCCAGAGATTTCAGCACTAGAGCCATCTAAAGACATTCAGAGTAAGATTTTAAAATAAACAACACAAAAAAAGCATTTTTTCCAGCTGAATGCTGCCTCCCCCTCCCCGCTGCCTCCCCTCCTGTCTCCAACAGAGCCAACACCAGATGTTTCACAAACCACACACTGGGCAGACACACGGGATCAGCTGTCTGTCCGTCCATAAAGGCCTCAGCCAAAGGAAAAATATCCACTCAGCTTAGTTCAAAGAGCAATCCAGTAGCAGAAAGATGCAAGCCTTCCATTTTAAATATCTCTTGCTTTTTAAAACAAAAAATAGTCTGAAAATTTCAAATTTTAAAACTGCATAATCTTGTATGAACAAATTGAGATTAATGTGCTAATCTAAGAACACAACGGTGAAGAATACTTTCAGAATTAACGTAAATACAGTATTACCACAAAAATAAAATATTGCTGGAGAAGTAACATAGATTTAAGAAACAAGTACAAGAACTTCATTATAATATATAGATATCTCACCCCAGAGCCCAGCTTTCTCATTAAGCAAATATTTTCTGAAACTTCAAGAGTCATTTACCCAAATACTTGTAATGATAAACACAAAGTGGTAAATAGGATTTCAAGAAGTAACATTTATCAAAAACGAATAACAACATTCGGTAGAATGAGATTAGATACTGCAATTGAGATGAATACTTAAAAATTGGTTCATCACTAAATAAAGTTAAAGTAATAGTGAAAGATGTATTTTCATGTCTGTAAGGCAGTGTTTTTGTTTCTGGCTGCTTTTTCACTTCTAAAAGCAGTAGCTACAAAGACGCAGTTAGGATTCCTGCTGACAAGTGATAGGGTCACAAGCTAGGCTGGGGAGAAGAGAGCAGTGCCAGGATAGCGCCAAAGTGGGGCTGGGTAGCAGCCTGGGTCAGCAGCCCTACCTCATTACAAGTGGCCAGCTGAAAACACCTCCTGGGCAGCTGCAAGGCACACAGACAGCCTGCTCTGCCCCAGCTGGCCCAGCATCAAAGGGCTGGGAAGGTGGCTCGGTGCCACTGCTCCCTCTGGCTCTGCTCAGCCTCACAAAGGCCAAACTCAGCACAGCTGAGAATCCATCCCAGCATGTTAATCATACTGCTTGGGTGGAATTGCTGTCATACTGAAGTTTTTCATTTCCTCCGTTTTTTAGAGCCTGACTTTTCAGAAGGACACAAGGGATGCTTTAGCAATGAGTAGATAATCTCATTTAGAAATGAAGCATTTTGCATTAGAAATGTCATGTAACTTGTAATTCTAGAAACTAACTGCAGGTTTTAGAAGCCAAAGTACATCACATACAGGAGCTGATGGCAAGACCGTACCCAGAGAGTGGTGGCCAATGGATCATTGTCCTGATGGTGATAGGTGACAAGTGGTGTCCCTTAGGGGTTGGTACTAGCACTGGTGCTCTTTGATATCTTCATTAATGACATAACAGTGGGATTGAGTGCATCCTCAGCAAGTTTGCTGATATCAAGCTGCGTGGTGCAGTTGACCTGCCTGAGGGACAGGATGCCACCAGAGAGACCTGGTCAGGCTTGAGAAAACCTGAAGAGATTCAACAAATCCAAGTTCAAGATCTTGCACTTGGGTTGCAGCAACTCCCTCTGTCAATACAAGCTGGGGGACAGAAGGATGGAGCACATCCCTGCCAGAAATAACTTGGGTGCATTGGTGAATGGCAAGCTGGACATTAACCAGCAATGTTTCTTCACAACTTGGAAAGCCAGTTGTATTCTGGACTGCATCAAAAAGTGTGAGGTGATCCTTTGTTCTGCCATGGTGAGACTTCACCTCACCTGCAGTAATGCGTCCAGATGTGGAGTCCTCAACACAGGAGAGACGTGGACCTGCTGCAGCACATCCAGAGGAGGGCCACAAAAATGGTCTGAGGGATGGAACACTTCTCGTGCAAGGACACACTGAGAGAGCTGGGGCTGTTCAGCCTAGAGAAGAGAAGGGTCTGGGGAGACCCGATGGCTGCCTTTCAGTACTTAAAAGGGGGCTGTAAGAAAAAAGGGGAAAGACTTTTTGGCATGGTTTGTTGTGACAGGACAAGGGGAAATGATTTCAAACTTAAAAAAGGGGAAATTTATATTGGATATAAGAATTTTATTTTATTTTTTTATGATAAGAAAAGTGAAGCAGCAGCTCAGGTTGCCCAGAGATGCTGGATGCCCTGTCCTTGGATACATTTAAGGTCAGACAGAATGGTGCACTGAGCAGCCTGATGGAGCTGTAGGTGTCTCTGTTCATTAAAGGAGAGTTGGACTGTATGACCTTTAAAGTCCCTTTCAACTCAAACAATTCTATGATTCACAAAAGGAAGACAAAATCATGAACTTGTTTCAGATGTCACTTGACAGTGAGGCAAACAACACAATCCTAACCAGATGCTAACAATGCTTTCACATCAAGAAAAATATCCTGCAGTTAATACTGATTTGCAAAAAGTGCAAGAAACTGAAACAGGTGCTCCCTCTGCCAGGACCTAGCACAGCCTGGTGTGGTTTGTCTTTTTTTCATATGAAGAGGGAGGGAAAAAAAAAAAAAAAAACACACAGCAATTCCAGCACGATTAAACAAAATCACAAGAAGTCCTGTACAAGGAGCAGGTATAGACAAGGTATTGGCAAAAATTCTTAGACAAAAGCAGATGTATTTCACACAGTAGAGATATAATTCAATTCTTTTCTATAGTCCAGCCACAGTGCTGAGGCCAAGATAATTAGAAGTTCTTTACCATAATGATATTTAAATGGAATACAAAACAGGGACATACCACAACTCTGCTCCAATCCAATTAATAGCTCAATTTATTCTGGAAAACCCAAGATGAATATTTATCTGAAATCAGACTGATAAAATACATATAATTGTTATCAACATAACATTATTTAATTGCAGAAGTTGTTTGCAGGGGTTACCACAGTCAAGGGCTACTGCCTCCTTTGTATGGGAAAGATATGCAAAGTTGTATACAAGGTCACAGAGACCACGGAGACGAAAGATGACTTGTATTATAACAACATATTTCAAGATTTGAAAAGTTTCTGGATTATGAAGATACATTCTTTCCGATTAGATTCCCCCCCTAACCCCCTCCAAATCCTAGCCATCTTCAAAAGCAAGATGACAGCTCTCGTAAGAGGAATTTTTCTTCTTCTCTGCTATGGTTTGATTTAGATCTTTCTAGTGACAGAGAGACTGCCAGACTGCGTAATGCAGGCAGTCCGCTAATGACCCAAAGTTCGTGTAAGATACAGCAAGCAGCATATACAGAAATAGAATGTGAGAGAGTGCAAGAGAGAAGATAAAGCATCCATTTTATTTGCTCATCAGACAGGGCCCCCAGGGCACAGGGGCTTCTGTCCCACTGACACGCCAGGATCAGCCTCTCCAGGTAGGATTCAGGCATCCTGATGGGTCAGGCTGGGGGCTGCCCCATTGCCACGCCACTGCAAGCCACGTTTATTCAAACAGTGCAACATATGGAGCTCTAGGAGTGCTTCAGTGATTTGTTTGAAAGGCTTGTATTTTTGGCCAAAGTTTGAAAACTTCTCTTAATTTAAAAAGTTTCATTTTTTCTCTTTTCAGTATCAGCTGCAAAACTGCCTAGAGTCAGTCACAAGGCAAAACCTCAACACCTACATTTAACAATTTCTATTTTCATTCCAACAGTCCCATCCACTCAACTTTCTCACTGCTTGAGAATTGCTCCAGTACTCACACATCTACATGTTATCAGTGCTCCACAACTTTTAGAGGAATAGCTCTATGGTCACTACGGTCACACATTACATGTCACACAATGTATGACAAACTGTCCTGCAATAACCGCAATTATTGAACTAAATGCACTTCACTTCTTCAGCAATAGCAGAAAAGAAACTGCTGTGGTTTTTTTAATCCCTTTTTCTGACGACAGTTTTTGCTTTCAAAACATAGGTTCATATCACATATAACCATGAAACTAAAATAACCAAGTTAACAGACTTTTGCCTTAGCAGAAAGTCTAGAGCTCTCACAGCATGGGCATTTTGAGAAAGAGACTAGTTCGAGTTTCAGCTGAGCAGAATAGGCATCATTAAACTAGGTCAACTGTGCCAAAGCACAGTTGCCCAGAAAAGTCATGGATGCCCCATCCTGGAAGCATTCAAAGGCCCAGTTGGATGGGGCTGCTTGATCTAGTGAGTAACAGGGAGAAGGAACTAGATGGTCTTTAAGGTCCTTCCCAGCCCAAGCCATTCTATAATTATTACTTCATGGGAGATGTTTGAAAAGGAGAACAAAGTACTGTTGAACCAGCCTAACAGTCCTGCCGAAGCCCGACCTGCACATAGACCGGACTGCATAGCCAAAAGTGTGGGCTCACTCCATCCTGTCCTACCCATGTTATATCGTAACTTCCTAAAGAAGAGTATTTGATTCAGTTATACTGGTAAAATGCACAGCACCAATATCCAAGTGCCCAGGAGATATAAACAAGACTAGGGTCCTACAGTAATCAGTGGTCTAGGGAAATCTCGAAAGAGCCAGCCCTGCCTTTTCCTAGTCAGTTTACAGAACAGAAGAACACAGACAAATTCTTTCTCCTTGCCAATGTTCACACAGCTGAAGCACAGAGACTCCCACAATGGAGTTCTAGAATCTGTAGCTGGAAGAAAGTCTGTTTTGAGGCCCCTATTTATGTTCCATAAGAAGTACAGTTTTGGTAGAGTAAGTTTCTTCTTCAGGAAGAAACGAGTTGCACTTATTTAAAGGAATAATAAACAAAGCCAAGAAAAAGGACATGAAATAAACAGAATCCAGAGCAATTGTTTCTTAGCCAGAACTGTAAGTTTTCAAATATAGACTATGGAGCTAGCAAGCAAGATAATCAGTCATAACAGCAAAACACTGTCTAGAGAACAGAAAAAAAAATCATTACCTTTCTTCCTGAAGATAGACATGTATCAACCTTACAGTATGGAAGAAGTGAGCTGTAATCATATTCCACTGGGAAATGAATCCTCAAACAATTCAGATAAAGTGGTTCATGTACCATTCTTTGAGATAGCTAGAAATACGGCTCCAGGAGATCAGAAAGGTAGAACAGGTGAGATGAGTACAGAGCAGAGCCAGGGAACGTACAGGAAAATCCAATTAATTTTGCACACAGATATCCTGATCTCACAATTTCAGAAATACAAAATATTTGTGTAAATATGCATAATCGCAAGATTAAGAAGGTACAGAAGGTTACGGAAGTTTTAATTAGTTTTCACTAGTCTCATGGGCCACATAAAAGAGACAAAACTAATGTACAAAAACCTCAGACAAAGCAGAAGTCTTTGTCTCCTCTTGAAAATTTCCAATCAAAAGCAAACAGAAGTGTTTCGTATCCCAGAAAGTACGTCAAAGGGACTGCAGGTGGGCAAACTTGGAGAAGCCTAAAGAGCAAGGAGGAGACAAAAATGACACCAACCGAAGAGAGAAGAAAGAAAAAGATATTAAATCCTCACTATACGTTTGTGGGCCTGCCTGCCTTTTCACAAAAAAGTCCTTTCTTCACAGTGAGATGTTTAAAGAACTCTTTCAAAATTTCCAGATGGTCCTAAGGTGAGTGCTCCCTTTGAAACTCTCAAAGGCTGGCTAATTTTCATTTTTTCCTAAGCTACTTCCATTTTTATTTTATTTTATTTTTTAATCATTTTATCTTCTGGCTAGAAACATGTACTCCATAATGTTTGTCAGGTCTTACAAACAAACTTGAGACAATCTTGTCCTTGGCCAAGGACAATTACTAAAGGATGCTGAACGTCCATGAGTAGAGTGGTGTGAGATCTAAAGAGACACCCCGCATCCTTCAAGTTAACAACAAAAACGTACCAACTTCAGCAAGTAATGTTGCCATATGTCACTTAACAAAGAATGTGAGCAAAGTTCTTTATACATGTTATCATAACTTCACATCTTTCCCTTTTCTGTCTGATGGAGACACGATAAAGACAGACAGGAAAGGAAATATTAGGTGGAGACTCCTAACTGGATGCTCTCTGCTGGATCCTGTGAGATTGCATTTCTCTTTGTTCACTAAGGAGACAGGAACTGGGGCATCATTTTGGCCATGAAACTCATGCAAGCTAATCTAAAGAGAAAATAAAAAAAATTCAAAAAACAAGAGAATAAAGAATTGCTGACCTTCTTTTCCACTCACATACACACGCCACAGAAAGAATGTTATTTTTGTAGTTGTTTTCAAAGGCTGACTTTTCCATCTTCTTAATCTGACTTAGTCTTACTCGTTCAGCCTTCATGGTAGCTTTTACCACTGCAAAGTTTGTCAGATCTTACAACTAGCAGATCCACATTAAAGAGTCCTTCTAGTAACTGATTTACTCATTGAGAAGACAGTGTTCATAGCAAAAGCATTGTGGAGTCAAAGAAAAAGGAACAAATGAATTATTGCATTTTAGCTCTTCTTTATACTATCTTCACAGCTGAGATTCTTCCACCTATTTAAAGACTCAGCAGGTTTCCTGATGATCCAGAATAAAATCCACCTTGCTCCAAAGGAATTTTGTACAAGGTCTCATAGCTCCTTAACTGAGAACTGAAGAAATATTTCTCCTGGTCTCATATGATGCAATTGTTCATCTCACAGGAGCTGCACTGCAAACAAAGGTCCCCACAGCATACATGATACTAAATTCATGTTTAAGTAAGAAATGAAGACTCAAATACTGATATTCAGAAGTGCTCAGATTAAGAATGCATTTTACTTTTTCCCATTGCTTTTCTTATGAGATCTCAGCTTTAAACAAATATTTAACAGTATTTTTGGTTTCTTTACCTTAAAATTATTTCTGCTCCTAACAAGAATCACTGATCTATTTTAGCAATTAAACAAGAAATGGTGACATTCATAGAAACAAAAAGCATGAGAGTCATTCTTGAATTACTGGATATCTCTTGGAAGCCTTCAAAACCTACGTGAAAGGAAAGAGAAAGGCAGAGTGATGCCTGGATTGAAAAATGGACTTCCCTTTAAAATTATCTGGAGGATAAGAGATAATAAATTGGCTGACAACTAAATGTAGGTAAAAATTCAAGTTCTGTACTATTCTGAAGAGTGCTACTACAATTTAAACATAAATTCAGAAAACAATTTTTTTTAAAGATGTTGCAAAGATCAGATACAGATGAATATAATCAGAATTAATTTTAAATAAATTATATATATCTCATCTATAGGATAAATAAAGACGATCGCACCTTTATCTCTCAGATATAGCAAATAATCTCCATGTGCTATTTTTTTTCTCTGAGTCACTAGATGGGCCATCATGGAAATGGTATCTTCCATCTTTTTTTACCCAAGCAAACAACCTCCTTTCAAGATGAATTCTCCAGAAAGCAGATAACTGAATTACCTGAGAGCTGATCCACTTCAAAGGGCCTCTGTATAGAAGGCATAATCAGATTCTGATGCTTTGATCAAGGGAATCTATGAACCTGCTTACTCGATCACGAACTCCTCTATTTGCCATGAAGAGATAAGTCATCAATTACAGAACTCACACCTGCTCTGAGTAACATTATTGATGGCTTGAGAGAAGGAATGCATAATTTAAATGCCTTGGGAAAGCTGGCAGCAGCTTCAGGACAAAGGAATTCAAATGAGACAGAGGGTGGCCAGCCTAGAGGTAAGTTGCAAACGATTAAATGGGAACATCTGTTATGTTCCATTTTAAGAGAAGGCGCAACAGCCAAAGAAATGCGCTCTGGTTCAAATCTGGTAACTTTGTTATTTAAATCTTGTTCAAAAGTGTTTAGCAATAAGGCCTATTAGCACAAATCTTGCTACCCTTCACCTTCCCAGGGCAAGCCTGGTTGGTCTCACTGCAGAACCAAGTGCTTCTGCTGTACCAGACTAAGGAATTCTTGGTCCAGAGAAGCTAATACGAAAGCAGAATTTGTTCTCATACCTTTCATACCATGCACAGACTCGTGCTTCCAAAGTTTGTGTTACCTTTCCTCAAATGTCCAGGATCTTCTAGGCTTTCCTTAAAGATCTACGTGAAGTCAATGTGTCACTCCTTCGTGACTCCAGAGCTTCCATAGTTAGTATTTTAACTTTTCAGTCAGACACAATGAATTGGATTTAAGTGAACAGAGAATATACTAGAAACTCTGTTTTTAAGCTATTCCTTTGCTCTTTTTTTTTTTTTTTTTTTCCTGAAACTGACACAGGTCTTTTCTTGTTTAAACTTATGTAGGACTTAGGGAAAACCTCCTGTTTTATGGAGGAAATAAGAGTTGACCTGAGTAGATATTTGGCAGTAATGAAGGATACAGATAACAGACTGAATGTTTGTTTGCTCTCTTTAATATACATACGAGGAAAAAGTGACATGGAAAGGGACTGAGACATATAAAAATCAAAAAGAATTGTTAAACTTACGAAACTCACTTCAGACTGACATAGTTAACCTGTGACATGCGTGAGATTGAAAAAGGAATCAGATGTTTATAAAAACATCCATTATAAGTAGCTATTTTTAGATGAGAGCCAAGTTTTCATTAGCCTGTTTATGAGCCAGCTCTGGTTAAATAGGGGGTTACAAAGACATTTCTCTTTAGGAACAGGTTATTCCACAAGGACTCAGCCCTGCTCCTTTAACATCAATGAGCTTTCCTATTGAGTTCAAAGAGAAGGACTGTGTCACAAGACTGTTTCTTGCAAAATCCTGTGCTGCCTCTGACACTAAATTTGATTGATAGCATGCCTGATTTTTTATGCCAATTTTTTTTACTGTGCTATGAGCCATACTGCTGTTGAAATCAGCCTTAATTTGTCGATAAAACCAACTGTTTGTTACCTGTGAATGACACATGCATGCCTCTTTTCTCTGCCACTAGGTTTCATACGAACACCATGAAGTATCAGATGTATTTTTTTCTATAACCTCCCATAACTCCTCCCAAACCAGGCAACATTTATGTTATCATATATTGCGAATGAGAAATTAAGACTAGCCTGAATATTTAAAATTCTAGTAGAATCATGTGAGTAACAGATCATGTGAATAATTAGCACCAGACTGCAGGCTTAAAATTAAACTGTAATAATTATATCCATGCGCTAAAGACTCTTGCTATTGCACTGTGTGAACATCTCAGAGCAACTTTATAGTTCAGGCTCATAGGAAATCTGTGTCATTAACAAAATCTGAGAAATCCTACTGTCGAGTAGAGTAGTTATAACTCTTGATCAATTCATACCCAGATCCATGGATACACTCCTTCCATTGGTGACAAGTAAGATTCACAAGATAAAGCTTTGATATTTTTAAGCACAGAAACTTTATTACCCTACAAGTGATTCTTCTTGAAATTCTAGAATGGGCTTTAGGTTAAAGTAGCAAAGACTTAGAGGGGGAAAAAAAAAAAAAAGAAAAAAACAGATTGCCATCTTTGCATCCTTACCCACAATAATTCAAAGATTCAAATGTTAGTTTACTCAAAACTTTAATACTCTTGCATATGCACTTAAATGAGAGACTTTTCCATTAAACTCAATTGAATTAGATCAAACTCGAAAAAAATACCATTACTTTGTTTAATGCTTCAGTGGTCAGTCACCAGCTGACTTTCTCCATCGCAAGCAGGACGAGAGCTGGCCAGGCAGATATGAAGGCAGCACAGTCTCCTCCCATTTTGGCCTTGAATCATAAGCATTTGCAGAAGACAGAAAAACAAGTTGTCTGAAGTCTGGCCCAAATTTTGCTGAATCACTTATGTAAGAACGTCAGCCAAATCCAAGAACCTCCTGATGTGAAAGGATGCAAATCCTTTGTGGAAGGTTGCCCTCACAAAGCTTGCTGATAGCAGCTATAACTCAATAGCAATAACAACTGTCCACGGTTTTCTAGGCAATCCACAATCTATGGGTACCTCTTATTCCCCTCATATTTCAAATCTGTGTGTAGTTGTTTATTTTACTACCTTTTATTTCCAAGATGAAGGAAATCTATAGTCTATGATCAGAATTAACAACAATAAAAGAAAGGGGGGGAAGCGCAAGTTATTTGAATTCAGTTTTTATGCAGCATGACAAAATAGGCTGAAGTTAAAAGAGATATCAGTGCACTGGATGAATTGTAAGATTTGTTTTTATCTTTTCTATTGAACAGATTCCTGCAGGTTACTTTTTTGAGCATCTTACAGCATCTTCGGATCAGCCAACAAAGAAATTTCTTTTGGACACAGCATGTGGTCAAATGAAGATTCTGTTCAAAGTGACATGAAATCAGAAATATTGGCTATATAACAGGTATTGTCTTTTTCTATATCTCTGTTCTTCATTGTCAGTAGTCGCCATAACTGAAGAGACACTCACAAAGAAGTAAGAAATGTTCAAAGTGGGCAACAGATGCTTTATTAGAAGGCAAACCTTTCTCTTTTCTCTATTCATTTTACCCTAACACCAGCAGGTTTCCAAGGGGGAAAAAAAGCAGCTTTGAAGCTTTTTTTTCTCCCCTCCAACTGCTGTATTTTTTTTTTTTAAAGAGGTCCTAATTTCAAATGCTTTAGTGAGTCTGACTTAGTGCTCTTATGCTACAAAATATTTAATCCTTTAAAGGTGAGATCACTACCAGTTCCCCTTTATAGATGCATTTTTTTCCTCCCAATTATTAATTGGGCAGACAGTCTCAGCTATCAGTATGCACAGAATCCTCCTCCTGCAGGACACAGACAGTACTCCACTTGGGTGGCAGAGGCTGGGGGGGGCCTTTGACCTGAGAAGCCTAGAAATGCTCATGGGTCTGTTCCAGCACCATGTGAAAACAGTTTTTAACCTTCGCATGCCTATCAAACTTGAGATGTGAACACCTTAAAAACTTATTACCCCGACGCATTCTCAGGCTAACCTCTTAGCTGTAGACAGTTGGAGTTCTGCTTAATCTCTAACTTCTGAATGAGACCCAAAGAACAACAACAACTAGATGCTAGGCTGGGGTGACTCAGATTTGTCCCACTGTCACCCATTCCAAATGTTAATGTCACACGGTCAAAAAAACAGCAGCCCTGGAGCTCTGCTTCTCATACAGACCACACTACACTGTTTCAAAACTGAGTTGTTCTGGTGTAATTTGGAAAAACAGCAAACTCAGCACATTCTTACATCCCATGCCAATGAACAGGGATGAGCATGCATAACTGGGCCTTGATTGCTATTTATGAAACTATCTAGAGCTACAGGGATTGACTACACAGCAGCATTGCGTATATTCTCCCCATGGAAGTACACAAACTGCCATTTGATATGACTTCTGTTATCACGATAAGCAACCATCACTACTGCTAAATCAGATATTAGCATAAGAACTTTGATAGCCATTGACACAGTGAGTTTAGGGGGAAAGGAGTAATGTAAAGCAGTCACCGTGCGACACATTCCAACACGTTCTTCCTAACAGTAATTCCACCTGCAGATGAGCAAATATCATAAATACCAATATATTTTGGAAAGTAAATCTTGAGCAACTGCAAACAATGAAATGGTCAGGCTACAAGATAAACACATACCAACCTGAAAACTTAACTTAACTAGAATTTGGAAGAAAAACATCCATCAGAGCCAACAAATTCAAACCTGGACTTAGTAAACAGGGTGGATTTTTTTTAGTTGACTTGAGGAAGACCAGCATTCTGCCTAGTGCCAGTGTTCACAAAGATGATTCAAAGTTTCTGATATATGGAAGTGATCAGCACTGTATGTTTAATTCCAACTACAAATGTTCTCCTCCTTCAAGTGCTACAGTTCATTACTGAGTGAGTTTCCAAGAGGCATGCTCAGGGCAAGAATCTGCTCAATTGGACTGTGCACAATTTCCTTAGAAGGCTGCCATTTAAAGAACAGCACCCAAGCAGTAAAGCATGAGACCCGAAACACTACAACTTCCAGAGAAATAACATTTGAAGGAAGACAGATATTTTCATCTGCTATCCACTGCTGAGAGCAAGCTTTCAGCTCAGTGCTGGGGTCCAAGATCCCGAGAAAGATAGGCCCTTACACTCAGATGATCATCACCTATATCAAACAACTCAAACAAAAAAGAACATCTCTCATGTAAATCTGTTCACAAAATGAATAGAGAGACCCAAAAAGGTTAAAGGCTACTGCTTTTAAAGCTTATTCATACTAAGAAAAAAAAAAAAAAAAAAAGACTATTCAGAAGCTTTATTCTGAGGCCATTTTCAACAATTCCCTTTTAAAAATCCCACTTTCATGAGAACACTCTTATCTTATCCAGAAAGTTCACAAATAGTTTCTTTTGCTTTCCCTCTACGTATGTGTCTGAGAATGACAGTAATAGTGTCAATCTTTCGCCCATTCGTTCTGTACTTCCTTACAGTAAATACCATCTGAAGAGCCTTATGAAGTCAGTATAAATTGTGCTAGGTTTCAGATTTAAGCCATTCCCTGCAATCCCATCTCAATTAGTTTGTCCTCTCAAGTATTTACATAATTGTTATCATAAGTCCCCTGGCAATGCTGACAATCGTGTATCTATAGACACAATGCATACACATGCAGATATGTACTTACACATACCTCATCAAATAGTCCAGGCATCCTTTCTACGCCTAAAGACACACACACCCCCTATACTAGGCTGTATTTTAGCTGTAACCTGAGCTTTTTTCAGTGAGTTGCTGTTTTTAGAATATATATTTTAACAGGCTTTTTTTAATATATAAAAAAAAGTAACCCAGATATCGAGCAGAATGAAGAACATACCTTCCGAGATCACCCATGGAGAAGTTGCTCATCTTTGTGGATTCCTCTTTTTCTGACATTACTGGTATTTTAGAATCCTTGCAACTACCAGGGTCCTTTGATCCCTTCAATGTGGTGCCACAAGATTTGCCCTCTGTATGTTATGAGAACTCAGAAAGGATTGTTTAAGGAGGAGGGCAGCTTCTGTGTAATTGTACATTAGCCATACTTACAATGATTATGGCTTTCTTGACATTGGAATAATGTGTTATTAGCAGTATTTTAAGGTTTCTAAGCTAGGAAAACAGCAGTTCCTCCCTGGGTGGTAACAACAGCTGAAGCTATAGTCAAGATGAGGAAGAAGGTGGATTTCACTAACACAGTTATTTCTTAGAGGATTCATGCAATGGTTAAATGCTCACTCCCTCTGTGCTATATCTTCTTTTGTCACTGCACCAATACAAATTCCAAGTCTATCCTCTTCTCAGGACTCAGCAACAGGAACATTTCCACAAGGGGCAACACAAATGCCAGCCAGGAAATAATAATAATAATCCCATCAATATAATAAAGCACATGAATTTATTAAATAATATATATTGATGATCATCGTGCCTGAAATCCACAATTCTTGTGATGCTCATGCTATATGACATGTTCCCCCAGTAACATACAACTATAAGCCTTCCAAGTGCCATCTGGCCAATCTCCGTGCACAGTAATAAGCAAAGTAATTCAAATTCTGCACACTGCAGTCTGTAAACTACTGTATAAACAGATAATTTTACTTCATGTTCTCAAAAGTTGTTTGTTAAAAGAAGTTTAAATTTCTTTGTAGTACTATAAATATTATTCTTCTCTTTCCAGACTTAGGTATTCTTTGGAAGTTATTTACCCTAATAGTTGAATAGGAAGGAATCAGAAGTCAAAAAACATCAGTATCAAGTTTGTCCCCATTCTCTTGAGTGTAATTTAAGGAGGAACATTTGATCAGTACCGAATTTCTAAAGGGAATACCATTTCAATGTTAAGACTAATGAGACTAGTTTAATCTCATCCCTATAAACAAATCAGCTTAAGCCTAATGAAATCTTATTTTTGTAAATTAAGGCACAAAGGAAACAGTTCACTGTAAACAGACTTGTAGTATACATTGTTTAGAGACTATTGACTTTCAAATTAGCCTGCTTTTCAAACATTTCACGTCAAAAATACAGTCAAAATGCAAATGTAGCATAAACGGCTCTATAATAAATGCTCATTCAACATTTATTCTTTCTCAAATCATCTTTTAAAGCTCTTTCATGCTAATGTCTAGAAGATGTGACATTAGAAAAATTGCTTTGACATGCTAAGGGGCTCCAAGATTAACAAAAAGAGAAAGAACAAGATAAAGCTTTCAAAAGACCTATTTCAGAGGAATTATTACTTCCTTTGAAAGTCTTCCAAGGTTGCAGTGCATTTAAGCTTGTTGGCATACATGTAAATGAAGGACTACAAAAGTATTCCACTAAATACAACTTGAATTAAACCTTCAGGCTAATGTTACAGAATGAGGATAAAGGCCAGACCCTAGGCTGGCAACAACTCATTGAAAATGAATTCTATCAGGTATCCATGAGAGAGAATTCTTATATTTTATATAAAATATATATATACTCATATACATACAGAAAACACAAGAAATTATCAGTGTAAGCCCCATATAAAATGGCTTCGACTGATGGATCTTACTGATTGAGCAAGGAGCATTCCAGATCAGTACATCAGTGAATTCTGAGCCACACTATAAACCAGATACAATCTCCGTCAACAATTTCTCACTCTTCTTGCATAAAGATGTACCACTTTGCCACAGTAAAGTCCCAATTTCATAACAAACAAAAAACAGGGATGTAATTGTCATGAACAAAATGTGGCTTATAAAACTTGAACTGTGGTTTAAACCTTCAGTCCTCTGACACCCAAGAAACATGATTAATGCCGTTTCAGTTACACCCTTCTCTTCAAGCTTTCTCAGGAGAACGCCACAGAAAAGAAAATCCATTCAACTGCAGAGGTTTATATTGAACCAACTTAAAATTAACCAAAAAAATTAATTCAAATCTGCCATATCTTTCCAAGCAGAACCATTCAAGAATTTCACATAAAACAACAGAGTTCAGGATTCATGACACAAGGTCACACTGGAGGGGAAAGAAAGCCACGAAAAACAGATGTCCGATTTTGGTTACACTCTGAACAGGAGCACCTATGAGTGAAATTCTGATTCTCTCCCTTAGACGACATGTAACTCAATAGATACCAAAATCCAGAGAAAACTTATTTTTAAATCTCTTAATGACTGATTCTTTCTCCAGCATTAAGAACCCAGAATGTTTTAAGCTCTACTCTTACCTCATAAGCTATAGCTTGATCTGCCTTACTCTTATTGCATGGCTGTAGCGCATCCTCCTTTTTCTTGCCACAATATTAAAATAAACATACTTGTCTACACTACAGAAATTAGATTGAATAATCAAATTAAATAACTCATGTCTCAAATGTTTGGAATTATGTAAATGTTGTAAAGCCCAGTGAACCTACATCAGAGCTGCCAATTAAGAAACTCTTAGTTTGTTACCTTCTACTCACTGGCCTCATGCTACCTGGTAGCACAGTAGCCACAAGATAATTTTCCAGTTACTGGTAATGATGGCTTCATAGGTCCTTTTTAAATATTATCTTCTGTTTTATTTGTTATTTTGTTTCTAAAAATAACAAACAAATGAACAAGGTCAGTTTAGATTTAATGGTGCTAATAGCATGTTTTAAAAAGCAGAGGCTTTCATTTAATGATTTCTTTACTACTGTTGTATCATTAATCTATTACATATAAATGTGCCTACTCTTATCAAGCAAGTACATACTTTTGTCTCACTGCCTTCCTATGCATCAGGCTTTTCACACTGGTCACCTGTCAGCATGCAAAAGTCTTCAGCTCTTGTCGAAGGGATCCATTTGCACAAGTAGGAGCAAAGCTTTCTCCTCCCATACACCAGTATTAAAATCTCACCACTCCGTTAGAAGATAACTGTTTTTCAGACCATAAAGACACATGGACTGAAAACAATCCAAGAAAGTCCAGGCAAATGAGAACAGGAAAGGGGCTTCATAGCATTCTTGTCCAAAGTCCATTTCCTTGTGAGAGGCACACCTACATGCTGGGCTGCCATTACAGTGAATATCCTGCCAGATATCTGGCCCTGTACAGACGGGCCAATTCCTACCCAGTATGCTTAATACCTCATTAGATGTATCAAGTTAAGTGGTAATTTTCAGCCACATTTCCTCATAAACTGCAGTTTGTGCTATCATAATTTTTACGGCAGATCAAGTAGTACTGCCTCAAAGGAACATCACAGAAACAGCAGCTATAAGATCATGCTGCAAGACATCTTCTCGTAAGAATCACAACGTTCTATAAGCAGACAGCTTTAGAAAATTAGTTTATTAGCATTCTAAGTTTACAAGCACGTTGGTAAGAATTTTAGATCAAAAACACATGGCAGAATATTTAGTGATGCATCTCCAAGAAAATATGATTTAAAAGAAAGAAACAACTACTGGAGTATACCATCTAAACACATTTTCTTTTTCTGAAGCATCTCAGAAGTATATGCAACTTCCATATGCCAATCACCTAAGAAACCTCTCCAATTAGCAGCTGCACTTTCTACAACTGTGCAGTCCTAACCTCATTATATGCTTGCCAGTGTGAAATCCAAGTTTGGACAATTTTTTGAGGGAACTGTCTCAGTATTAACAACCATGGATATATTAGAAAGTTCTTTTATTACTACTGTGCTTGCTAGATCTGCAAAACTAAGTTAATGCAAAATCCTATCGGTAAAAATCTAAAAGTAGGAAGCATCTAGAAGTAGGATCACATGGCTGGTATATAATTGCTGTCTGACTGAAATAATAACAACAGTGACAATGGCAAGCACATGCCTGCTATTATAAATGTTACTGTAACTTAAGATCTGAGTAATTTTTCACTACAAAGTGATGTGTTCATACTGCCTTGCAAACACCTTAAAAATGGGCACAGCCAATACATGAGCAACATAAAGACCACAAAAAATCAGCCTTGCTTTAGCCTTACACTTTTTAATTCCCCCCAGAAATATCACTTGATATAATTAGGGAATTTTAGATGCAACTCTATAGCTTTCTTTTTCTTAGCTCACTTTCTCTCAAGGGAAAGGAGGAAAGGTTCCTGAGATGAATGCAAGGCTGACAGCATTTGCTTTGGTTGCTCTCATACTCCACCTGAACAGTGAACCATAAAAAAAAATGAAGCTCTTTGATGTAGAGTTCCATTCATCTGCCTGTGAAACACAATGTCTGGAGCAAAACACCTTCTAAGCATCCAGTTTCTTACACTGGTAGTTCACCTGAGACTTTACTAAGGAGAGAATTAAAAGCGCCAATCTCCATAAAAATCTGCTTTGGATGGTAGTTTTGATGGAACTGATAGATTTTATAACTGCAATTTCTAAGTAGCTTTCTTTGTCCTGAGATTTCATGCATAGCAATGAAATTACAATTTAGAATATGCCACATTTTGACATTCACTTATCACACAGACACAAAAACAACCCGTAAAATGTAAATACTCCTATAATATCATGATACAAATACAAGCAGCTAACTGATGCACAATATGTTGAGTAGATGGGGGAGGGATCCTGCAAAAGGCAGCCAAGCACAGTACAAGCTGAGCAATTAAAAAGTATACTAATCCAACAAAGTTACTGCTGTCAGCCCTCATGGAATATAAATGGGGCCCCAGAAAAGGTGGCCAACCTGCTTTTTTTATTGTGATCTCTCTTCCCAGACTTCGCTGTCTTTCCCAGACTGTTCCTGCTTCTGGGAAAACAAAGGCTCTGTATTACAAATATGCCAAGTCTCAGGGTTAAGACAGAATCTCCTCACATTTCTTGCAGTCTTATCACAAAACCCTTGAGCACTGGACAGAAGAGCAACTTCAGAGGAAGGAAAGTCACACAACGATTCAAAGACTCAATTTGGGCTATGCAAACAAACTTCTGTAACATCCTCAGTTTATGACTCTTCGAAAAACCGAGCTATAGATGAGTGCAAAGCAGTATATCCTTTCATGTGTTTGTTCCCACATTCCTTGGCAGCCTTGAGACCATAAGAATTTTGTCAATGTTACTGGACAGAAGGGAAAAATTTAGTTCCGTTTCTCTACCAGATACCTCACTTTATAGGAGATCAAGCCTTTTCAAAAAGCAAATCAAACAAGAAAACCCATCCCAACTCCACTAACTTTTCTGCTTAAATTTAATCACAGAGCATTGCATGTATTCCATTCCAATGCTCTGGATTAGAAGTAGTCAGCACTGATGGCCAAGGTTCAGAGACTTACTGTTACACAGAGCCACACTGAAGCAGCTTTTCACAGCTACACATATAGAGAATCAATCACACATCAGCACGATTGTACCATAACTACAACAAATAAAATAGAAAACTAAATAAAGTAACTTTTACAGAAGTTCAGGTTTTGGTCAAGTTTTCTTTTAGGACTGGGTAAGTCTTGGTATACAGAGATGCCTTTCTCTTTTTGTTAGAATTTAGCAAGAGTTGATGCTCCCGTAAACGTTAACAACCATCCTCAAAGAATGCCTGTAATTAACAAATTATGACATTCTGAATTGATTGTAAAATAAACTTACATAGATGAGTATTAAGAAAAAATGCCCCACAAGAATAGTTGGAGAAATCAGTCTTTCAAATAGAAAGCAATTCAGGTCCACGCAAAAGACCTGCTGTGCACCGTAATTCTGAGAAGTTGGTCTTTTACACATGTAAATTCCAATTCTTGGGACAGAAGAAAGATCACAGGGGAACAACATCTAGATGTTTAAGAACCTATAAATCCATAATGATGTCTTTATTTCCAAGGCTGCAGTGTATGCTGCTTTCATCTGTAGGTGCTACCTGTTTTTCCTAATTAGCAGTTTGAAAGAGAAAGCTAGAGTTCTGCAGTGCAGAAGGAATGCTTTTCTCTCATTCAGTCTGTTCCAAATGTCCTGATGACTAGTGGGAATCTTTGAAGTTGTTCTGCAACTCTATTCCTTGAATCACAGTCATGTATAAATGCAGCTACTCACTCTTATATTTAAGTCCTGGCTTTTGTTTGTTTGTTTTCTCTGCTTCCTGCAGCAGGCAGTTATTCGTCCCTTGTAAAATATTTTTTTGTCCATCCTTTACAAGTCTTAGAAAAATTAAAAAACTGAGAATTTATTTAAAATGTAATTAGTCAGCACAAAATCTAAAACCTCATTACATCTTTGAAGAACTAGCATAATTTTAAGCATAGCATTTGATTAACTGAGCAGCACCCATCTAATGCCCTGCCTTCCTTCCGCTCCAGTACCACACTTATTCTGCTGGTCATCAGTTGCATCTCCTGCCCCTCGGTACCCTGCTGCTTACCTGCCCCATTTATCTGAGTAGATACAACATTCTCTCCCAACAGACAGCAATTTTATTTTATTTATTATTATTTTTTTAGATATTTGCTTGCTGATACATGCAAGTAAAACAGTTTAAACAGGGTAAAGTTCATATGAATTAGAAGTTCTACTAAATGCACAAAGGAGCCCCTGCCATTAGTCATCAGGTTTCAGTGGTGACAAGTGCATTGATCACAACAGTTGTACACAGCTGACAATCTCAGAAAATAAATCAACAAGCAACTTAATTAAAACAGGTCCAAGACAATTTTTAAATTCACATCCTTTGTTGAAGTCAAAGTTTAGTGGCAAAAACGTACGCTCTTCTGTGTGCCAGAAGTGTTCTTATCCCACGTGTTCTGCCTCGCAGGTGTCTGAATCCCTAGCAATCATTTCCAGTTCTCCAGCTAACAAGAATTTTTAACACAGATTTCCTGTGGTTTAGAATATTTTCTGAGTATTTGTGCAGAATTCTCATCTTCTACTAAAATTAAAATGGCTTGTGCCTCCCTCAACTATTTTTTTAGCTAATTCTTCTTCCTCAGGCAACTGCTATATTCCAGTCCATACTAAAAATATGGCCATACCTTTTGGAACTGAGATCTGCTTTACTATTTAAGGCTCAGAACTTAAAGCTCCGCAGCACACAACAATTACACATCACACAGTTTATGGCCGCTGCTAGAACTGTTTATTCTATTTTGTGGCTAAGACTGAATAAACTTGGCAGAAAAGCATAAACTGTTTCAGCTTTACAGCGGGCAGAGTTATGCATTAGTGTCCCATTTGCATGAAATTATATTTTTATCTTTTATAAATCATGCAGTATTACAAATCAATAAGGGTAACTAAAGTAACACAATGGTTCCTGAGAACAATGTGCTTCACTGTCCCCACTAGACTAGAAGCTTTTAGAAAGTATTATTGGAATCCATTCTGCACAGTATGTATATATGCAAGGAAAAACTAAAACCAACAGATTCAGAAATCAATGCGCCATGACGAATACCTGTGGGTCTCCTTTCCAAACAGATCTTTTAATAGAAAAATGGGCACAAGCTAAGTAAGGAAAAGTGAGAAAATAGAGAAAACTGAAGTTTCCATTGGCACAAATTCATTGAAACTGTTGTTAGCGTGGTGCTTGAGTGCTTTTAACTCTGTAAAATCCCAAGTTGAATTTCAGTCAAATGAAAGCATTTCATAATTAGATGTTAGTTTGCTCCAAAAATAATGCCTCCTATTTATTTCCCTGGAAACTATAACAGATACAAATAACACAATAACATTATTTAATTAAGCATATTTTCAGTTACAAAACACTACTTTCCAACACAGTCACCACCACCATTAGCTACACAGTTTTGCCAGCAGTGACCAAGAACCTGCATGCTGCACTCATAACAATCCTCACCAGGGGAGGCAACAGACTGTCACTGTCAGCACTGCTGAAACACACCACCACCACCTCACTGTGCTCACATCCACTGTTTGGCGTCCATAAACATTCAGCATCGATTAACGTCAATGGGTACCTTCCCTGCAGGAAGAATTTAGTGACACATTTCCATGTCAGACTTCCATTTGTCAGACTGCCCCTCTGCTGCCATCTGTCACAAAGGAACAAAATGTAATGGGATATTGGTGGGAAGGTTCAATCTCTACTGCCATACTACCAACATCCACATCTGATGTCATGGACCAACATAAGTAGAAGGCATTGCTTTCAGAGCAGCCCTTGTATTACATTCAAAAGCCATATTTTTCACCTTGTTTCCACATGTAAATGATATTGTGTGTAGCATATGATTCTTCTGAGGAAAAAAAGAACTCCGTTTGTTGAGAAACACTCAGACTTGCCATAGAGCACTACCACATACCCTTCAAACATAACAACAACACCCATACAAACATTCTGCCTTCATTCTGCACCACTTATAATGAAATAGCTCTCACCTCTTGTACAAACATCCATTAAAAGACTTCAAATGGCAAGAGGGTTAGTTGGCTCAACAAGAGTAAGGTGCAATAGCAGAAGAAAAAACAACCCGCTCCCTTATCCCTGACAACATGCAAACTGCTGGAGAATCTGACAATCTGCACCTTCAGGACTAGACAACATATAATCACCCAACCTGATCAACCTGAACAAAGCCCCCTGTTCTTTCAGCACTGTTCTCAGGGTAGTGGGAAAGCACAGAATTAAAACTAGAAAAAAAATTATTTAATGGATTGCCGACCAAAGATATTGAGGCAATTTGTTATATATATGTTAATAATGTGAAAAGCATTAGCTAATGGTAACAATGATAGTAGTATTTCTATTCACACTACAAGATTACTCACAGTACTGCAGATAATTGCCAAAAAAGCTCATTTAGTACAAGCTATTCACTAGCTGGAGTTTTGTATCCTAAACCTCCAGCCGTATGCCACTGCAAAAAGACAAAATTCTTAAAACATTATTATAATGAACAGCTATTCATATTTCAATATGGAATTATGTTTATCTTATTTGTGAGTATAGAAAAATATCTAATTTCCATGAGAATAAAAGAGTACTAAACATATCATATCTATATCAGCAGCCATTGATCTGAATCTCTTTAATGGTCACGCTAATTCAAGCCTCAAAACACAATATTCCCTTAACTACTAATTCTGCAAAGTAAATAGAGAATGAAGAAAAATGAAGTGATCATAATCTTTTTCACTCAAGAGAAGAAGTTTAATAACATCCCACTCCTTGCCTTTTGTGAATAAAAATAACAATCCTCTCTAGCTATAAGTAAAATATCCTAATTTCCTACCAGGCCTATAAGCAAATGGATAAAATAATGAGAAAGCAAAGCAGACACTTCTGTGGTGGGAAGATATAAGACAATCCACAACCTCATATAGTAGCAGTGCTGATAAATGACTATCGCACTGTAGTCCTTTGAGTAATTTTCTTTAGGATGACAAACTCCTTCCGCTGAATGTACAAAAAGGTAGTCTGTCCACTGAATGCAGATAAACTATTTAAAACGACAGTATAAGCTAAGTATAAACGTCTGTGAATACTGTTTGCAGGGGAGCTTTGTAAAGATTTGGAATTCTAGATTCAGCAAATGAAGTGACTGCAAATAATAGCAGCTTTTCTCATGCACAGTACATGCTTGTGTCTTTGAATTGGTAGCTTTGCCTTTGAGAATGCTGGGTCACAAGTGGTACAGCCAAGAACAACAAAAAATTGTTCAGGAAGGGAAGGAGGAAGAAATCAGAAATTACTAGGTAGAGATCATCTTATAAATGCAGGAGTAGATAGTGGGATGTACAGTCAAGAGGCGATGGGAAAAGCAGGTAAGAAATATACAGCAGCACTTAGGAAGGACCCATGGGATGGGTACACCACAAACACAGAGTGTGAGCAGGCCCTCCCCTGCCAGCTGAAGGGTGAACTTACAGCATTATGTAGTACTTTTTCCGCTTTCACTACATATTCATTTCCTGCCTAACATTGCAGAGAACAAGAAGTATACAAGCTCAAGATTTCTAATAATACAGAGCCCTCAGCTGCTTGTTTAATTTCACTTGAGTTTTGTGGCAGCCACCGTATGCACTTACCCTAAATCAAATGCTCCTGCTGTGCACAGTGCCAGTACTTACAAGATCAAAGCCTTACAATAGATGATGCAAGTTAGTAAACTTCTGAAATATTAAAATTAAAATGGGACATTTTTTACCAACCTCATAATCTCAAAAGCTAGATTTCTGTGTCTGATCTGTCTGCATCCACAATCCCCTCACATTCATGCACAGGGATGTATCAGGTCTTCTATTACATCATGCTTTATCAGTGTTACTATGGCAAAAACCTACTGGTAATACAGAGACACTGTATTCAGTGTTCAGGAAGATAAATGAATACTTCAGGGATTACTGTTATCTATCCCACTATAATTGAAGGCATGATTACACACACTGCCAGATACATTTCAGACAATATGTTCAGGACGTAATGCAGTAGCCATGACACCGGGTGCTTCCAGTGCCAGTATAAATAATCACCACAGCTTAACTTGAATTATTTTATGCTTTTCTGTAGTTTTGCTTTGCTTTATCCTGCTACAGGATAGGCTTATTTTAAATCAATTATGCCATTTCCAAACATGACACAACAGAACAATGCTGACAGAAAGGTAATAGCTCCAAGAACTCTGACACACAGGTACACCAAAAAGGGAGCAATCACTTTTGACAGTATTCTCTCAAAATCTCAGTAGGGAAAAAGGAGTTTCTAATGTTGCGACATGTTAAAATGAAGAAGTTAGCCGCGTTGCATGACAAAAATGGAATTTTTTACTTATATATAAGTCCATGAAACATACCTGAATTTTCTATTGAAGGACTTGAATAGTCTTTGATTAAAGTGTGAAAATCAATTCTAAGCATGAAGAAACACTCTTCACAGGAAAGAGAAACTAGACGTTTGGTCAGTAGCTTGATTTAGTAAAACAGCAGTAAAACAGTGGAACAGAAAGGAAGTGACAACTAATCTTTTAATCCTGTCTTCTTCTTCTACCCACTTGTGTATAGAATAAAGGAGGTTGACAATAAGCAATAAAAATGCATATGCTGCCCAGCAGGGTTTCCATTTTGTCCACTTATATGCACTATGGAATTGAGATTTTCTCATCTTTCAAACAAAGTTAGTGACCTCTTATTTGTTTCATTGAAGTTGAAGTTTTCTCCAGCCTAGCTCAGCTTCGGGATATGAGCAAACGGTAATGAAATTCTGAGTACAAAAAATAAAGAAAGATGGAAAGAAAGAACACAGAAGCCTCTCAAACATCAACCCACAAATGCAAAACCCCATGTATTGGCACCTGTGCTACCGAGCAGAGAAATTAGCTGGATAATCCCAAACTACATTTAAGACCAGAGAATCTGTGTAGATTCCATAACAGTGAAAATGTAGGCCAGATAATCTCTGAATACTGTTTAGAGTACTTAATACATACCTACATTATAGAAATAGCTGTGGTTACTCTGTTAAAAACAAGAAAGCCTTTGCAAAATACAGAAATGTGCCTCTCTTGCAGATTTTATCTTCAAATTATTACCATTATTACCTCCATCAAGGCTTATTTTTCATGAGCTGCTATCTCCACTCTTTTCTTTCTCCCTTACAGACTGCCCCATGCATGGATCATCATCTCTAATTTGGCAAATTCACAGTTGCTTGAATCCATGGAACATTAGTTCTTAATCCAGTACAAACATCACAACAAAGCAGTTGCAGTGTTGACCTTACCTTCCTTTCTGCAGTTTTGCAGATGGTTCATAGAACTAACCTGTAACTAACCTGTAACCAGTCAGCTTTCTCCAGAAGTATTTCCCACCACTTTCTAAAAAACAGCAACTGAACTTATTAGCAGCAGTTTGGAATTCATCTTTCATCAGCATGATGTTCCACAGCAAAACCTAATCACACACTTTTCCTCCTTACAAAATTTTTACTTCTTCACATTAACAATCACAGACTCAGTTAAGTTATTCTGTAAGGAATTTTGCTCTAAACATGCCGATCCAGTTCCCAGGAAAGGTCTTTTCCTTGAAACTTTCATTTTTTCCTCTCCTTTCTCTACTACAATTGTCACAGAAGTAGCAGCAGATTTTGGGGACAATTTATTACCTATGGAATTACTCATGCAAATACTTAACTTCCCCCAGCAAAACAGGAATAGAAAAATATCTGCAGTTAGAAATGTTTCTTTTTAAATGAGCAAAGCATAAATATTTTCTGAAGACTTAAATGTGATCTGAAAGAGATGGCTAAAAGAGGAGTTAGGTCTGAAAATAATAGATACGTTAAAATGATACCTACTCAAATGAAACTGCTGCATGGACTGCACACTATTTGACAAAAAGTCATTTCTGCTGCATGTTACTCTGCAGACCCACATGGCCAACATTTTGCAAACAGGACTTTTGTTTATTTATGCACGAAATAATAAGAACTGCTACAAAACCTGCATGCTATCATTCTGAACGTAATGAGCTTGTATAAACAATTGTTTCTGCAAGAACCAGATGAAGAGAATGAGTTTACCTAAGAGTTAAGTTACAGCAAATGAGGATACAGTGTCAAACCTGTGCAGATGTCAGGAAGATTATAACTGTGGACAGAGAGGCATTTAGAACACACTCCCTCACCTCATATCATAGATAAGGTAAATAGGAGCACATTAGCTTATATTACGGGAAGATTTTGCTCACAGTAGGAGCTCAGTATTTAATTTACAAAGAAGATAGAATTTTTTTATATAGATGTTTCCAGATACTTCTAACTATGGCATAGATAGAACAATTGCCACTGTTTTACTAAAATGATTTACCCCAATTCATTATATTACACCAGCATTTGTTTTATTAACACGCGATAGAAATAACCTGAAGTAATAATAGAGCTTGATAAATGATTGTATAATTTCCGAGTTTGCTTTCCACAAATCTCACAGTATCTTTTTTAAATCCACACAGAAGTACGTCACAACACGACACTAACAAAAAACAGAATAAAAAGACTGGGTCAGATCCTCAGCTAAACCTAGGTCACAGCAGTTAAACACACTACAGTCAAGTTAACATAATTCATATTAGCTATAGATCTGCCTCAGAACTGTTGAGCTCGTGGGATATTTTATTTCTCTGACAACATTTTTCATTTCCATTTCAGTTCACCTTAATAAACTGCTCTCTGTTCATGATTTTATTCTCCAGTCAAGATCTATGAATCATCAATGATTTGGGTCATTCCATCATCAGAGACCTCAAATTACCCTCGTGTGGTGGGAGTCAGGCATATAACACCTATTGACATCTTTAAGAATCCCATCCTGATGCTGAAGAGCACTTTAAAGCAGTCTGGAATGATTTAGCCCTGTCTGATTTAAACTGTTGTTTGGACCAATGCCTTGAGTAAAGGACTGTATTTGTAGCACAGTTGAAAGAACATATATATTCTAAACTCTCAAAAATATCCAGAAACCTTTGCAGTAGACAATCCAAGAATTTAAACTATGTGTATCTATCACCAAAATGTTATTGGCTTAATTGATCTTATTTGGCATGAGGAAACAGCTTGCATCTATCTATAACTAGAACTATTCAAAAGCAGAAGTCCAGGGACAGGACATTAGTTATATGCCCAGGCTTCTTACTTCCTCTTTAAATATCTCCAAATATATAAACAATCAGCTAGAAGAAAGAAAGTTCTTTGATACAGTGGCACAGAGGAAATGCATTCAGAAGAAGGAAAAGGAAGGCAAGTCACTATGAAAAGAAAATTTCAAAAGAAATAAAAAATGCTTGGTTTATGCTTTGAAATATGTAACAACTTGTGAGACTTATAAGGCTGCAATAACAAGAGTAAAATAATTCATAATTTAGAAGATTTTCCCAAAGAAATATTTAAAATTGTTAAAAAGTAACAATACATAGTTTCAAAATCCTCATATGCCTTGAAAAACAGATTTGAACAAAATGTTCCATGATCATAATGTTTAGGGCAGTTGCTCGGTTATAGATTTCTATCAGGAAAAAAGTTTACAAAAATTTGTTACCTAGTTTTAAAGCTGTCTATAACAGCCTCTCATGCTAATTAAATCACTCACTATTTAATTACCTTAATGGGTTTATACATATTCCTGTGTGGTTGGTATATACCCATACAAAAAGAACATTACAAAATATACAACAAATCTCACGTTAAAATCATTCAGCACTCCTGAAAAGGGAGCATCAAGCAGGCTTGTGCATACAACTGTAATTCCAACAGCTTCTGAGCACGTGCACATTTTTCTGTCCTTTCCTAACTCTTTCCTGCATCCCAGCCTACTCCTCTTGCACTTTGCTGCTTTCTCTCCATACCTGGCCTAGAACGAGCAGATGTGTTCTTCAGAGCACAGGGGGGAAAAAAAAGCCCTCCTTCTGCTGCCAGGGTTCAGGTATTCTCACAAAGACAGAGACAGCATCTGCCCTCATAGCCCAGGACTGCCATTCAGGAGGCACCCTGCAGACCCAGGTAGCATCGACCTCTACTTTGCTTTCCAAAAAGAGTAAAATTTCACAAATGCTGCTCCTCAGGCCAGATTTTCCACAGAAAATCTGCATCACTGATCCAAAACACCAACGCTGTCCTCCCCAAAAAATGTTGCTTCCTGAATTTGCACAATTTTTCAGCATCAGGATCATAATTTCTTGTTAAACACAAGCATTTCTCTCTTTATCCTTATTCTCATGATAAGAAGTACAGCTGAAAGCACTGAAGAGAAATTTTCAAAGCAAACCATTGAATTTTGGGACAGTCATCAGCAAGAGTCAAGTATTTTCTAATGCAAAGATTCAGGCAAGCCTCACTACAAGGAACTAAACTTCACAATCCCTGTGGGTCCCTCTGAACTTGATATTCTGATTCTGTTCTGTGACTAGCACTGTCTAAAGGACACATCAGTAGAAAGCCATTGCAAACATCACTTCCTGTGGGCTGCAGTGTTAAAATGCAAACCAGACTGAAGGTTTTGGTGGGTGAGACCTATACCAAATTTCACCTAAGCTAAAAAAAGAACTAGGATTTATCTAGGTCACATCCTAAGTCTTTCTTTCTCAAATGTCCAACATTCATCAACTTCCCATTTTTATGATATGTGATGTGTCCTGAGCACTTGTCTGGGGACCTACAGAACCAACTTCTGACACTTTCCTCCTATCTCCTCCTACCTGATGACACTTAAAAAATACAGCTTAGCTTCTGTAGTACAAAATGAAATAAAGGCAAACATAACTCTACATGTTCACACACAGCCTGGACAGTATGTTTCACAGAACACTACCCAGAAAAAACAAACAAAAATAACAAAGTTCAAGATGCAGTGAGGATGGTCTTAATAACCCTGGATCTTATTTGTAGACCACGCTGTTCACACCTAGAATGGGGCACAATTCTTGATCCTGATGATTAGCTGCCTAGACAAAGATTTTATTACACTTACATGTTTCGCAGGCTGCCAGGTTTTAGTTTCCACACTGCCACTCCGATCTATATTTTATGGCGCTTTTTTTTCCTGTGTGGTGTCATTAATCTGCTCCCTGGCTGCGCAGAATAATATCCCACAAGAGCAGACTGCTTTTTGAATATTTTATTATCTCTCATTGTATTTCCAAGCTAATATATATTTACAAATTCAACCTCCTACAGGCAGAATGATATTGCCTCCTCTGTTTGAGAGCCATAGCATAGATATCAAATCTAAATAGAAAAATCTATCTACTGTCATTTGTATTGAAAGACAGAGCCAATCACATATCATGCTGTGCAAGAGAAGAGAAAAAAGATTTGCATATTGCAGCAGACAACAGAAGGGGAGGAAGGCACACAAAGGGGTTACGTTCCTGTTGGAAGACATCTTTTAATTCTGCTGAAGGACAGCTCTCTTTTCAGCATGCCCCTCTCACATCTGAACAGATCATACACAAGGGGAAGTACGCTGAAGGGCTTGGAGGTATATTTATACTTCACAGTCCTCACTCCTTTCAAAGATTTTCCTCCAGTTGCCTTTATTGGCACAGAGATCATTTCTTTCTTAACTTTTACTTGTAGCACTTCAGCAGCAAGGAGAGTGAGGATTCCTTCACCCATCCAGCTAAGTGCCAGCCCTTAGCACTCAGCTCCCAATGCAGGAAAAGTAAGATCACAGAATGAGGACAATTCATCTCTAGTTCCTGAACGAGGCAAAGTTGAATTTCACTTGTCTCCAGATAGAACACACAGGAACGTCCTCTGGTTGTCAACTAGTCAAAATGAGTAAAGATCTATGATTCTGTGAAATATGAAATACAAAAATACTCTGAAAATACTATAGACATTATGAAGAGCATTTGCAAAATACTCTTCCTCTCTGAAGAGCTTTGCTGCCATTCTTAAGTCCAACAGCAGTAATTGGGTCAGAGTGACCCAAGACTTATCTAGACAACAACTGTAGATTTTTTCCCTTAGAAATTATAGGCTTTTGAATCATCTTATGGTGGACCAAACTCCTGCTTTCTTTTTACCAACTTCCTAGTCTGTAACTTCTGAGCTTAGAGAATGTGATTTTACAGTATTAAGATTTTCATGTGGAAAAACAAGATCATCCCTTTAAATTCACTTCAGTTTATCCTTTTTTAAAGATAGAGAACCAATATATTAATGCATATGACTTGTCAAATATCACCCAAGAGCATCATAGTAGAGGTAGGAACTAATTCTCCAAATCCCAGAAGTCTTCAACCATTCTATCATAATTAAGACAGACACTGCATGCCTCTTAGGTGGATTAGAAAGAGTCAAGGTATGATGTCATTAATGATTAAAAATGACATAGCAATGTCTTGCTTCCCTCATCAGGAAAACTCATACACACAGTCATACAAGGTACCTATCTAGACACAGGTGCAAATACAAGGAGAACACGTTCTTCCCAATAAGCAAAGCGTCTTGGGACACTTTCTGGAAAATAAAAGCACGCACATTGATAAGAATGTAGGGACATTTGAGCAATGACAGTTTGAGTCATAAGCGTTTATTTCAGCTAGGTGAAACATGGAAAAGGTCATAAATGGAGTCCAAAAGCAAATAGCAGCTGCTGCAGCTTAGAAAAATATTCTTTGGATGAAAGTACCTGAGCCAGCATTCAAATGAAGCTGTCATCTTCGATTAAGTAACAAGTGTTTTACTTCTTTCTCTTTTCAGATAAAGGAACTACTTCACTTCCTTGATGAGTTCATATAAAGCTATATGAAAGAAGAAAAGAACTTATTTTCCTCAGAGTATGAAAAAGACTGTGAAAAAGACTAGCTTAGGAACCTTAAAGGACCTAAGAATGAAATGTAGTTAGGTCAATTCACAGCTACAGGTAGCCTTAACAATTTTAATATATTAATTGGTTTTAATGCCAAAAGTATTGCAAAACTTTTCTGACATATCCTCAGCACACAGGCTAACGTTGTTATTTAATGAGTAACAAAACCTTTACATTTAATTCTCCTCTCTACCAAAATATTTGACTCAATTATGTTCATACATTGACATTCAATTTTGAAGAGCTTCGTTTTCTATTTTTTGATGTAATAAAATACACAGTATATATTCATCTAGATGATTAATTTTATGTGCAAGAAAAATATTAATTTAATCAATATTTTTGGAACCATCAAAAACATAAGTATAAAAATCATAATGAATTATTTTAAATTTTTTGTGTTTGCAGAACTCACATTGCAGTTCTGATATATTCATTTAGAAAAATCCACACACCCACAAGAAATGAAAGATGTGCCCTTTTTAGGCAATACAAATCCTCTATTTTATTCTCAGTACACTACGGCTTATTTTAGGATTTAATAAAAAGTAGCACACATAACATTAGTTCAGTGACACTAAATAAGAATTAAGCAAGAAATGCATATCCAAAAGGATGAGAACAAAATTCTGCACTTGTGCTTCGCCCACACAAGCTAGTCTTGCTCCTTTACTGAATACATACAGTATCTTAAATGGCCTGTCCATCCAATGCAAGATGAGTATGATTAATGGCTAATTGCTCTTTCTTGTTTGCTATCCCTTGCATGCTATGATATCAGAGTTCCACAAGGGCAACTGTAGTGGGCTGGCCAAAAAGCCTGGAGGGGAAAATTAAATCCCCTTCTTAAGTAGCAGACTAGCAGTCTCCTCCAACAAAGGCTTTCCTTCCCTTGGTGGTAATGTGGTTCATTTTCCTATAAAGAAGAAGTCTGGTATTTCAATGCGTAAAGACAGCCATTACTGTGACATTTAACAAGCCTGAAACCTCTGGCTTTCTTGCTAACCTAGATCTGCCTTAAGGCTATCAGAGACAAAAGAGGCCTTCTCCTCCAGCAAGCATCAAAGACCTAATAAAAAGCCAAGAACGAGTAGGCAGTCAGCTTCTGTGTCAGAAATGCAAAATAAAAATATAATATATGCAAATTTGAGGCATGCAAAAAAATCATGGAACATTGCTTGTGTGTACAGTTGTACTCATAAAACCTGTAATGCACTTTTTTGAATTATTCAGCACGAAGAGGCTGAAAAGCAGCAAAGAAGCTTATTTTGTTTGCTTTGCTTCATAGACTATTAGGTGGACAAAAAGAAAAAGGAATTTAGTTACGCTTGCTTATCTCCTAACCTTATAAACTTGGGATTAACAGATCAAAGGAGGATTTGGTTCACTTGATAGAAAATGGAGCTCTTTTATAGCTGTTTGGTCTCCCTGTCCCTCATGATCAAATGAGCTTAAGCAATTGATAAAATAAATGGGGTTTTGAAATCATGTGTTTTAGTATATACATGTAATATTTGTTGCATTGCATTGTACATTGGTATGCAAAATTAAATAACAAGTAAAAGAGGATTAAACATTATACATCAGATTTCTCATTTTATTTTCCATTCTTCACATGGCCTAACAGTGGAAGCCAAGGCACAGATACGAGGTACTGCACTAATATAATCTAATTCACCTCATGGTTTTACGAGCCATGTGGGCATCCCATATGCTACATGTATGAAATATTTCTGATGCTTCGTTTGCTGATCTTACTGTCAGCCTGAAAATGAACCCATATCCTATCTGCACCTTGTGGTGTACAGAGCTGGGACATGGAGAAGGAAACCCCTCATGGCTCGTAGTGCCAGGAACACTTTGCTCTGTGCAGCACTGACATTACTGCCAGCTCAGTACAGATGGCATGCTGCTGCCTGTTTTCTTTCGACATTTAAAAGGCAATTGTAATACACCAGAAAGTGACCTTGTGATGGCAAAGACGCTGTTACTGCTCTTTTATTGTTCCACCAGCATCTCTCTTATTTTCCACTTGACTGGAGATGACTGTATTTCTGTCAAGATCTGGATGACTCGGAAACAATTTTGTCTTCTAGAGGACTGTACATATTCATTGTGAATCAACATTAATTTACACAAGCCTTTGAAAGCTGAGGAGAATCTTCTTAGCTGTGAATTACCAGAAGACATATCATTTCATTAAAGAAATTATCATCCCATCCACATGTAAAATTCTTTTTCAGTGTGAACTATGTAATTTCCAGCTACAAAGTGTCTTCTTTCCAATGAAAACTAATTAAGTAACTTACCTTTCTTCATTTTCAGTAAGGGCCACTCTCATCATGGAAATGCATGCTTTGACCACAACTTCAGCTCAAAGTTAAGCTCTGTTACTATAACTTGGCTTATTGGATATTTGAATGCAAACTGTGCAAACTACCTCCTTGGCTTGGTTAGCTGGTGTAATAGCTTGTGGGACTTTCCTACTGCAAATCGTAGATCATTAACAAGAGTAAAATTATATAAAATTTGGAATTCCAACATATTGTTTATTCCTCAGGACCTCAATATCATTTACTATTTTTGTTTAGAAACATTGTAGCCAAGACAGAATCATTCCAAAACCAGCATAGGAAGATGTTTCAAGAGCTTTTTTAAGACGAAATTTATTTCTGCATAAAGTTTCTTAAAGAGATTCACCAGACATTTAATAACATAAAAGTGAAAGGAAGAAGATGAAACTGGCTCATTTGGAGTTATCAGTAAAATACCAAGAGATGAAGCAGAAATTCTGTGACTCACAACTAGTGGCTCCCTACCAGAGCTGAGTTAGTTACTGACTTCAATTGAGTTTTAACCCAGGTTTATCCCAAGTAACATCTAAATCAGTGCTGAGGAGCGAATGGTCACAGTGCTGTAACTGGCCCAGAAACAGCAAAGTGAAATCAGGGTGGTGTGATGTTACTACTGGTCATATCTGTCACCTCAGCATCTCAGACATTGAGACAGCAGTATGTGTGCATATATGTACAATGCACTATTTAATGTAACATTTTATATATGCAATACACATTACTTGCACATAAATGCAAGTTATGCCCACTTTTTTCCAACTTAGCTCAAGTCTCAAAACCAAGAGGAAAATTTTTAAACTTTTTCAGTACAAATCTACCAGCTCTAGCTGATCAAAAAAATCTGTGGATCTGAGGTAATATCTATCAGATTTATTTTTTCTGCAGTGGACTTTAATCTGCACCCATTAGACTTAATGTTTAAGCAACATAATTTTGCAGTGTGTGTTTGCTGGCACCATTCACTTGAGATCAAAGGAGAAAAATAAAGGAAAAAAAAAAAAAAGAGGGAAGCTTAGCAGTATATGGGAAAAAGCTGAATTTTCTATGTAAATATGAGAACCAAAAAACCAAGAACACATTCCATAGCTATAGAAGTATCTCAAATTTATGTCGTACAACATTTTTCAGAAACCGTACATTCCTTATCCATTTAGGTGTAACATTACAAAGGCCAAATAAACAATATGCATTGGCTACAGATTGCCAAATAACAGAATATAATTTGTTTTTGTTGGAAATATAACAAAAAGCAGCCAAGCAATACAGTGTTCCCTGGCTACACCATAGACCTATGTACTATTTCAGTAAATGGATTAAATAGTCACTGAGGAAGAAAGCACTATATTTGTGAACCACATTGCAAAGGTAAATGTTAACTCTTCCATATTTGTTTGGTACAAGAAAACATATGAAGTGTATTACAAAAAGTATCTTCAGGATATCTGATCTTAAACACTCCAAAAACACCTGGATTTGAAATCTAAGACAATTGTATTTCAGTGACATTATTTGGCAGTAATAAAATAACAGAGGACCAGATTTCACTTTCTGATTGGCTCTAAACAAACAACAGATAAGGGTACATAGTTTATGTAGCACATCAGAACACCAAAGATGTTCTTACTCCCCACAACATGGCTCTTTTCATGTTGTAGACTTCAGCTTATTAGTGTATATATACAAAAACACTGTAAGGAACAGATGCTGAACAAGTTGAAGAAATGTGGACCCATGACTGCACTACACCTTGTCTTTCTCATAATCCCATGCTGTAGCAGTGCTATTCAAATATACTAGGGAGGCAATGTTTATGAGGAGAGGCAATATGTTACTAACCTTCAGTGGCGTGAGAAGAGGAAAAATATCTTAGGGACAGAACCTTTTGTAAAGCGTGCCTAAGTGGGTGAGAAAGATAAATACTCAAGACCACTTGTACTGTGAGTTGTCACAGTTTATGTTTACATAAATAGGAAAGCAGCAAAAACAAAAGCCAGTCACTGCTTGTGTTAGCAACCTTGGAAGTTACCAATCCTTTTTAATTATTTAAACTTCAATCAGAACTATTGTTCTTTGGGTGCTATGCAGAAAGCTAGTTCCAACCTTACTTTAAGACAATGCACCTTTATGTATGCTGTCAGATGTGGCATTACAGGTGCATGGTGCTGGTTTCATTAAGAGAAAAATCTCACCAGCAATGCTGCTTTTTACTTGTTCTTATTGGAAACAAGAACATGCCATATCTTTTCAGGTAGCATTAAAGGAAATTCATTATTTACCTCCATATTGTTCTGTGATGTTGCCTATACAGTAATTCACTTAACACATACCACTGTCACCATTCAGCCCTCCCAAATTTAATTTAGGAGGCCACGTACAGAACCTCACTGCCATTGCCAGGGAGTACCAGCGCTCTTTCCTCTCCACCACAGAGCCCACTTAAACACACAGTTACACTATGCAGTTATTTTTTGGTGTAGTACTCACTACACCAGGTTGGTTCTCTAAACATGATGGCTGTGTACCAGGAAGCATGCAGTATTAATATGCAACTAAACAGTATGATAAAGAGTTTGACATATTTGTTAACACAATGATTATGCAACAACTAATTTTTTTTATAGCACAACTTACAACATTTCACTACAGTGAAAGAGCTGCAAACTTGTTGTGAAATACAACAGGCACATACATGGAATAAATGATATTTATTTCCCTAATATCTCGTTTTCAGTGAAAAATGGTTGCCAAGAACAGACATTCACTACGCATTTTATAACTTACAGTTACAGTTCTTAGAAGTATTAGTTGCTTTCTTTGGCAATGCAATAAAATACACCTCCAACATTCAGGTAACTGGATATGGTACTAGCAAAGCAATTTGCTGAATACAGACTTTTGTGCTCAAAATGTTACAGAGCTTCACTTTTAGCTATACTATGTATCTGTGATAAAGTCATTAGAGAAAGGGAGCACATACACAAGAGTAAATAAAACAGAAAGGGCGGTTTTATTTTTAACTTCCTATGTAGAAAGACCTCCACATTCAAGAATTTCAATTAAATAAATCATTTTCATTAAGAAAAACATATCACTTGAATAAAAATTCCTTATGAGGACTCCTCTATGAACTCCTACAGGAAAGACTGAATATAATTCCTTTGTGAATAGTTTTACCTGCTTACGAAGGCAGGAAACAATAACAGGAAGGAAAATTGAGCAAGACCACTTTACTGCTTGTTACTAAAATGTTGTGTAAAAGGATCACAAGACTAAGGGGATCTTGAGAATTAACTTATTTGAATGGGTTCTCATAAAACGCCATGGTAGAAAGGACACGTGCAGGTGGAGCCTGCTTGTTCTCTTCCTCCACAGAATTTAGACTTTGCCAGGTCTCCACCAGATAAGACGACTGATTTCATCTATTTTTAGCTTAAGATCTTCAGTTTCCTCACTGCAGACTGGAGAAGTACACTGCTGTGGTAGCAGAGCTGTCTGGATTTTCTCTTGTTCTCTTTGAATAAGCTCGGTCTTTCCATAAAGGTTCACAATTTTCTGAATTATTCACCCAAAAGCTATTGACAAAGGGGTCAAAATGAAATGTTTTCTACCCTCCAAAGAGAAACATCAAGATGGTAAGCTACATGTGCACAAGCACAGCTAAATATGCAATTGCCATTTCCTGAAAAGGGTAAGAGAAAAGTTACAGGCAGCATACAAGTCCAGTTGCAGATGTTGGTACTAAGAGGTGCTCCTTTTGTGACAGCTAAGATGTTGGCAGCAATATTGCCAGAAAAATCTGGAAAGGCAGCAAAGTTGAAAAAGTGTACAACAGGCAAAAGAATTCAGGAACAGTGTTTGCAACTGGAGGGCCTTTCTGTACTGCTGATTACTAACTTCCCTGTAATAGCTTTGCCTATGATCACATTTAAGTTCCTCCTACAAAGTCTGCTCTGTTTCTACAAAGTGATCTTTATCCACAGCAAGGACCAAACTTCCTGATGGCTACAGCTGTGCTGCTGAACCAACAAACACTAAATGAAAGGGATGGAGCTCCAGACCTGAGCTGCTGTAGGAAGATTGTGATCAAAAGCTAATTATCAAAGATTACTGTGAAGTCTAGGTTTTGCTTAGATCTATTGATTATTTTCAAGTGAATGCAAGATTTAAAAAAGGTACAGACAAGAACTATAGAAAATGAGAAGCCAAGAAGCCATTTAGTTTTGTTAAGATGTCTGAACTTTAAAAAAAAATCTACAGAATTTGGAGAAAATATATTTATGCTTTTCTACAAGTACTTTAAAACAGAAGCTCATAGACAAATCTTTAGGCTTGCTGCTGTGAAAAATGGATGGATTTCCAATTCACCACATATTGGCTCAACAGACTCAACTGAGAAATTGGAGGGAGTGGTTGTCAAGTAGCAATGGCAAAGAAGTTTTATGCATCTACATACTTCTGAGCACTGTCATTGCATGAGGGGCCAATCAGTTCATGCCTGAGCACCCAATCAATTTAAGCGTGAATTGCCAATTTGTATATACACAGATACCCAGCGTGCACATGAATGCCCAATTAGCTCACACATGAGTTCTTAGTTGGGCATAATCTGCAGGGTCTGAGTCAGCTGAGGCTGGCTGCACTGGTGAGATGCTAGAGAAGTCCATGCATTGATCATAATGGATTTAGTGAGCTCTGAAGCCCAGTATAAATAACTCAACATGCCCAAATCACAGGCTTCTGAAGAAGCTGCTGCCTCTGCTCAGACATCTAAGGAAGAATGGCAACTGTGAGGAGAGGGCACACATGAAGAGACATGAAGACAAAAGGGGATGGTTGAGGAAATGGATGGAAGAGACTGCTGAGGGGACGTGGCTGAAGATGTGCTCCTGGGAGGAGGTACAACATAAGTTTTAAGACATACAGTATGGATGAGTGTTATGGTTCCCAAAAGACAAGAAACGTAGTATGTTTTAATGAGGTTGTCACCTCACGAATTGCAAATGTTGATAAACAGTGCAAAAGCAGATGGTGTATTCAATCCCATAACTTTGATAAAAAAGTTACTGCTCCTCTGAGTTTTCAGTAGCCTCCACGATTACCATCTACCATCTCATTATAGAAGTAGTTTTTCGTATTTTATTCATTAGAGGACTTCTAATAGCTACAGTTACCTCAGTCATTCAATCCTCCATCATTAAGCTTCAGAACTTAATGAGAAATTATAACCTGTAACAACTAGGGGAAGGAAGAAAAATTTTTATTTGAATTGATAGCATCTACAGATAATCAACTGAATCCCTGGAAGTTGTACCACATGTACAGTGCTGAACTAGACTGAAGAATGGCCCAGAACACTGGTGATTCACAAGGGACAGTACTTTACTTTGAAAATGGCTTTACAATCTTTACTGAGAAGGTGGAGCAGCAAATGGATTAATAAAAAAAGTACAAAGAACGAACTCCTGAACCAGAGCATCCTGAAACCAAGAATTTAGGACTAGAGGCAAATCTTCTGAGAGATGAGCTGCTATATGGATAGCAAGAGTTAATATGGACTAGCTCTTAATCAAGAAATAAATGTTTCAGGGTCCTTCAGAGAGCCTGAAATAGTTCCATTCTAGGGCTCAGAGCAGATATACAGAAATTACAGTTCACAACTGCTGCTTATCTTTCTGAGCATGTATAGATTTGCTATTTGCTATTATACATTGTGAGAACTATGAGACTGAAAGTTCCAGTGAAAAAGATATCTCTTAAGCCTTCACTTCAGATAGCATGTACATTCTTAGTATGACCATCAGGAAAACATGTAAGCACTGCCAGGGATTTCCTGGACTCTAATATTCATCTGTAGATCTAGGTTATCAAAGTTCCAAAGAATTTTTGCTAGTTATTTATGTTTGAAAACATCAAGCAGGCAATTGAAAAGCTGATAGCATTTTTACTAGTGAAAAGAAAGCCCCCCCATTAATGTTAGCATATTAAAGAGCTCAGGGGTGTTTTACAGTAAATAAAGATGCTTTTGCTGGACAGTTGGCCATGAAAGATGCTTTTCCCAAGCAATCCTGGGAAAAACAAAGAAAAGCAATATCTTGCCTTTAAGAAAAGGTAAGATTCAAGTAGATATATTCTATGCCCATACCCAGAAGAAAGGTTATAATATTGTCTAATCAACAACAACAACAAAAAAAACAGCTTTACAGCTAATAAAACAGTACAAAATATGTCCAAATTAAACATTGATTCTTACTTGTGGACGTAAGATCCTCTCTTCATCTTCACTGATAAGCTTAGTGTTAAAGAGATAAGATCCTAAGCACTTGTAAGACTCAGTAAGAATAACATATCAATAGATAATGTTTAAGTTCAAGCTGGATACCTTCAACAGCCTTTTATTTTCCCTGAAAAAAGTGAAATTCTGTCTTGAATGCAGGAATTCTTTCTGTGCTCCACACAGATTTCTAGTCTCAATCTACCTATGCAGCTGTTAGCTATTCATTACAGAAAAAGTATTTATGAGCAATGTTATTGATACATCACACACTCACAAGCTAGATCAATAGGTAAGGAACAGTTTCAGATTTATAATCCATCCTTTTTTCCTATTATCTTCTTCACATAGTGTGAGAACTTTTTAACTACCTAAACTGATATTATGGAAGGAAACAAATTGAAACTGATAAATATGTAAATACAGATTGAATTTTTGAAGGTTTCACATTCTTAACAAGGAGCATCATTATAAGCGTGCTTTTCTCTGACACAGAAACCCACCAGGATATTTTGTCTAATATTTACATTTGAGGACTACAAGAACATCACCACGAAAAAAGCTATCAAGCACTAAAAACCAGTAAGGAAATATCAAACTATGATGTTATTGTTTACAAAAGCAAAGTTAATCAATATGCACAACTCACAGGTGTATGCACCTCCTCAACAAGCAATTTATAAAGGAAAAATCTGCAAGAAGAAAAATACAATGGCTATTTTTATTACCATAAAATCATTAAGGTTGGAAAATACCACTAAGGTCATCCAATCCAACCATCAACCCATAACCACCATCCCTACTAAACTATGTCCCTCGGTGCAATATCTACCCTTTTCCTGAAAACTTTCAGCAATTCCACAGCCTCCTCCAATACCTAACCATCCCTTCTGAAAGAAATGTTTTCTAATGCCCAACCTGAACCTCCCTGACACGTTAAAACCATTACCTCCTGTCCTATCACTAGGTATCTGGAAAAAGAGGCCAAGCCCCAAAACGTCATATATGAGCATCATATGTAATTTCTGTGATAAATGCTCCTTCAGTGACAGTTAAGCATGTTCAAATTTATGTCACTTGGGCTGAAAATTATCCCCAAAATAACTTCTGAGGCAGGAGAAAGTAAATTCACTTTTAGAAAGTGACCAAAATGCACAACCGATGATGCTAAAAGTCAAATATTTTCTTTATGGGGTCTCAACAAACACTTTGCTCCTTATTACTTTTTCCTATTTTTTCTTTACCTTTAACCAGTCTAAAAATAAAATTAAAACCATTAATAAATATACCCACTGAAAAGATCAAGTTATGCATCTGAACAGTACATACAGCAAATGAACTCATGTATTACTTATGTTACTGAAGATGGCGTGCCAATAGTTGACCACAAGTACAGTCCTTTTCAAAGCACATTAAGCTTCCAAACAGATTCCCATCAGGTTATCATAAGAATCTTAGCAAACTCTTTCCACTTAGCATCAGTTTCAAAAGAATTCCACATGAATTAGTAGCTAACTATCTTCACTCCCTCCTCTGCTCACTAGTTGTCTATTTACATCCTTAAATACATCAAAGCATTTGAAAATGCAGCCATTGTTATATCTGTGAATAGGTTTTTTCCTTTCATTGTCTCCTTCCTTTTCTTCAATACAACAGAAATAAGTGACTCCAACATTCCAATAACTATTCAGATAAAGATGATTTAATACTGTATTAAGTATGCAACATCAAGCTTGGATCTATTGTTTTAACTCCATTGGCTTCCAATAACTCTACAGATATAAAACTAGTTTCTTTATAACTACGCACCTTCAGTGACTTTCATTTTTCGGCTACCCAGTCATTCCACATATGTTGCTATAACATGATGGAAAGCACAGCAATACAAGAGTAGAAGCAAAATCCTAGGCTACAAAAAGTGAGAAGATACACAAATGCAACAGCCAAGAACACAGAAACAAAGGAAAAAAAAAAAAAACCCCTACTTACCCTTAGAATGCCTCAGGTACACAGGACTCTCCAACAAAAAAGCCCCACCTCCACTGCCAACCCTTAAATGAGGTCTAGGAAGGAGTGGATCCTGGCTCCACCCCTCCCAGTCACTCAGGAACATTGCATGCACCTGAGCTCACCTGGTTTGGCCCTGCCTTCCCACCAGGGGCCTCAATCACTGCTTCAGGCCACAACTTAGCACTTGTGCTACACCATGACAGATGGGTGTTGGAGGGGCTTGCTTACTACTATTGTGATGCTTCATTCTCACAGCTGAAAATAACGCCTGGGATGTTTGAAACTAACCTAAGCTGAAGACTACCAAAGGCAGTTCTAAATATTACTAGAATGTAAGCATTTAAGTCCTCTTGTTTTTTTGGATTTTTGCCTCTTCTCCCACATAGCTGCAACAGCATGAGAGAAAACTGCCTCAAGTTGTGATAAAAGGTTGAGATTGGATTCTGGGAAGAATTTCTTCTGAGAGTCATCAGGCATAGGAAAGGGCTCAGTGAGAGTGGAGGATTCACCATCCCTGGAGGTGTTCAAGAAACATTTAGATGTAGTACTCAGGGACGTGATTTTACAAGCAAATAGTCATTGCAGGTGAATGGTGGGACTAGATGATTTTGGAGGTTTTTCCAACTTGGGTGATTCTATGATTCTAAATAGAAGAGTATTTGACAAGAATTGAGCTGTCTAACTTCACTGAAAAAATACAGGACTTCAATTCTGCTATTGTATAAATATGTTTGATGTACAGGTTTATTTTACATCATTTTCTATCTTCAAGCATATATGTAGTACATTCATTTAAATCAGAAAATAAAAACCTTTAAATAAAATCTTTGTATATCACTTATACAATACGTACACACCAGGCTAAGAAGAAAGTAAATGATTTTTTTTTTTAAATATGGCTTAGAAAATTTTGGAGATCACCCACAACCATGTTGCTTGTACAATAGGTAAGACTTTTACAACTTACTTACTTATTTCTTAAACGCATTTCAAATCACTGCATCTGGATACATGCTCATTCATAGAAAGCAACAGCTATCACCCTCTGCCAGCGATGTGATATTCTGAAATCTTTTAAGCCACTCAACAGCCTGGGTGCTCCTCCCCACACTTTCAGTGGTTGATCTTTGATTGTTGCTGCTGGAAATGGTATTGTCTCCCAGTGCATATAATTAGAAAATAAATTCAATTGCTGATACCGAAAAAATTGTCAAAGATTTATATAAGGAACCTCTCAAAGCAAATGGTAAATTAGCCTGTGAATTATGCTTAATATAGTAAAATGATCAAAGTCACACACATTCGGAAAAGCACAGGGAACCAGAAAATGTACCAGACCTTACAAATATAAGGAATTATCAAAGACCTCCCAAATGAATTAAGTTAATTCAAGCCTCTTGTTCACAATTAGACCGTTATCATGAAATCAGCCATTTGGTTCACTACTATCACATCCATGCAGAAAAAGTAGCACACTCTGGGAAAGAGTTAGATTATTAGATCCTCACATCTTTTCCTTAAAAAAAAAAAAATCTGTTTAAAGAAATGTGTTTTCTTTCATGTGAACTTGATGCTGTCTAATCTAATTCTTGATGTTTCTTCCATTGTACGGCGATGTGTCCTTTGAGGAAGAAAAACAGCTTGTGTTTTGATAATAAACACAAAAAAAAATAGTTGGATCTCTGTTTTCAAAGAGACAAGCTGTTTTTATTTCCTCTGAAGAAGCTCATTACAATATGATGGACAAAATGTCAGAAATAATTAAGTGCAAAAGGTGATATATATTTGAGGCTATGAGGAGGAAATCAACCACTGGAAATAATGTTGCTTTTCTTCAGTCCTCTCTTCCCCTTCCCCATAAATTCTTAGTCATTTGATGTGAATTTATTACCGAGCAAATTAAAAGCAAAAGAAAACTAAGAAGAAAAAGTAGTATCATACGAAAATGCCATTAACAGGCTGCTTCTCAGTGAAAAGAAAGTTAAAAGAGCTTGCTCTTAGAATAGAGACTGTTGCAAGACAGTGTTCACAGGCAAAAAAAAAAAATCAAGCTGTTTGCACTTCACAGACGGAGCAAAGCTTTCTGTGAAGCTCAAAAGCCTTTGGACTTTCCTCATTTCATATTGAGGAGGTCGTGCCTCCCCCCACCCCAGGGTCAGCACTGTAAACATCAACCCATCAAGATAAGAACGTTAAGGCAGACCATATTAATTACCTGTCCTTTCAAGTCATCTCTGTCTTACATCTGTTTTCCTCTTGGTAACTTTCATCCAGGCCAATAAAAGCAGAGGAGGGGAGAAGGGAACAAAAACAAAACAAAACACAAAACAAAACACAAAACAAAACAGAAACACAAAAATAACTCCATCACTTCAGCTGCTTTCTTCTTTTCTGGGTCGCTAATGGCACTTGAGTGCTTCATTTACTGCTTAAATGCACTCAAGCACAGTACATTAACCTATCTGTTGTGCAAAACAGTCAGTTGGCACTCTGCTAACCAAAATCTGTATGCAAATTGTGAGGTTAGCATTAGTCACACCTTGCTATTGGTTAAAATACATTCTGCATCCTTTACTAGAGTTTGGACATCTTCCTTTGCTTGGTTTTTATTTCAGTGTGCAATTTGTCACTCAAGCCAGATAGATGGTTGGCTACCACCGCCTGTCATTTCAGCACTGGATGAAAGATTGGCTGTTCTTTTTTGCTGAAGTTGTAACGTAAAAGAAAATGATGATTTCGCTAAACTACATAAGTTTCTTTTTCCAAGTGACATTGTAGCCCCCTTTTGTTGCTCTAAACTTAGCTTCAACTGTAGTAATTTTGAAAAGGATGGTATTAGTTCAACAATTTTTTTGTTTTATAAACAACATGGAGTTAAGAAACCAGGGTAATCCACCAGTAACTTCTACTCTGGCTGGATGGCCAGGCTTAGAGAGTTGTGATGAATAAAGTTAAATCCAGACAGCAACGGGTCACAAGCGGTGTTTCCCATGTGTCAGTACTGAGGACCATCCTGTCTAATATCTCTGTTGATGATTTGGATGAGGAAATTGAGTGCACCCTCAGTAAGCTTGCAGATCACACCAACCCGGGAAGAACTGTCAATCTGCCTGAGGGTAGGAAGGCCCCTCAGAGGGATCTGGACAGCTTGCATCACTGAGCTGAGGCCACTGGGATGAAGTTCAACAAGACCAAGTGCCAGGTCCTGCACTCTGGTCACAACAATCCCAGGCAAGCTACAGGCTCAGGCAGGGTGAAATGTATGGAGAAAACAGACCTGGGAGCTGTGGTCGATGCTCAGCTGAACACGAGTCAGCAGTGTGCCCAGGTGGCCAAGAAGGCCAATGGCATCCTGGCTTGAATCAGAAACAGTGTAGCCAGCAGGAGCACGGATGTGAATGTCCCCCTGCACTCAGCTCTGAGTCTTGAGGACTGTGTTTAGTAAATGATCATTTACTTGACACTAAGACTCTTGGTAATGCAACCTACATTCATTTCAGTCCTTTATTTGGAGTGGAAAGCACCATACCTCATTTCTATTCCTTAACTTAGCCATCTATGCATTTCTATTTGCTTTCAAAGTCTCAAATTGCTACTGCAGCTTGTTTCTTGCAGAAGGCCTATTAGTTTCACAGACACAAAGCTATTGTCTTCTATGCAATCAGTACAAGGATCCACTAGCTATGCCACATTACACATAAATATAATGTTGAAGAGTTGTGTCTGCTATAAAGAAATGATACATACGTAAGTTTTTATTTACTAAATGATAGGATTTGCAATTCCACTGAACTTTCATAATGTTGCCAAGAACAGACCAGATAGATTTTGTGGTGAAATCCAGACAAAACCATTTAATTAAAATCTATTTTACATTGTGGCTATTTTATTGCTCAGTATATAATAACAAGTTATGTCCTGGGTAGTTCCTGAACTTTCTTTCCTATGTTCTCTATGGTATGATTAAAAAAGAAAGAAAGAAAGAAAGGCCCAACGATTTAATCAATCATCACAGTACATTCCATGATACTGTTGGGGAAATTATGCTCTTATTATCACCTGCATCAATAAATTGATCCCAGCAATAAAAAGAATAATTACATTCCATTAGTGCAATACTTTTATAGAATAACATAGCATATGAGGTGATAAGGTATATGAATTTGCAGCGAGAAACTCCACAGTAACAGAACATCATCCACCTTTTAGCTGTACCCACATTCAACAAAGCAGCGCCATTAACCACAGTAATGTTAGACCTGTTAAGCTTCACACTGATTACTTCAGGTAGATCTGGGGTCTGAACAGGCCCATATGAAGCCAGCATAGTACCTGTAGGCACACAGCCATCCATGCAGCAGCCATGCCCATTGATCCATCTCTGCCACAAATTTCTGATGCTAACTCTTGCACGATAACAATTCTGTTATTTTCTCATCTGTAAACCTGGAATAATAACATTCATCTCGTCCTACCATTTAAGAATGGGATGTATAAATTAACCAATTTGCAAAATATTTTGAACACCGAAGTATGTAAAAATCCCATCTAGGCTATTTTATGAAAAAGTAACTGCAATTCTGACGTAGGCTAGTCAAGGGACTGAAATATTCAGGCCACGGATTGGGAATATTTGAAAGATTCTGATTTAACACCGCAACAACTTGCAAGCTTCAGCCAAACCAACTAGCAGTATCATTGCAATGTATGGTTGTTCTCAACTGTCAGGACAAATGTGGTAATTAATCTAATAGATCCTTAAAAAGTAAAACCATAACATGCTAACAAATCTGGAAATTCTCAGCTTGTGCCTGGATTCAAAGATCAAGTTTATAGCATTCGGTTAGATATCACGTGGCAATAAGGTTTTAGACATCACCTATGTCAACAAGGTAATGATATATCATCCTTAAACAATAAATTTGATATTGTTCCACCATACACATATTGCCTGCTGGTGTTTAACTGGATAAAGGCACATTATGGTTACTTTTTTCTGACACTGTGCAAAAGATGTGTACAATTCAATTCACTAACCTTAAAGAAATTTCACATCATATTTACAGGCAAATTAATTATGTTTCAGTCAAAAACACTTCAATTTAAAAGGCTATGTAGGTAGATAGATTAAGCCTTCATTTTTACTTTGACTTGATGCTGCTTTTCAATTTCTTGATTTGAATGCAGCATATTTGTTATTTGTAATTACTTTCCTGACGAATTACTAGGCTAAATTCGAAAACTGAGAGAAACAATTTTAGAAACAAGCATTTTAGTTTTAACAGTTCTTTTTAAACGACAGAGGAATTCAGCTGATATCAAATCCTACTTTCATGCAAGAACAAGAAGGTACAAAAGTTAAAGCGATGGATTAACATTTAAGGAATGTTTCTCTCCAGGACATTGATCACATATTCTAGACTCCTTGTGTTTATAATGATAGATGCAGGTTAGCCCTTTATCTAAAGCAAATCATCCAGTGAAAGATGGCATTGCATCTATAGAATCTCTTTAAATGTCTAGATAGCAAATGTCAGAACCATTTGATCTGGTTTCATAAAATGAACTTTCAAGACTTTAAAAGATAGTTTACACTTTGAAAAATCGATTGCGAACTTCTGTGTTGATCTCAAATAATAGAAAGAAGACACTCACATGCTACAGGAAAAAGGAGGTGCAGTGCTGTATGAACATGCAAAACAAAGCAAGCAGTCTAATGTTTTCTGGATGTGTTTTCCACACAAATTTAATACAGACATGGGCAACTTGCATCCTGTTCCAATTTCTCTCCTCAGTAACATGAGATGTATAATAGTGCATGGGACATTTAACACCAAAAGCCATGCTTCTGCACTGGCACAGTCCACAGAAACAGCATTACAAAACCATCTGAACGATTAAATCTCCTAAGCACCAAATAATGTAGGCTGAGTTTTTGGTGTTGCTTCAGAATTTACACGTATTCCTGGAATTCTTGAAAAGCAATAGTAGATTCTTAGAAATGGAAAAGCAAATGGAAAAATCATTAGGAAGCAATGATAATATCATAGAAAGGAAGGGAAAACACTTGGAAGAACCTTTCTGGAACTTTTCTGTTTGTTAGATTAAGGAATTTGTGGACAGCACTGAAAAATCCCTGGAAGGGTTCTCAATCTCAGAATTCCTGGAGAGAACAAAGAAAGCTCTTGAAATTCCTAGAAAGTGCTCAAATATTTCTAGAAGTGTTCTAGATCCAGGGATCCTGGAAAGCTTATCAAGTTTCCTGGAAAGCACTCAAAAACTTCTGGAAAGATACTGCTCTAGTGATTACTAAAAAGCACAAGACAATTCCTGGGCACGAGGAAATTCCTAGGAAGATCACAAAATTCCTATAGAGTGTTGACGCTCAAGACTCCTAGAAATAACTCAGAAATTTCTAGAATGCTTATGTATTCCTAGGTCACACTGGGAAATTCACACGAACAAGGAATTCCTATGCTGTGTCATGGGACACATGGGAAGAGCTAGGAATATTCTGGCAAGGCTCCAAATGGTAGAAGAGAGCAAGCTACTCTTGGAATATGCTGTTTCTAATTCATTGTTTCCTGTGGTTCCAATTGGTGTAATAAGAAAAAGTTCTTCCATAGCTTGTATATATATCATCTTGGTAATTAAGTGATGGAATTTTGCAACCACTGGAAAACATGCTTTTAAAAAACCAAGAAATTAAATAATGCAAAAACACACAGAATCAAAAGGTAATAGAAGCCATTTGTGAGCGTGTGTGTGTTGAAGCACAAACACCATAATGTTATCTGGAAATTCCTAGAATCATATGTAGCATACATGAAGAAGAAAGGCACCGTCAGCCACACAAAAACCCAGACACAGAAAAAATCAAAGTCTGAGCTAAACTGAAAAAATCTAGGTCTCACTGCTAACAACCACTTATCATCGCTTTAATACGCTTTGTTAGAAAGCACTGAAGAAAAAAGGAAAACGACCTGTTAGAGCATATGCTGCAAATGAGAGCACTGGTAACAGGGAACAAGAATGCTAACGATTACTGGTAATTAATAATTAGCATTTATATACCTTTTCATCTATAGACCTAAAGTCCTTCTTAAAAGCATGTAGCTGTTGCTCTCTTCAAATAATGGATGAAGGAGGAAACGGTCTATCCAGTTCATTTGTATTGAAAAAGCAAACACTGATGGTACCTTGGCACCTGCCAAGTACAAATCTTGTACTTCCAAGTTCTGCACCAAATGCTTGTTATGAACAATTACTGTCTCAAAGTTTACAGCTCAGATGACTATGAAGAGACGGGGAGAGAGGTTTAATACAAATATGGCTTTAAATATACTGCCCTTTAAGTAAGCTTTTCTATGGGAGGAAGTAACATGGATTGGAGGATGAGATAAAAGAAACATGAACAAAAAAAGACATCTGAAGGAAGAACTGTAGGCTAGATAGAACTTAAAAGAATTACTGTGTGGAAATGTGGAATGGGCGAGGTTAATGGAGGGAGAGAGAGCTGATAGGTCATAAGGCAGAAGAAATTCACCAAAATGGACACCTACTTGGTGTTACTAAGGGAATTGAAGTACCCTTGGTATTTGCTCTTTGCTACTAGCCCTATGTGTGACTTGTTTGGTAACTTCTCTCTGCAGACAATTCCTCAAAGCTGCACAATAATGAACACCCAGTGGCTCTAGAAGAGAATAGATCCAACAATGATGACAGTCACCTCCACTCAGTGTACCAGGACAAAGTTTGCTAAGCTATGTATTCAACTAGGGAAAATAATTTGTGGAGTAATTAGGAAGTGAATTAGACTAGACATAGAGAAATATTTCTGTTTCTTTGTACATGCATTTGTGTGCATGACTGAGCCCAAGTATAGAGATCCTTTGATTCTCCAAACTAGCGGATGTTGCACTAACCTGAAAGCTTATGAGGGCCTACTCGACTGGAAGAGGACAGTTTGATCAGACAAAGCCTGTGTTTAAAGACCTGTGGCAACAGCCAAATATCAACAGTGAAAACACACAGAATATCTGGGATATAATGGAAAAGCCTAAATTTATTATTCAAAAATCAGCTACTTCTAAAATGTCTCACACCAGTAGGTTACATGTTGTGAAATAGACCTGTCTGATTCAGAGTTTGTTATCTAAAAAGGTAAGAAAGACAGAGGTAAGAAATAAAAACAGCAGAACAGAGCAAGCCAGCAGCTCATTCAAGTCACTCAATGAGCTGATGGCCAAGAGACAGAAATTAAACTTTTAAGGTGACAGTATGTAGTCAGACAGCTAGAGCAATCCTGGTGTATTTCTGTCCAGATGAGAGAAGTCATCTTAAACTATGACTGAATGTGAGAAAGTGAAATTACAGTATAGAGTGAGATTATGTCAAGCCACTTCAAGAAATCCAGTGTGACACTGGTCAAACACTGAGACAATGGAAACTGCCTAAAAATATTTCAGAAAGAGTCAATTGGTGTTCTTATATTATGACACTTGGCTGCTGAAACAGCAGCGCAACACATGAAAACAACCCTCTTTTTCTTCCTTTGTTTGGACAACTGAAAAAAAAAAAAAAAAAAAAACCACACATAACACATGCACACACAAAAAATCCCCACCCAAAATACCCCAGCCATTAAGGTTGGAATTGAAATAGTATATTTAAGAAACAAAAGGCTTTATTTACAAGATAAATGGAGAGTAGGATGGTTTTCTGGAAAAGTCTTCCAGTAAATTAAACTGAATAGTCACTTGACAATGAAAACAATGAGATTCTGAGACTAATCAGGAATAACAGCATTTTTTAACCATTATGTTCAGCATTGCTAGAATCTGCTTAAAAACTGCATCTGAGCTGGCATCGAGCAACAGGTAAGTTACAGACAGCTCTGAGAAGAAAGCAGTTAATAAAACAGTGATGCATAGAGAAATAATTGTGGAACTACCTGAGCACAGAAGATGTTGCCTGGTTACATTCTGTGGTCACCTAATAGAAAACAAACGTTTGATAGTAGGCTCCTTAGCTGAGGACACAAAGACAATGCAAAAAGAAATGATGGAAAGTTGGAGCCAGGTACATTCAAATCAGAATTCTGTTACAGGAAGGGAAATTTGCTTGCCAAAGCTATTAATAGAATCAGAGAATCATAGAATGGCCTGGGTTGAAAAGGACCACAATGCTCATGTACTTTCAACTCCCCTGCTATGTGCAGGGTCGCCAGCCAGCAGACCAGGCTGCCCAGAGCCACATCCAGCCTGGCCTTGAATGCCTCCAGGGATGGGGCATCCACAGCCTCCTTGGGCAACCTGTGCCAGTGCCTCACCACCCTCTGGGTGAAAACTTCCTCCTAATACCTAACCTGAACCTCCCCTGTCTCAGTTTAAAACCATTCCCCCTTGTCCTATCACTATCCACCCTCATAAACAGCCATTTCCCCTCCTGTTTATATGCTCCCTTCAAGTACTGGAAGGCCACAATCAGGTCTCCTTGGAGCCTTCTCCAAGCTAAACAAGCCCAGAGCCATCAACCTCTCCTCATAGGAGAGGTGCTCCAGCCCTCTGACCATCTCAGTGGTCCTCCCCTGGACCCATTCCAAGAGCTCTGTGTCTTTCTTGTGCTGGTGGCCCCAGGCCTGGACATACTGTTCCAGGTGGGGCCTCACAAGAGTTAAATAGAGGGTGACAATCACCTCCCACCCCTGCTGGCCACCCCATGTCTAAATAGGCCTACTATCTAACGTATTAGATATGATCTCCAAGCCTACATACATAGAAATGTAGATTTCCTGGAATAGGTTTATTTAAAGGATAAACTCCAGTTCACAGAAAAATCCGTTCAGTAAGATTATCTTATTTATAATTGCACATTACATTGAAGACAGACAAATTTACAAACTTTTACAGTATTTTGCCAAAGAGTCACAAGACATACCTAATAATTTCTGGAAAACGACAAAGAGTAACTTGATTTGTGAGCGTCATTCTTAGCAAACTTAGTTTGAAGTTTGCTGCTATTTGGATCAACTGAATTTTAAACTAAGTGAAGCATTAAACCTTTAAATTCCAAGCTTATGTTGAAAATGAAAAACTTCTGGAACACAGTATCACTATAAAACCTTACAAGCAAGGCCTTTAAATGCAGTTTCACAATAGGGCAGTTATCTTCATCAAGATAACTGCATCTTCTTTACAAGAGGAATCATAACATAATTCAACAAGGTATTTACATGTACAGTGTATTTCCTCATATGTAGCAATAAGCATCTGTTTTTACCCCATCATGTTTTATGGCACTGATTCCTTTATGGTTAAAAGTAAGTATGTTTAAGTGCTTGGCTGAAAGAAAGCTTCAGTGAATACATTTGCATCTAACAGGAAATGTCCTGATGGAGCAGGGTGGGGAAGTCCCCATCTGAGACTCTTCGGTTCTCTTATCATCTGTGCCTTCCTCATCAATCTTAGATGCATGAATTAATTTCTGTTTTTCAAGTTAGAACTTCAGGTAGTTATAGTAACTATAAAATTAGGAATGAAGATTATATGTTTGACCAGATAATGTAGAATTCCATGAGCTGTACAAAATCTTCTGCTTTTTGATGGTAGAACAGAAAAATAAACCATGCCTCAGCTCTAATGTGGGCTTTTGCAGAGATCATTTATATTCCTACCATTCAAATGTATTTAACATAGTTTAACATTTTTCTCCTCATGAAGCCAAATTTTCAAAGCAGTGAGTGGGAAGTACATGCATAAATTCTGTTACTTGTTGACAGAGTTTCTCCACATACCTTTCACACTCCCCTGGAAATTTAGCCTATAATCTCGACTGGTGTTAATGTGTTTGCTGTAGGTGTAGGCACGACTGACACACAACATGACTTCCTATTTCTTCAATTATGCTGAGAAGTTTTTCATTCTCTTTTCTTTTTCAGACTGGGAGTACTGTATTTGGGACTGTGTAGGAGTTCTGCTTGTAAAGATACAAACAGATCCTTCTATGTTCTATGTTTCATCCTTGATTTCCGAGGCTAGCTAAGTAGAAGTGGCTGGTGACAGAGGGAAGAACAGTTTTTCAGTTGCATCACCCATATTAATATTAATGATGTCTGCTTAACAACAACAACAAAAAATTACACTTTGTATCATGTTTCATTATTCTCAAAGCACATATTTTCTCAATCAGAAGGAGACATTGGGAATTAAAAATGAGAGCAGTTTCTTCCTGTTTCTGCATAAAGCACATGCAAAGAGATGGACCAAAATAGGTTGAAAACTTGGGGAAACAAAAATAGCAAACCTTTCAAAGCCACATAAATGGATTAATTAAATTGCTATGACATTCCAGGAAAAGGCTCTCTGTCTTCAATGAATTGCAGAAAGAAGTTATGGTAAGAATCATTCCTTATAATGCTTAGCAGAAGTAGAAGCTTAATATCCTTTGTGAGTTCGTTTCAGATATTTATGTTGAGACTCCAATGAAAATAAAGTTCCAGTTGTTGAGTCACTTTGCCCTTCTCTTCTGGCCAGTGCACTTTTATCTTGCACAGCCAGATTCAGCTACCTCCAGAGACACCCTTAAAAAAGTCAGAAATCAGTTACCACTGCAGAAAACACTTACCACTATGTAAGTGTTCCAAAATACAAAGAGAATATAATGATGCATTATTTAATAATAGTTGTCACATCTTTGCTTAGAAAAATTTGTAGCAGAAAAATTTGTAGTGAATAATTTTGATTCCACTGTAAATTGGCTTTTTTTTTCACAAGTGTACTGCTGTGAAAATATCTTTATTAAAAAGAAAAAAGAAAAAAAAAGAGATAAAGAGAGAGGGGGGGAGGGAGAGAAGGAGGGAGTGAGGGAGGAAGGGAGGAAGGAAGATAAAAAGATCGAGGGAGGTTTCTTATTTCTACAATGGATTTTCTGACAAAAGTCTGTACCCATTTATTTATTTATTTATTTATACTAGGTCTTTCCAAGATTTTTGCCAATCAGCTACATCAGGTAAGGGATAATCTGTATCACTGATTTATGGGGGAAGAATGATCTATAAACATTTGAAGTTCTTTACGGTTAGATTCAAGCCCAGTTCTGATACAATTCAAATTTCAAACCATAACATAGCCTACTCAAGACAGAACAGAATCACAGCACACGCAACCACATACTTCTGCATGACATAAAGAGTAGTAGAAAAAATATTTATAAGAACAAAGGCTAAAAATACAATAAAGCTACAGACTTAGATTTGTAAATTTCTATCAGCAGAGAATTACCAAATTTGCATATATCAGTCATTCAAATAATCCAAGCAATAGCCCGAAATAGACAATGTGAACATCCAACACAACTGAAGTGTTTTTCTCTTGAAATGTATTAAACAATAAGGTCTCAAACCACCTTTGTCAAGAAATGAATTATCATTTAATCCACTGTACAGATTAATGTTTGCATAAGGCAAAACCAGCAGTTTTATGTATGTATTTGAAAGAGACCTTCATCACTGGTGTCTTTCAAATCGAGTACATCTGATCATGCATCCCATGATAAGCTCATAGAAAAACAAGATGCAAGCACTGAGCAGACATTGTATGAACACATTCTATAAAGCCTTCATGTTACCACCCTAACCTTAGAAGTAAACAATGCACTTCAGGTAGTAAATGTAGTGCCATATGGATAGGGAAAGATAAAAGACTGTCAGGAATATTGCCAAGAATGGTGTTTCTCTATGGAGGATATGGTATCTACAGTGTTGCCAAAATATAACAGGGACAAGTAAGGACGCAAAACCATCTGGGCAGATCGCAACAAAAGAAAATAATTACATACTTAGCTAAAACAACAGAGGAAAAAATAATGACTGCAATAACTGCAACCTAATAAATTTTCTATTATTAACTTCTATATCTGAAAAGCATTATTCAATATCAAAAACTGCCTTAAAAGCTAAATTTTGTTTTTATATTTCCAGCCACTGCTATAATTCAGCAAAGACAAGATGCTTTTGCAAAGAAGCTTTTGTAAGTACTTGGGCAATATGCAATCATTTCAAGCTATTGAGAATGGCAGCTGCATCCTTGCCATCAAATTGACTGTAGGAACATTATTAATCTCAAGGGGTAAATGTTATCAGCACTACAGCTTTCTGTATGATTTCCATCCCAAGGCATATTTCTGATTATTTACACTGTATCTCTTTGGTAGAAGGACTTAAAATGGCTCAACTAAACAACCAAAATTGCTAGCTTAAACAAATAAAGAGCATGATCCAAAAAGACTGTTTCAGAGTCTGTTATTAGCCAACAGCTGGACAGAGATGCAAGTACAAATGGATGTACAGCTCACGTGCTCTTTGTAGCTCCTGCTGACATTCACTAGCTGTCAAGTAATTGGGGAAGACCTCCCTCCATCCTATAATTGAAATCATTGTTGTTGTGTGACTACTGACATTGAGGAGCCATAAAATCATAGATATGAGCTATGATGCTTCACTGGGTTTGTGAATGAATGCGCGACAACAGTTGAAAAATTGATGCTTGTAATTGGATTTGAATAGCCTGCATCTACATGCCTAAATATGCTTCTAGATAGAATTACATTTTTCAAGGGTTACTATCTCATATCTGTTTGTACAAACCATCTAGAGAGAAAATCTCATCCTTTAGGTCTCTGACTGGGTTTTCTCTGAGGTACTGACTGCCCCTCTGAAAGTGCTGAGCACTGTCAGCTTGAAAACCGAGGACACATGGCACCTTCCATGTTACACAGCAAGTCTGTCTACAGCGGACACCACTTGGCAACAGGCTGTTGCTAAGATGGTACTGATCCCAGCTTCTTCTTGGAACATTTCTGCCCATAGGATGAAGCATGCATGACTTCTTTACATATTTTTGTATGTGCAAGTTAGCTTTAGTGACTGAGGAAGACAACTTAGCTAAGCTGGCTGACTTTACACTGAAACAGATGATGACCACACACATTCCATTCCACCTGCAGGAATTCTAGCGCAGAAACCTCCAGGAGAGAAGCAGCTGAAGGCGAAGCATGGGGAAAAAGCAGGGGGAGAGAAAAATGACAGTAACATCTCCAACTTCTCCAGCTATAAAGAGCAGCTGGCTACGCCTTTAGGTCCTCAGAAGAGAAACAATTTTTCAGTTATTACACAAGGCAAATTAAATCTTAGCATTTAATAGTTCAAATGTTTATAGGAAAAAAAAGAAGAGTGATTCTAAGTCTTTCCTAATATAGCTCAAAAAAGAGAAACATATTCAAACAATTGTATTTCTTACTGATTTAGTGTTGAACTTTAAAAATCCTGCCTTAAATTAAAAAATAGAGGTCAGATTAATTAAGCTTTTTGTTGTGCTCAGTTGCTGTTTCGTAAACATTTGTTTAAACGTTTGAGTCTTTTTACTTAGTTTTGCAAATAAAAAGCTCTGCTTATAACTCTCCATGAAATATCAAAAAATCTTTGTCTTAAGAATCTGCTGGAGTTGAGCATTTGGGTTCTAAGCGTTTCCAGCATTATCAGGTTAGAACAGAACAAACAGACTAAAGTCTGACATCAGCACTCTTCCCAGCAGGATACACTACTTTTTTCATTAGAATCTTTGAGCTTGAGATCAGACAGAGGGAAAGATTAAAACAAATATGAATTTAATCAAGGGATTCTACTTTCCTGGTGTGGGAACAGGAACATGCTGACATAAATAGAGGACGAAGCACTAGGGCGTCTGAACCAAATCAAAGACGGCTTGCTTACCACTAACTGCTCAGATGATCCATATCATAACAACAAAAAGAAAAACAATTATTTATTCTTTTTGATGTTGCTGCTCAGAAGTAACTTCCTTTTTGAAGAGAGCAGGGTCAAAGCCAAGTTATTGTTTTTGCTTGAAACTTTGTCAGTGAGAGACCAAAAGTTATTAGGTATGACTTACTTTGGGGATTTATGTGGGAAAGTTAGAGATGTTCATTTCTTGTGGTAAAACTTGCGGGAAAAAAAAAGGTAATTGTAAAATGAATTGAATTTTCATTATTATGGAAAATCAAATCATTAAAGAAAAAAATAAAGCTGATAATAAATTGAAGCCTCCTAAAATAGATAGCATACAGTCAGCTGTGCGAACTAATGGCCAAAATCAAGTCTAAATATCACATAATGCTGCAGTTACAGATAAGTATGCCCAACATTTACAAATGAGTGGGTGCACAAAAAGCTCAGAGCTTTTTCCTTGGGCGCTGTAGATTTAACAAATAGCCAAAGTCTCTTTTGATCGAACAGTCAATGCAACAAATAAAACTGATTAGAAGGACAAAGGCAAACGGGACAGGCAAAGTGCGGGGCAGGCAAAACAAAGCATCTGCAAAAAGACAGATTTGGTGATTTGAAAGAGTTTTGTTCTTCTGGTTAAGATTCATTAAGACTCTGTCCTCAGCCTTATAGAAGACACAAAGACAAATTGTGCCCAGAGGAGTTTGTGTTAAATTTAAATTCAGAAATAGATTGAATAGCTTATATTTGCATAGCATGCAGACATTAACGTTCATAACATGGTTTTCAAGTACACAAGCTTACTGCCCCCATTTTGCAGATGAGGAAAGCGATGTTAATGTTGTAACTGGGAATAGAATCCACAGAATGCTCGGATCTCAGCTGGAGATCCTTACAGCTGCAAAACTATGTGGCTCTGATTTTCAAGAGAAGGAAACTCAAAACGTGAACCCCAAATTAAGTCAGCAGGACTTCAGGTTCTTAGCACTTCACAGGCTGTGTAACTGCCAGACGTGTAGCCTTGCATAACTTCAGATAGTCACAATAATCCAGCCCTCTCCCTGCTCATTGTAGGAGGACACAGAGCAGATTCAGAACTATTAAATGTTTACTTGATTGTAAAGGAAGAATTAAGTAAAAATATACTAGATTAAAACCTCGTGCTTTTACTACACTGCAAATTCAATATTATGAGGATTTCAGATAAAAATGGAAACACGGTTTTACAAATTAAGATGGAACTAAGCCACAATCCCCACTGAGCACACTAATGCCAAATTCAGTCATTTTCAAAAACAGATCACAGATTAAATTTGTGGGCAATAGTGAAGTTGAGGTTAAAAGCCAGACAAGAGCTATCATCAGTGATGTGGGGAAGATGACATTCTTTGAGATGTTTCTCATTCTACATAAAAGTAAAGTGTAAGTTTATTTCAAACAGGAGAAGCCGGAATCCATGTAACACGTGATACCTGATGGCAAACTCAAACCAGCATGCTTTATGGCAAGTACATACTTAACAAAGTACATCTTTAACAGGACGGAATCTAGTGTTTCTCCTCTTCCTAATAAATGCATTAATCCTTATACAGCATTTCCTAACTAATTAATTCATGAACCTATAAATATTAAACAAGGCAATTTTACAACTCCAAAGCAAAACATCAAAAATGGTATCTTAGAAAACATTAAAGATTTTTTGTTTGAGATAAAAAGTTTTGAGAAACAAAAGGAGCACAAAGTTGTCAAGAATACTGTAGGGTCTTGGAGACAGATCTGGTGAGAGGAAGAAGGTGCATCTGAGGCTAATTTCTAAACAAAGTTTCCATTAGTTTGGTTTCATAAAGAGGCAAAGACTTGAAAATACAGAGGGAGAGAGAAAAGCAGGAACAAAAATTGAAGACTTTGTCTAAAGTCATAACAGATATGATCAATTTATACCTTAGACATCAAGGGAACGGAGTAATTACAACACTTAAGAGAGAGCTATTCATGAACAGCAATACAACAGGCAAATAACTGTAGCTGGAAGCTTTCTTATCAGTAAGAGGAAAGATGATTGAAACTCAGCCAGCATAGCTGTTTGATAGAAGCCATGTCTAGGTATATACTGATGCAAAATAGGCATTCTTTTTCTGCCTAAAATTCAGAAAGACAAGTGCCTGCATATCTGCCATTCCATATAAAGAATCCCCTCTGTGTTTCCTGCATCTGATTTCTCTCTTTTCTTCAGCAGGAGGGATACAATACTGATGAGGGAATGAGTCAGAATAGAGCAAGTAAATCAGAAAACAGCATTAGATATCTGATAGGAAATATATCAGGGGGAAAAAAAGATCAATATTCAACACCAAGAAGCTACCTGTCAGCACAGACCAAAACAATATTCAAAAAACTGTCAAAAGGGGGACTGAGGAAGGGGCAAGAAACATGCTGATGCAGCTGATTTAGTTCAAAGTAGAAATACAGAGGTGAACCAAATACTTATTTTTAAGCAAACACGTTCTAAAACACAGTCTCATCATCAACATCTAAACATAGGCTTCACAAATGTATCAGGAGGGATTTTAGAAAGAGTTGGCTTAAGAAATGAAGTGCATCATACACTCCAGAACACTACAGCAAGTTTGGTTCTACTGACAAAGAAACAACCCCTCAGTTGCCCCACAGATATGAAGTAGAAGAAGCAAACACATTATGCAATCAAACTGACAATAGACTGGATTTCCAAATACCATTAAGAATGCTACAGACTGCAGCAGATTCTGGCGCTATTCCTGAATTAATATTTCCATTGTATTAGGAGAATGGGAGCTCAATGGGAGCTAACTGACAAATCAACAGCTGGAATTGGTAGATTCCACTTCTTCTACACAAAGAATGAGAGGAACTTTAAAAAAAAAAAAAAAAAAAAAAAAAACAGCAAACAGCTGAATAAAATGACCCACTAAGCTCTTGGACAGTAGAGACAGCCAGATCATATAAATCTACAGTACTAACAGTGCCTGACTCAAGATGCCTAGAAGGAATATAATGGACACAGTCAATAAAAACAGCAGTACTCTGGGTAAATATATGTCACCCAAAACTACAGTTAACTTTAGTGATCTTAGCAGTTCTGTAACAGAACCACGTGTACTTTGGGACAGAGTGCTCCAAAGATGCTTTGGAGGTAGGACTACTGGAGTTGGTAAGTTCACATCATAAAACACATCACTCTACAGAGATGCTTACCCTGATCCAAAAAACGGTTGTGTTGTTGGCACAAAATTACGATTGAGCCAACATGACTCACTGCTTAATAAGTCCAATTCTCTTTGATTTATGTCACAGATATGGCTATAACTGCTCCTGGGTACACAGCCAGCACAGCTGGTGTTGTCCTTGAGAATTTCTGCATTACCCTCTGCAGCACACCCCAGGTATTCCAGTAGCTCTGTCCAAACTTCACCTCGACTTAGAGCTCAGATTACACAGTTTCAGAGTGCAGTCAGTGAGTTTCAGAATTGCCATTTTGACACTTGTTCTTTAGCTGAAATGCTTTTGAGTACGGCCAGCACCTCTGTAAAAACAAAATCAGATGCTCTCATTTAAAAGAATACAAGAGTAAAAATCATCCTTCATTGCCTCACTTGTATTTCCAGCTTCTGTTGAGACCTAGGATCTCTCTCATTAAAGTCCCAGTATGAGGAACATACTCATTTCCATCACTTCAGCAAAAGTACAGAATACAGTGTTCACAAATCCTGCATTTGGACTCTGACAAAGAAAAGTATTTCTTTGCAAAAGTGAATAGGAAGCACATTTCCAGATCCTTACATGCAGCCCACAACAGCCAAAGGCAAGGAAATGTGTAAGAGAAAGACTCTGAGAATCTCTGTTTCTCTCTTTATAAAGGTACAACCAGTCACCTTAACACAGCACAACCCTTAAGCCAGGAATGCTCCTTTTCTTGGAGATCCTAAATGACTTCCTGTATTTACATGGTGCAATTCTGTAAGAACATGTTAGCTTAGATTCCCAAAACAATACAGCTCCTCTAAGCATGATCCTGCAGCCTGAATTCAGTTGTGCTAATAAAATCTTGTTACCAAAGATCTCTACTTCCTTCTGCAGCATAGGTAGTCATTTTTAAAGGAAGAGTCCAGAGTCACATGAGTCCAGAGTGGGAAGTATTATACTTGCTGACATAGAAGGCTATGAATGAACTGTAGGAAATATGAACATGAAGGAGCCAAACCAAAATTACAGAGGATCTTTCCAAGAGAAAGGCTCCTAGGACACTGTAACTTCTCTTAGATCACTGCCATACTAGCTGGCAGCTGCTTTATGTGTACAGTTTGAAGAACATACTCATGACATAGGAAGGCAGTGAGAAGCTGCAAGCACATATTAAAATTGAAAAACAAAAGAGCACAAATCTGATGAGAAGCCATTTCAGTCTAGAAAGAACAAGAAAGACCTGAGCTGGCTACTGGTATGAAGAAAGAAATCTGAGGAGCTGCACAGCTAGCAGGCAAGATAAGCAACTCCTCTTGCATTCCAACGCATGCTGCAAGTACATTCCCACTAGGGGCATGTGCCTGCATGGAAGAAAGCCCACTCCTACCAGAACTATAACCAGCCTGAGGCTTATGTGAATTTCTTCATCTGCTCAAACGAGTTTCCGTTCAGTCTTATCTAAATACATTTTTTGTGTGTTAATTTCAGGTAAGAAGTTTCTGTAGTAATTATCCACTATTGTAATTGTATAAACAATTGACAACTATTTGCCCTAATGCAAATAAAACCCTTACAATCCTTTTGAAAGTCACATGTGAAAAATTTGATTACATTATTCTCCTTCATACAAAATCTTTGGGTCTCTTCTTACTGACTTCTGGGAGAAGTAAATATTTTCATGTCACTGTTTAAAGAAAACAACTAAAAATATTAATTCAGAAATCTTAGTAGAAATGTAAGTTAAATGCTTACGAATTTAATATAGCTGCGATTAGATTATAATTGTAGAAATTATACATATGATAACAATACTATTTGATAATTATTTCTTCACCCTCAGGATATTTTCACCGTTATCAGAGCTCAGCTCCTTCTACAGAATCCACAGCCCAAATTCTGCACTGCAGAATATCCACTTAGTATCATTTCAGTTTTTCACTGCAATGCAGTAAGGTTTTGTCTTATATTCCTGACATTCCAGAAGAACTGCCTTATTAACTTACACAGATACTTTAAAATATGTTAAATGCATACACGTAGATACAAATAAGATATAAAACCTAGACATTCTTATATACAATAGCTATCTTTAGCTATATGCTTGGCTTCCTTGGATCTCTAACAGAAGGCTATGGTAAGGTTTATTAAATGCAGATGGCCTAAAATGGGTGAAGTACTCAGATGAACTTTACAGTTATACACATGAAAGTTGCACTTTTCTCCAACACTGTGTATTTCTATATCTACACTAAGTACTAAAGAGATGCTACAAAGGACTGTAGAAGTCAAACACAGTAAATGCCCACTGAAAAGATATTTGATTAATCCTAAGTCAGTCTACTATGCTTTATGGCACTGTTTTCAACTATGTGATAAAATGTCCTGAGGATTCCTGGCTGTCTTTTGGTGTGCATTAAGGAGGTTTTTGGTTTAAAAATAAAATTACCATAGGAATTTTTCACAAATATAAATTAAGTAAGTATTTCTAATACTACATTGAAGTGAAACAAAAGGGTAGTAGGAAACCCTCAAATACTGAGGGGTCTTAGAAATAAAAGGACAATCTCAAATAAATAAAGTCAATTACTGAGGTAAGATTAAGATTCAAAAAGAGATAGAAAAATAGTGATAAGTGATCAAAGAAGAGTAATCTTAAAAACTTACAGACAAGGACTTCTCCAAAAGCAGCTGTTTTCTCAGTTTCTTAGGTCATCCTTCTACCACAATAGCTTATCTTTGTATCTTGACTGGTTCAACTGTCCATGGTAAGAGAAATGGAGACATCAGTCTAAAATCTTCTTACTGCGAAGCAGATCTAGGGAAAAAATAAGAGTCATTGAAAGTTATTAGCTTTATGTACACTGGACCCGTAAGAAAGGTTACACATTTATCCAAAGGAAAAGCTTTAGATTTTCAGAACTGCAGACATTTCTACCAGTTATTCAGCAGTTTCTATAGAGAAAAACATCAGTCAGGAAATACCAGAGGTCTTAGACTGCATATATAGGTATATATTTATATATTTTAATTTTGATTGGTAAGCTTTCCATCGTCAGTCAATAGCAGCCAAATACATCACTTCTGTTATGATTCCCCTCCATTTACACACTGAACTATCTGCAGATTTAGTTGGAATACATCTGGAACCCATCCAGATGTTCCTATCATGAAAGGAAGGGATAACAACAAAATGAGTTTTTCTATATGTTAAAATTTCAGGGAAGGCTTTGCAACACCTACTTATTTACATTTTTCTTGTATATATAAATTGAATGGCTCTTCCCAAGGAATCTTCCACATTATTCTCCTTTTCTATAGATGACCAAAATACCATAGTGAAGATGTCACATAAGAACCTGGATCCACCTATTTTCTGTAGTCTTTTTTGTGTCTATCTACTATTGCTCTGTAAGTGACCCCATCCACTTGCAAAACCCACTAGACAACATGGCAAGCTTGCAGCTGATTATAATTAGGACATACTTCCACTTTATTTCTTCAAATTAGCACATGGAAATATGTGGCAAAAATTTTTATCTTCTCTAAACCTCTCTATACACTTTCTTTCCCTTCCCTTCCCTGTTCCCTTCCCTTTTCCATTAACATGGAAGGGCCTAC